>NC_050576.1:78653530-78977139 GCF_011100635.1 Trichosurus vulpecula
TAGAACTGCCCCTGAAATGTTGTGAGCAGGTAGTCACCTTTTAATGTGATGTGTTAGCTTTAGGGAATTTCCCCCAGGTACTTGTCCTGGGTCCTGAAGAGCCGCCTTCCTTTAGGTGGAGTAAGGGGAAGGCAGAGGATGGAAAGGGGAACCCATATGTAGGCAAGCTTTTTCCTATTTAATCTAAATAAAACAAATCACAGTCTCAATGGCCAAATAATATTCTAGTTACCAAGTGAATTAAGCAACCGGATGAAATTCTAAGTACCTAAGAGCTTTAGCCCTTGATTCGGAAAGAAAGCATTTGTGTCTTCAGAAACGACCTCGACCTCGAGTGGGCTGGAAAAGAGGAATTGGCCTGCGTTCTTGTGCTTTTGGTCAGTTTATGTTGCCCCCTCAAGGCGGTCTGTTTATTGCAAGGACTTTGTGGTGCTACCCTCCCCAGTCACCATAAGGCAGGAATGACTATGATGTCATAGGCCCACAATCCCCTGACCCAGTGGCCTCTGTGTGCCCACACACTCCAGTTCCCAGGGACGTTCCTCCTCAGAATCTGGAATTCATTTCAAGAGAGGTCACAGGCAGGCATGTGAACAATGAGGCATCTTTGTGGTTGGGGGAAGGGCAGGCCTGTCTGAACTGGTGTCTTTCTTACTCCCACCATATCTCTGAAGTCATTGATTTTATAGCTGGGAGAAGAGGGGCGTGTAGGGGTCTTTGAGGACTTAGAGAAGGAATATGGAGACTGAATCCTCACTTTCCCACTGGGTATTGGGTCTGAAAGAAAACTCTTCTCTCCCACACACTTTCCTCCCCAGCTATTTTTCTTTTCCCATCCACGGAGATCATTTGCCAAGCCAAACTTTGCCTCCAATTTACCTCCACAGTCATCCTAATACCAGTTTGGTCCACAGAGCTGCTAGTCCCTGAGCCAAAGGGGTCACTGGCCCCAAATATACCCTGCTGTCTCAATTTAGGAACAGGAAGTCTGAGCCTATGAACTTTTACTTGGGTTACCAAGTGTAGGGCTGACTCTTGGAAAAACTGGACAGTAACTGCTCATGTTTATAAGACTCTTTACCATTCAAAAATGTTTTCCTCAAAACACCTAAGTGAGACGGAGAGCGTATTATTATCTCCATTTCACAGATGAGTAAACTGAGGCTTGGAGAGGTTAAGTCACTTGCTTGCAGTCATATAGCTAGTTCTGTATTAATTTCACTATAATACGCCACCTCCTGAGGCCACTTCTGGCTACAACGTGGACCATTTCTACTATCAGTTCCCCTCTTCCTATTTTTCAGAACCCTGATGGCTCAGGGTATTCTAACCATCCAGAACTTCCCTCTTGGACTTCAAAACCCACACTTGTCTTCCTTTGTAGTATTCCATGCAGAGGACCTGGATTCAAATCCCACCTGGGATGCTTTACCTAACTTCCATGGACCTCAGCCTCCTCATCTATAGAGTAATTAGGTGACTTCTGAGTTCTCTCCACACTATAAGTCTAGTGATCCTATGATCCTATCACATCCCTTTTTCCCCTAGTCAGACATTGCCTATTTCGTTTCCCATGCCTTTTGATCTCTAAGCTATTTGTTTATTTGACATCTGAAGAGGAGGGCCGGCAGGTGCTGGCGCTTGTTAAACTTGCAGTATGAACATTTATGCCTCAGGAATTGGAAAAAGCTATGAATCAAGGCTTGATTGATCGTTTTGCTGACTTCTAGATTTAGAAAGTGGTGGAGAAAATATTAATGATGCAGGTTATTAAATTGTTATAATAATTAGATTGTGAGCTTCTTAAGGGCAGAAGTTGTCTTTTTGCCTCCTTTTGTATCCCTAGGTCTTAGCATAGTGCCTGACACATAGCAGGAACTCAATCAGTGTTGATTAATTGACTGATTGGAGAATAAACTTAAAAGTATATCTTGGTAGGGCAGTTAGGTAGCACAGTCCTAGAGCCACGAGGACCTGAATTCAAATCCAGCCTTAGACACTTACTAGCTGTGTGACCCTGGGCAGGCCACTTTAACCCCAGTTGCCTCCAAAAAAAAGAGTGTATCTTGGGTACATTTGTTCTCAGAGAGCCGGTTGTTAAGCATTTACCAGTACACCCCTGGATATCAGCTACTATTCATCCAAATTAATGTATGCTATAACCCCTTCTACATCACAAATCTGTACTGTAATAAAAGCCTTCGATGCCTTAATTTGAAAGGGTGACTCAAAAATGGAAATTTCTAGAGCTGTTTGTCAGAGCTTAGATGAGGCACTTGTGTGTCCTGGGCAAGGTTTGGTAACAGGGCTCCTCTGCTTTTGAAATCGTGTGCCCTGTGGGTTATTGCACAATGGAAGGTTTGAGCCTTCACTGTAGCACATAAAACTTCACTTCCTGGTTACTCCATCATCCTGAAGAACTCTCAGTGTAAGAACTCCTTCGCCAATGCAGAAGATCCGAGAGCTGCATAGTAGACATAAGCCCCAGGAGATGTCTGAGACACAAAACGTAGGCAGACGATGGATGCTAATTGTTTTTTGAATCATGGGGTTTAGAGCTGAGAGGGATCTTGGAGATTGTTGAGTACAACCAATGTTTAACAGATTAGGGAACTGAGACCTAAAGAGGTTGTTTTTATTTTCTCCTCAGGACACACAGACAGGAAGTACCAAACCAGGATCTGAACCCAGACCCTTTGACATCAAATCCATTGATCTTGACAGCATACCTCACTCCCGGCCTTTGAGTACTAGGCTTTCTTTTAAGTTTGCAGACAATGTCTTTGTCTCAGCCCTGCCAAGTCAAAGTGAAAGCCTTGGCATCAGGGAGGAAGCAAGCTGTCTTTGCAACCTGGTATCTGATTTGTAAGATTTTAGTAGAGCTAGTGACAGTGAAGATTGTAGGATTTTATAGTCGGAAGGGACCTGAGAAATCATCAATCCAATCATCCCCTTGACAGATGAGGAAACAGGCCCAGAGAGATGAATGACTTTCCCAAGGTCAGTGGGAAAAGTCCTTCATAAAAAAGGGGGGAGTTAAATTGCTTTCCAGGCCAGCTCTGAGAGAGTCACCCCTGACAAGTTCAGGTAGGTGGAAACCGGAGACATCAACTCCCACTCTCTGAGAAAGGAAATCCCCTAAAGTGATGGGTCAGAATCCATCAGGCCATGATGCAGAGCCTTGGGAAAGCATCCATGGGAGCTGGGAAAGAAGAGTCAGAGGAGGGGATTAAAAATGCTATTGCCCAACAGTTCCCTTCCCTCTCTTCTCTCCCCAACCCCCTCTCCTTAGAAACTAATAAACCATCCTTCCCTTAGGGTGAACCTGAAGCCACTGCCTCCATCTGCTAAAGACTTGTGGAAACACAGCCTTAACAAGCTCTGGGATGTTCTCTGCTTCTTCCCAGGGTTCAACTTTGCCACATCTTCTAAAACCTGATTCAGATGGAGCTGGACTCGCATGACGGTTCTCCCTGAGGGGAGACCCTGTAATCAGGGCCATGATCTGAGCAAGTGCCTGTCCTATACCTAGAAGCTGGTACCTGGGGAAGGGAAGAGGGGAAGGCCAAAGAATCTCCCCCATGCTCAAAAATATGTTCCAGTTACATACGTGTGTGTGAACAGACTCATGTGATATATACTCATAGACTCCCATATACACCATCTTAGATAATGGATATCTTGCATAATGGACAAGGCCAAAGGCCCTTGCCTCAGCCGCCTTGGTCACCTTATCCATGCTATGCCTCAGTGTCCTCATTAGTAAAAACATGGATAATAATATCTGCCCTACATTTCTCCAGGGCAGAACAGGGCACAACAGTCTCAGGGAGGGGGCAGGGAAAGGAGGGATAGAATCTGGAACTCAAAACTTTAAAAAAAACCCCAAATATTAAAAAATTGTTTTAACATGTTTAACATGTAATAATTTGACATGTAACACGGTTTAACATGTATATATACACATGTGTGTATGTATGTGTGTATATATACATATTTGTGTGTGTACACACACACACACACACACACACACACACACACACTCAAATAAGATTGCAAGGGCACCAAGGGTTAGGGGCAGCTAGGTGGTGCAGTGGATTGAGCACCAGGCCTGGAGTCAGGAGGATTTAAGTTCAAATCTGGCCTCAGACTCTTGACAGTTACTAACTGTGTGACCCTGGGAAAGTCACTTAACCCCGATCAACTTGAGGGGGAAAAAAAAGGCCCAGGGGCAGGTAGGTGGTGCAGTGAGTAGAGCACTGGCCCTGGAGTCAGGAGGACCTGAGTTCAAATGCAACCTCAGACACTTGACACATTTACTAGCTGTGTGACCTTGGGCAAGCCACTTAATCCTAATTGCCCTGCCTTTCCCCCTCAAAAAAAATAAGTTAAAAAAAGGCCCAGCTCTCCTACTGACTAGCTCTGTGACCTTATTAAGCAAGTTTCATCCCCTTCCTTGGACTCAGTTATTTCAGCTGTAAAATGAGTAAGTCAGACTAGTTAATTTCTAAGATCTCTGTAAGACAATCTGTGATTTATAGGTCCTAGAACTCCCCGAGGCATAAATAAAATTGCTAACATGTCCATTCTCCGTGGCCCAGTGATTCTATTACTAGGCATATGCCAGGGAGGTTGATTTTAAAAAAAAGGCTCCACTTTTTGTGGTAGCAAAGAATTAGAAACAAATTAGGTAGCCATCGACTGGGGAACAGCTAAACAAATTGTAGTATGTGAAGAAATGACAATTCTAATGGCTTGTAACAGCTTTAAGGCTGACAAAGTGCTTTTCAAATATTAACTCATTTGACTCTCACAACAACTTTGGGAGGTATTGTCCTCATTTTACAGGCGAGGAAACTGAGGCAAGAAAAGGTTAAGTGGGTTGCCCAGGATTACATGGTAAGTCATTTTTCTGAGTCTAGATTTGAACTCAGACATCATCCTGAATCCAGAGAAGCCTAGTAATACTGAAATATGAACTGATAGAAATTAAAATAAGAAGAGCCAAGAAAACCACACGGCTACAGCAATGTAACGAGTAATGAATGAGTGGTGCAAAATCTCAGTGCAAACATGCCCTCGAGGAAGGCTATATGAAGATATAACCCCCAACTCCTTTGCAGAGGTGGATGTGGTTCCATGGATGTAGAATATTGCAAATATTTCCAAAGTTTTTCGATGTATTGATTGGTTTTGCTGATTGCCCCCTGCTGCTTTTTTTCTTTAAAAACTATTCTTTGCTCTATAGAAAGGGAGGGGAAGAAGGAGAGAAAAGAGGGAGAATACTCAGAGAAGTTTAGGTGATGGACAAAAAATTATTTTAAAGAAAGAAAAGAGAAAAGGGTCAGGATTCTTCCTCTCTCCCCAGACTGGGATTATAAGGACATAGAGTAAAGTAGGGCTATCCAATGCCTTCTTACGCTGCCCATTCGATTGATGGCCCATTCCTCTTCCCAGTGTTCCTTTGGAACCCCCTGCTCCTTTGATCACACAGAGCCCTTTGCTTAGACCTCACTCGTACATGTTTAAGGTATTATTTGTATTGTGGTTCAACATCTATCCGCCGTATGACCACAAAGAGTCATTTAGCCTAAGGCCTCTTTTTTTTTTCATTTTGCCAGAATTTCAAGGCACAGAGTCAGAGCCTCGTATTCAGTTTGTCTCCATATGGGGTATGTTGCTGTTATCCCGTAGATAAAGGATAAAGCAGATGCACGTGCTCTGAATGCTCACCAACACCTGAGGTCTTGATATTAGAACTATTTACCAGAGAAGTGAATGCATGTTTGAGGCCAGGCAATCGCCTATGCCCAGAACTCTGGTGGGCGAGAGTGGCTCAAGGCCTGTGTGGTTTTATACTGAGGCAGACAAAGGGTGCTAGGGTCTTTACAAACCCACCATTGATCTAGAGAGAGCAGAGCCCAGCCACTGGATATACTGGTGATGAACAGGCCAGGGAAAGATAAGGCCCGGGATTGGGAGAATTGCTTGGCCTCCCGGGGCTGCACTTAATGAGTTCATCAGTCATTCTAACTATTTCTGTCTCCAGCTCTCCTCTCTTTCCTCTGAAGAAAGGGGTCCAGTCTGACCAGACTCCAACACTTTCCTTACCCACCTCTCAGGGTAGATGTAATGTGAGTGTTTTGTAAACCCTAGGTGCTATGTAAATATGTGCTCTTCTTATGAATTAGTTATTGACCAAACTCAAGGCAGAAACAACCTATTATTGGAGGCAGAGTGCTATAACGGACAGAACTGGACTTAGAAAAACACGGATTTGAAGCCTGCCTCAGATACTTATTGGCTGAGTTACCCTGGACAAGTCGCTTAACCTCACCAATAAAATAAGAATAATCACTGCCTCACAGGGTTGTTGTAAGATTGGAATGTTATAATATGTTTCAAGTGCCTCTGACAGGCTTTAGAAATGTTAGCTTTTAGTATCTAATCTTTGCATCTCCCCTAGCACCATACCATGCCCATAGGCACTCAATAAATATTTATTCAGTAAGTGACATCTACCAAACCCCAGATTAGACTGTTTCAGGCTCTGGAACTGAAAGTATACCTTTGATGTATACCTTATCTCTTCCCAGGCTATTCATTCCCACAAAAGTAATCGAGCAAGTAGTAAACACTGGCCATTTCTTTCTTTTTGCTATTCAAGACTTGAGAGAGGGGGAGAAAGGACAGTTCTATGGAGAGTGCCTTCTTCCCCCTGCCTTCCTCCTCCCTTGAACATTTCAAGCTGTCTAGGACTCGAGGTAGATACTGTAACGTGGTACATTTAAAAGTAACAACTCCTCTTTGGAATGTACATGGCTATGAAGATTCCACACCCCCGGTCTGGCATCAGTGACTGGTACCTGAATCAGCCCCGGCAAGGACTTTTAGGGTGTTTTCGTTTGTTTTCTGTATACTGTAACTATTTGGCCATTAGCAAGACATTACTGTCACCTTTCCTGCCAACCCCAAAATACCCACAGATTGACAGTAAACTGAGTCTGCCTAGTGGTAGTCATATCCTCTTATTTGAGGGCACACCCAGGTAGGAGCTAGAGCCACTGACCAGAGAAAATGCACAGGCACAGATGAAGTGAACAGAAGTCAAGTCCATTAGCCAGCAGATTCCCCTTTCTCGCTGGGGGAAGTAACCTTAAAAATGACCAGTAAGCACTTTGGGCTCTGACTCCTTCCTGCTTGGCTGCATTCTGATGAGAAAAGAAAGACAACGCTGTAACGGGGGAGTTTTCTGGCCCTCCTCAATCCAAGGCTGACATGAGCCCTGGTGAATATAGAATTTGGTTTTTTTTTAATTATTATTATTTTGGGTTGAGGAGATCAAAGATGTCAATAACCTTGGGAGATTTGAGAGGTCAGGAGAGTGTGATTCGGGAGTAGGATCTATGCTGGTATTTACAAACAGCCAGTCCAACACGGACACCTCGCCCCCTTCCCAAAGGAAACCACCAAGAAACAACCTTTAGGGCCTGGTACTGCAACAATGTCGAGTTAGAGCTTGAATTTGGTGGGACTGATGTTATGCATAAATTACATTGTCTGAGTAAACTCCCCCCAGAGACTGAGTGGTGTAAGAGAAAATGCGCCCACTAGGTGTTCAGGGGGAAAATATTTGTACTTCTCTTCTTGTTATATGTCAAAGTAAGTATTCATCTATAGAGCCAATTGATGTTAATTGGTTAAATGGAACTAGAGTATTAATCATTGGCAGCTAATATGGGGGTGAACACACCAGAATGGGGGCTCAATTTGATGGCATTAAAGCCTCAGTTCTAGGACTGTGGTCCGAAGACACTTCAGGATCCCTGAGACCCTTTCAGGTAGTCCAAAAGGTCAAAACTATTTTCATAAGCTATCATTTGCCTATTAAAATATTCTTCCTCTTCCAATTACATATCTGTGTCAACCCTGATTTTCTTCACATACTTCAACTAAAACAACATATTGTAACAGATCAAATTCAGAAGCAGATAGGAGAATCCATCTGTCTTCTACAATTAATGAGATTTTTAAAAATACATAAAACAATACCACTCTTTTCACTTTTTTGTTTTGGAAAATATATTTATTTTCACAAAACATTTATGTTTCTATGTAATATTTTTCTTACTTTTATTTTAATGGATTAATATTTTCAAATTTTATCACTTTTAATTCCTAATGTAGTAGATACCAATAGATATAATCCACATAGACAAAAGCTCTTTGATATCTTCAATAATTTTTAAGAATGTAAAGGGTCAAAAGACCAACAAGTTTGAGAACTGTTACATCAGAGAAAACCCCTTCAACCCCTCAGGGGTACTCCTAGAACCATTAGCAGGTGAGGTAGCTAACTTCACTGCGGGAGAGTAAGGTCAGACTAATCACAACATGTAGGGGCTCATCTAGGATGGGCCCTTCACAAATGTGAGATTGAAGAGGTTTGCGGGTGCTGGGACCCCAAGAATGCCAAGGTACAGTTGCCTGGGATGAATTCACACACTCAAGCCTTCTCTTAGCCAAGTGACAAAAAGTTCACTGTAACACTTTAGCAAAAGTGGGCAAGGGTCCTCAGGGAACCTGCAAGCTAGCAGGGTGGTGCTGGGGTTTATCTGCGAAAGAGACAAGGGAAAGGATGCCAAGGATTCTAATTAGGTGATCTAAGGGTCCAGGTGTCTTTGGGAGCTATAGATGGGAAAATGCAGTGAGTTTTGCAGAGATAACTTTGTTGATACCAGACACTGAGGGAGTTGTCAGAGGCATGGACCTTGGGTATCTGGTTTGAGGGAAAATCCTTGGGTCAGCCAGGGACAAAAAACTTTGAACCAGGCACTCCTGAGTCTGTTCTGGTAAGAGAATGTGTTCTGCAACAAGGAAAAATTGTCTCAGAAGACAAGGGCCTACTGAGATATTGGGAGGCTTTCAGGGACACGATCTTAGGGCTTTTGGGGTCTAGGTCCCACTACCCCATTATTCTCCCCTCAAACAAATGGGACCCAAAACCTTTTGGGGCAAGGGGCAAAGGTTCCCTGACTCATGAGAGTCCCATTCAAGGGGCCAGACTTCAGAACGTGGCCAACCCCAGGTCCACTGGGTTGGGGGGCTTTGACTCGGACAAAGGTTGGTAAGCAGCCAATAAACTGCCTCTTCACTGAAACACAGTTTGAGTCTGTGTATTCGTTTCAGACAACTCTGCCTTGGCATTCTTGGGGTTCCAGTACCCTCAAACCTCTTCAAGATCTCCTGGATAGATTCTCCACCTAGGATGTTCATTATTGGGATCCAATAGAGAAAAAAGTGGCATTTTTCTTCTTTTATTTTTGATTTAAATTGTGGTCATTTCTCTCCCAGGGTGTGTGTTTCCTTTATAAGTCAGTTTCATTTGAAATGATTTTTACAAACTATTGCATTTGTAGATTTCTTTGAACGTTTAAGTACAATCACTTAGTTACTGAATCATGTACAATAACTGATATTAAGGCTAATATGAGAAGTGTGGACTCTGCATCACTAAAATGCTGGTACCTAGTTGAGAAATGTTCCTTTTTCTCAAAGACCTAGTCTGTTTATATTATTCTGGGATACTTATGTCTTATAAGTCCGTAAGGTAAGTGTTGCTTACCAAGACAACCCAAGTAATTAACCCTTAAGTGTTTAATCCTTTTTCTTGGTGGTTTCACCCTTGTTTGGGGTTTATTTGACCTTGTTTGCTATTTTCTCTTACTGAGCCTATTGTACTGTTATTGGATAAGTTTGAAATTCCAGCAGGAGTGCCCTTGAAGGGGCAGGGATTCATCTGGGGAAATTTCAGATTCCCTTTGCAACAAGGACTCAGAGGAAATGTGCCTAGATCTCTAAGGGGATGCCTATGGTACAAGGATCTGTAGAGAAATTTTGGTGTGCCCTCTGTAAAAAAAGACACTTGGAAACTTTATCCAGACCCCATTGGATGACCTTATGTACTGAGTTAATCCCAGAAGAGTTTTTCATTTAAGAGATTTTGGTTTCTCACCTACCTGTGAAGGGATAAATTCCAGGTGACCAAAGGTCCTAATTTACTTAAGGAAGAGGTCCATGTAATCAAGGAAGCTCTGTAGGAACCAAGTTTTCTTATGACATGGGAAACCAATTTTTTTCTTTTCTTTTTTAGTTTTAAGACTTTTTTTGAGAGATATTGGACTTTGCAACAGGAACACTCACAGTAATATATGAACTCGGGGCTTCTTCCCCTGCAATATTGGGAGTCCTGCCCTTGTTGTTCATTTATGTGAATTAGTGTGCCTTCTTCAGAATCTATTCATCCAATTTAATGGTCAACATGGTATACTGAATTTGGAGCCAAGTGACCTGAATTCAAATTCTGGCACTGTCACAGATATATAAATATATAGGCATGTGTACATATGTGAGAATACTACTTTGGGCAAAACATTTAACCTCTCGCTCTCAATTTCTTCATCTATATGTGATATGGACTTAAAGTCTGGAAAAATTCTGTCAGCTACTTAATAAAGGCAAGAGCATAGCCAAGAGAGAGGGGATAATGATCTTGCTACCTAACCATAGCATTTGTTTCTGGGTAATGCTTTCCTTTCTTATTCATTTACATGAAGAATTTTTGGAGCCCTGGACCCAGAGAACACGTAGTAGTTTTCTGGCAAAATCCTCCCTAAAGTGATGTTGACTGAAAGCAGATTTAGCCATTGAAAATCAGGTAAAAAGCTAGAAAGAATTTCTAGGCCTGAGTCAGAGGTAGGTCTCTGATGGAGACTCAGGATTAGAAATCCTGAGCCCCAAAGTAAGCAATAAATATGGGTCAAAAATATAATTAAGCTTAAATGCTCTAGTTTACTGAGGCAAACTGTGTTCCAAAGAACTTGATACCTATGGTGAAGAATCTTCTGGAAAGGAAATGTCCATTCCAGCTAAGGCTCGCAGAAAAAAAGGTAAACCCTTCTAATGGGAGGAAAACCTCTAGGGGCTCTTTCCTAGTCTATTGCCTATGTATGTTAAAGTTTTGCTTTTCTAAAAGAGCAATGCCAAAAAATTCTCTGGGCTTTAAGCTAAAAGAATAAAGGCACAGGCTACTTCTCTTTTTTGTGGAGAATAAGAACTCCAGCTGAAGCTAGGAGCAAAGAGGAGCTTCAGAACCTGATGTCCAGTGGAGATGTACCTGACAGTGACCACCACAAGACCGACAAAGCAATGTCAAGCAACAGCTACACGAGAACATCAGGGACTAATATAATATTTATTAATTACCTACTAAGGGTAAAGAACTCCCCCTTAAGGAGCTTACATTCTACATACTAAGTTGAGAGCGGGGAAGGAGAGAGAGAAAAAGAGAGATAAAAGGAAGGGGAAAGGGAGAGAGAGAGAGAGAGAGAGGGGATAGAGAGGGAACAGAGGAGAGAGAAAGAGAGAGAGAGAGAGAGAGAGAGAGAGAGAGAGAGAGAGAGAGAGAGAGAGAGAGGAGGGAGGGAGAGATGGAAGAGAAAGAGAGGGAGGGAGAACAACTGAACAGATTGGTTTCATACATGATATGGCACTGAAATTGTGTCTTGAAGTAAGTTAAGGATTTCTGGAAGCAGAGGTGAGAGACTGTATTCCAGGGATAATGGACAGCCTATATAGAAAGATACAGAGATAAGAAGAGAAGAAAGGGAACAAACATTTATTAAGCACCTACTATGTGCCATGTACTTTGCTAAGTATTTCAAAAAATATTATGTCATGTGATCATAAGATCAAACATTGGTTTGGGGGGAAAGCTAGTTGGCCAGTTTGCCTGGAGTGCTGAATTTGTGAAGAGAACTAATGTGGAATGTCCCTGGAAAGGCAAGTTGGAGTTAAATGTGGAGGACTTTAAATGCAAGGCTGAGAAGTTTATATTTTATACTAGAGATAAGAGGGACCCACTGAAGGTTTATGAGGAGGGAAAGCGACAGGGCCAGACCTGAGTCTTATGAATATCAATTTGGCAGCTGTGCAGAAGACAGATTAGGGACAGAGAAAGATTGGAAACAGGGAGCCCAATTAGGAGGCTATTCCAATAGTCAGGTAAGAGATGGTGGGCATGTGAGTGGAGAGAAAAGACAGGCATGATAGACGATGTGGAGCCAACAAAACTTGGCAGTTGCTTTGATATGGGGAATGGAAGGAATGAGGGATAAGAGAGAGGGTGAAGAGGTCAACCAACTTAACCAATGTTAAGCCATTATACTTAATATTTCTATTGTTGGCTACATGGTCAATGCTTTTGCTTTTTGAGGCTCATCTTGCTTTCAATACCTCAACCTATTTAAACAGGGTATGCTATAAAGTCCCAAGTTGGCATGACTTGCTGTCTCTTTTGCTTGTTTATACTAGACCATGAGCTCCTAAGGTGAATGCACAATGAGGGGATGAATGCAGGAGAAGGAGGAAGAGTAGCCCTGCCAGCCTTAGCATCTTGCTACCTCCCTGGTTGCTGCCCTCCTAATGTTTCCCCAGGGGGAGAACCAAAGGGATATGTGACAGCTGTAAGAAGTGGAACACAAGAAGGAGCTTATTTCTTGGGAAGATAATGATCAACATGGCCCCAGAGAGCAGAAGCAGAAAAGCACACTGATTGGAGCTGGCTTTAAGTCAGAAACATCTCTCCCAACATTCCTATCATTACTTGGGTGCTCAAAAGAGTTCGTGAAGTGTGGGAGGTGATGGTGAGAGTAGGAAGGAAGGAACAGAGTGGCCATTAGTTCAAGATGCCTTTGACATGGCTCTGCACAAAGGAATCTTAGTCTTATAATGGTAGAGTAACAAGGCGCCTTAGAGATAAAGTTGACTAGGACTCAGCAAACTGTTTCTGATAAGTAGCTGTTTTTCACTACCCCCAGAGTCTTGAGCTCACCTTGAGAGGCTGTGTGGTATAATAAAAAAGATCTAAAGACCTGAGTTCAAAGCTCAGTTCTGCCATTTATTAGACAGCTGGGTCAAGTAGTAGATAGAGTACTAGACCTGGAGTCAGGAAGACCTGAATTCAAGTCTAACCTCAGATGCTTGCTGTCTGTGTGATCCTAGGCAATCATTTAACCTCTTTCTGCCTTGGCTCCCAGTCTATAAAATGGGGATAATGATAGCATTTACCTCCAAGGGCTGTTACAAGGATAAAATATAATATTTGTAACACACTCTGCATATCTTAAAGCACTATATAAATGCTAGCTATTATTATTATCACTGCCAGCTATGTGACCTTGGACAAGTCATTCTTTCTTGTTCTACCTGCCTCCTGGGGGCCATCTCCAGGCATCCTGATCTATATCTTGCCACTGGACCCAGATGGCTCCAGAGGAGAAAGTGAGGTTGGTGACTTTACACAGCCCTCCCTCACCTAAATCCAATTCACTTGCATGCCATGGCATCACCTCCCTGATATCACGGTCTCTTTGAAAACGAAGGACAAACAACGACCTGCCTCCTAAAGGCTGTCATGTGGAAAGGTCTTTGTAACTGCAAGATACTAGATAAAACAAACTGTTACTGTGGTTACTGTTACCTAGTGTAGGAATTAGGGAAGGTGGCAAGAAGGAAGCTCCTGGGAAGGAATTCTAGTGGGCAAGGGGATGTTGTGCTGGCATGTGGAGCAGGAGAGAGGATGTCCCTGCTGATAGCAGTGTCCCCCCACCCCATAACATTCCAGACAAATATTTGCCTCTCCTCTGCTCAAGCACCTCTAATGAAGGGGAAACCCTAGAGAATCATTCCACTTTCAGATGACTCCCCCTGGCCCCCAATACTAAGCCTTCATTGGCCTCTTTGCAACTTCAGGTCATTGCTCCTGGGTTTTATACTTCTAGAATTGGAGTTTGGGGTTTCATATCATCAGAGTCCCAGCATTGGAAGGGACCTCAAAAGCGGAAAATCCAGCCCTTACCTGAATCAAAATCCCTCTATGCTGTCTCTAACAAGTCTTCCTACAGTGCCCCCTTGACTCTAGGAGTGGTTAAATTAAAAAAAACTTTTTTTGAGGGGGTAAGGCAAGGCAATTGGGGTTAAGTGACTTGCCCAAGGTCACACAGCTAGTGAGTGTGTCAAGTGTCTGAGGCTGGATTTGAACTCAGGTCCTCCTGACTTCAGGGCTGGTACTCTACTCACTGCACCACCTAGCTGCCCCATGGGAGTGATTTTTGACTGCTAAACAAAGAGCTCACCACCTCCTAAGATAGTCCATTCCTTGCTCCCTCCTCTCTCTTCCATTGTAAGCACTGTCAACTAACAAATGCAGACTAGCATCGTGGAGCACTTGGGGGAGACACCTATTCTTATGCTTTACCAGGATGAAAAATGGAAAAAACCAGCAACCTGTAAACTCTTCTTCAGGCTGCCTTAATGCCGTGATGATTCGATTGAATAAATGGGCTCTGAAAGTCTCCAAGGGAGGCTTCCAAAGAAGCACAAGGCATTATATATGGGCTGGAGCCTCAAAATAAAATTATATTTCATCTCCTATTATCCCCTCAGAGGAGTTTACTCATGCCCAGCTTGTCTGCCAGATAATTGGGCCCGTTGTTGTCACTTTAAAAAATGGAATTTTGAATTGCCTTGGGTCTGGAAAGCACTAAAAAATTAAACTAAAATTAAATCTTGTGTTGTGTCCTCGTCACCTCTGCAGTTGAGATAGTTTTGACCGCCATTGTTATTTTGCAGCATCAATTAATGACTCCCTTGAAAACTAGGACCAGTTAGTCATGACCAGCTTCCACATCACACAGGCTTCTAGGATGTTGTCATAGGATCTTAGAACTAGAAGAGACCTGAAAACTCATCTGGCCCAACCTTCTCAACTTATGGATAGGGAAACTGAGGCCCAGAGATTTGGGGTGAGGTAAGAACAGGCCCAATGACCCAACTCTCAGTTCACCGAGCCATATTGCCTCTCTTGGACTGACCTCTTTGTTACCTAAACTCAATATTTCCTCCTCACCCTCCCTGCCCCAGTAATGGCTTTTCCCCATGCTTGGAATGAATTTTGTCCTCACCTCTGTCCCTTAGAATCTTAAGCTCAGCTAAGGAATCAAGGCTTAGCTTGAGCAGCTCCATCCATAGGGGCCTTTCCTGGACACCCTAGTTAGTGCTCTCTCCCTCAAATTATCCTGCATTTCACTTACCTGAGCAAATGTTGCATTCCTTCCACCCCTTCCCCCAGGAAAATGTAAGGGATTTTCTGCTTTTATATTTGTATCACCAACCCAGGATGGTGCCTTGGACTTTTTTTTCTTCTGGTCCATACCTGTGACTTCATTGGTTCTGGGAACTCTCCCCTGAGGAATATCTTCTACCAAATGGAGATCTGAGCCTGCTCTGAAACTTCTAGTCTCAGAGGGTTGCTCTTGGCCTGGATAGGTTAAGTGGACTACTCAGGGTCACATGACCACTATGTGTCAGAGGCAGGACTTGAACCCAGGTCCCAACTCTGAGGCCGGGCTCTCTTCATTACTTTAGGCTACCTTGGCCTTGCAAAAAAGTGTTGTGTTGAGTCATTTTCAGTCATGTCTGACTCTCCATGACCCCACTTAGAATTCTCTTGGCAGACATACTAGAATGGTTTGCCATTCCCTTCTCCAGCTCATTTTACAGATGAGAAAACTGGGGCAAACAGGGTTAAGTAACTTGTCCAGGGTCACACAGCTAGTAAGTGTCTGAGACTAGATTTGAACTCAGGTTCTCCTGACTCCAGGATAGAGCTCTATCTACTGCACCAGCTAACTGCCCATTTGCAAAAAGTAGGTGTATAATACATGTGATTTGGAGTGAATTCCATTTGGCCTTCTTTACTCTCTGGTCTTTCAACCTCTCCTGAGATGTCTCTGCCTTCCTGTAGCTTTATAGAAGGAACCTTGCGTAATTGCCTAGAGCCCAGCGTGATCGAGCATCCGTCCAGTGTGTGAAAAGACAAAAAACCAATTTGTCTAGAGTGGTCATCATCCTGGGGCATTTCCCAATTTGGGGCTAGCCAGGGTTCCTCTCCCTGACTCACATCCCCAATTACTTAAAAGGTGACCTGACAGGCACTGAAGCAACAGTACAAAGCTTTGATGGAATATTTCCAGAACAATGGGAGATACTTTGAATATTGGAACTCCTGCCAGGGACCTAATATGAATCAATGGAGAGGAGAAGGATGAGTAGCGTGCGCTCAGTGTCCTCATACAACCCTGTGTTCCCCATCATTGGCTGGCTAAGCTGTCAATCAGCATCAGAGTAGCCAGTGACAGCAGTGGATAAATAAGCTCTCACAGCTCAGCCACTCAGTCCACCAGTGATATTGGTGGAAGGGGTGAGTGGGAGTCTTTCTCTTCCAGCTACATTTTTATATGTTCTATAACTATTTCTGGGCTTCCATTAGGACCAAATTCCTGTAGGTGGGCCCGCTTGTCCAATACCACAATTTTTTTCGGTATAGACCCATGAGTGGGTTTTCTGATGTGACAGGGACATTTAAAAATCATTTGGGCAGCTCTCTGGGGAAGGACGCCAAGGAACTTAAACTAAAAATAATCCTTTCAGTACTCATTTTTTCTTGTTTCACTGTTGATTTTCTTCTTTTCTTTTCATCTTACTCCCACCTTGCACTTTCCTCTGGGCTTCCAAGAGGCTGGCATTGAACAGTTGGGTTTTGGTTTGTTGTGACATCAGCTCAGACGTCTCTTCTGCCAAGACCTCATGGTTGATTCTTCATTAGCATCAGCTTCTCTCGAGGCAGCGAGAGCAACCAGTCACTCCTACAGTTAGGAAGCTGGGAGGCCAGCCCACTGAGGCCAGGCAACATAAGCAGCAGGCCCTATCAAGGGGTAGAGGTGAGAGTGGAGGTGCTAAGAGTGAAAGACCATGCAGTGTTTGGCCTGAGAATCTGGCTGCTAAGCAGCACTGGACCTTATGAGTTCCTGGAAAGAATGAATCACTAGATCACATAGACCTTTCCAAGGAAACACCACGTCCTGGCGCTACCACAAGAACAAGAGATGAGCTTTGCTCCCTTTGACTAAGGCCTGAGCTGAGATGTTCCTCATCAGACCCTGGAGTCCAAAGCACAGGTTTCAGAAAGGGACCTTTTGTGTGTTTGTTCAGTCACATCCAACTCTTCGTGACCCTATTTGGGATTTTCTTGACAAAGATACTGGAATGGTTTACCATTTCCTTCTCCAGTTCATTTGACAGGTGAGGAAACTGAGGCAGACAAGGTTAAGTGATTTGCCCAGGGCCATGTAGTTAGTAAGTATCTGAGCCAGATTTGAACTCAGGAACTCAGATGAGTCTTCCTGACTTTTGGCCTGGCACTCTATGTACTGTACCACCTGGCTTGATTAGCTTTATTAGCACCATCCTACCCTTTATTAATTGCACATATTAACATATCTCCCTCTGAGAGAAGCCGGGAGTGCTGGATTTAGAGTCAGAGGACTTGAATTCAAATCCTGACTTTGCCACTTGCCAAATGACTTTAGACAAGTCATCCAACTTTTCTGGGCCTCTGTTGCTTCACCTGTGAAATGAGAGAATTGGACCAGACAGCCTCTAAAGTCCCTTCCAACTCCAATTCAATGATTCTATGACTATAGAATCACAAAAAAATAAGAGTGATGAGGGTCCTCAGCAGCCATTTAGTCCAACCTACGAACAAAGGAATTCCTATTATAATATCCCTGGTATGTGCCCATCCAGGTTCTGCTTGGTAATATTCATGAATGGAGAAGCTACCATCTCTGAGGGCAGCACATTCTTCTTTGGGACACCTCTAATCCTTAGGAACTTTTTTGCCATCAAGCCTAAAATGGCATCTTTCATCCATTTGTCCTGCCTGGTTCTGCCCTCTGGGGCCAGACTGAACAAATATAGTATCTCCTCCACATGGCAACCCTTCAAAAACTTGAGCACAGCTATTATGTCCCCTCAAGTCTTCTCTTCCCCAGACCAAACATCCCCAGTTCCTTCATCTGATTGTCATATGTCATGAGCTTACGGCCCTTCACCATCCCAGTTGCTCTCTTCTATACGTACTTTAGCTTATCAATGTCCTTAAACCATGGAGCCCAGAACTGAACATAATACTCCTGATGAAGACTGACAAAGGTAGAAAATGGTGGGATTATCATCTCTCTGTTCCTGGAAGCTATGCCAATCCTGATACAGTTCAAGACTGCATTAACTTTTTTGGCTGCCACATCACTGACTCACTGAGTTTTCAGTCCACCAAATACCTCAAATCTTTTTTCACAACACCTGCCATTCTTGCCATGTCTCTCCTATTTTATAGTTGTGGAGTTGATTTTTTTTTAGTACCCAAATGCAAGACTATGGTTCTTCCAAATCCTCTCCCAACTCCACCCTCTTACGATTCCTAGAACAGGGATTGTACCTGATGCAAATTCCTTGAAATGATTAGGCACTTTTTTAAATGTGAAAGAGATCATTCCCAGCAGGTGACCAGCACCCAGGCAGGCTGGGGCAAGCCTAATGTCAGCCCCTTTCTAGTGGGCACCATCTATTATCTATTACTTCAGCAATACTTCAACCAGCATTTTTTCCTCTGTCCTCTAGGGCAGGGGTTCATAACTCTTTTGTGTCATGGATTCATTGGTGAAGCCTATAGACTCCTTCTCAGAATAATGTTTTTAAATAATTGAAAGAAATACTAAATTTCAAATAGAGGTTAGTCAAAGTAAAAATGTAACTTGTTTTCCCATCCAAGTTTATAGATCCCTGATATCTATCCATGGACTCCTTGGTAGATTGTGAACCCCGTGTTAAAAACTCATGCTCTAGGACAACTGGGATTATATTCGGCTACCCTAATTCCACTCCACCAAAACAGCTTTTACCCTAGGCCAGCAATGATATAACTTCAGGAATTCTTTTGTAAATCTTAATCACTTATTCAGATGGATTAAACCATATAATTGAATACTTTAATCTAATTAAAATGAAGAAGTCACCAGAAGGCTATTAAGGAATGGTTGGAGTGGTGAGAATTTCAGATATTAAGACAGGTCACTGGTGAGAAACTTTGGGGAAGGCCCCTTGGACTCTAGATTCATTTCATGAAGGCACCTGCCTAGTCAGCTGATAAAGGCTTTTTTTTTAGGTCCTCACCTGCCTTTGCAAACTCAGAGTAGTATAGAATCAGAGCATGGTCAACCACCATCTTATCTAAAGAGCTGTCTTTTGGGAAGAACTGAATTCTTCCTCTCTTTCCCTTCTTCCATCCCTTAACAATAACACGGTTGGTAGAAATACAGTCCCAAAGGCAACTGGGATAATGAAATTGAGGGATAGCCCAGATAACCTACAGGCATCTTGAGATCACCACAGAGCTGTCTTTGAGTTGAAAGGGACCTCAAAGATCCCCTAGTTCAATTTGCTAACTTTGGAGAGTAAGAAACTTAGGCCTGGGATTGGATTTGGCCTGGGCCTCACAGCTAGTACATGGCAGAGCCCCAACTTGAACTGGGGCTTCCAGGTGTCCTCATCAGGGTTCTTTCCATTAGACAATTTCTCACTCAAGATACTAATATCAAGAAACCCAAGATTTTTGATGAGAAAGAGTAAGGACAAAGGCCTAGTAATCTTCAGCATCTTTTACAGGAGCTCAGAAACCCTAGAATCCAACTCTTTCATTTCACAGATGAAGAAATAAAGAGCCAGACAGATTTAGTGATTTGCCCAGCAAATATCTGAGGCAAGGTTTGAACCCAGGACTTCTTGAATTCAAGTCTCTCACTCTATTTTCTACACCTGCTACATCTCAATATAGAGGTCCAGCAATACTTCAACCAGTGTTCAACCAGCCATGCTGTCATGATTGGGAAAAGAGGGGCCCACAGCTCTGGATAAGGCTGTTGCCAGAGTCTGAGGCTCACCCCCCCACCAAGGCGAAGCAAAATCGGACTTCCCCTTTTCCCCTTCCCTACACATTGATCCCTCGGTCTGCAAGATGGAAAGGGTGTAGGATTTGTAGTCATCAGCTACAATCTCATTTTTAGCTCTGATTCTGCTACCTACTATTTTCATCAATTCAGTTAACCTCTCTGGTCCTCTGTTTCCTCATCTGTAAAATCGGGGAAGAGAGGAGGCAGGAGAAGTTGACCAGATGACCGCTAAGGTCCCTTCTCTCTGTGTACATGTTACCCTTTTTTGACTTCCTTCCCCCTTCAAGACTGACCCTAGAGGTTAATTTTAACTAGATTTCTCCTGTTGTACAAATGTTAGGAGGCAGAAAAGATGAATTATGTGATTTGTCTAAATGCAAATTAATGATCCTATGCTCTTATCTAAGACCCCTGGTGCATATGCCTAGGGGCAGCCCTGGGCCCTTACACCCGCATTGGGCCTGACCCTGGTTGAATTTCAGAGTCTCTAGTGACTGTACGTTCTGAGGACTTCAGGAGGCTCTGGGGAAGCCCACCAGAGGCACAAGAGATGTTAAGATTCAAGGTGTGAAGAAAAACAGGTGCCCTAGAGGGGGTGAGACAGTTTAGGATATTGCTGACAAGCTTCAGACACAAAAAACAAAAAATCTACTCAACCAAAACACCCACATACATTTTATTTTGTTCTTTAAATCAAGGATTCTGGACCTGGGACTTAAGAATAGATTTCAGGGGATCTGTGAAAGTGGTTGGGAAAAAATGAATTGTTTTTAATCTTCACTGACCTCCAACAGAAATTTAGCATTCCCTTCAATTATTCAATTTAAAAAAAAAATTTAAAAGCACCATTAGTCTGAGAGGTGGTCCATGGGCTTTGCTAAACTTCCTGAGGGGTCCGGGACACCCCAAAAGGTTAAGAATTTTTGCTTTAAGAGTTCGTCTTTGGCATCAAGAGTTGGTAGAGGGGAAGAGAATTCTTTGTGGACTAACAGTTCCCCTCCTCCTGACATCTCTCCAAGCCTCTGGAGTCAAGAATGCAGGGGAAGGTTCAGCTCTCCTCCCAGGGTCCTTGGTTTTAAGCCCATGGCTCAATGATTTCTTCAACTCACCCAGGTCCACATTCAGCCCAACAGTTTGACCCAGGCCTTCACTCTCCTCCTCAGCCTGACAGTTTGACCCAGGCCTTCCCTCTCCTCCTTCCTTGCCCTTTCCTCACTTTCCATCTCTCCCCTGAGGTTCATTCAGGGCCCAGCCCTGATTATGAGACTGAAGCCAAAAATCCAAAATCTCAGCTAGGATCCTCCCTGGAACCCTTTCCAGCCCTATCTCTCACGCATCTTCTCACCCATTGCTGATGCTGGGTCCAACAGAACAAGCTGAATTGGGGTGGGAAGAAGGGAGAGGGTGGGGTGTGTCTCTGTATGAGAAGAGGAAGATGGCTCCAAGGAGGACAGATATCCATTGCAGCTGTGGTCACGAAAAAAGAAGACCGGTTACTATGGAGTTCTGCCAAAGCTTAATTCATTGGGGGGAAGGGGGGCAGGGACTGGAAGGGATGGACAAGAGAAAGAGGGAGAAAGGCTGAAAAAGAATGAAGGAGGCAGCTGAGAAGTCAGAGCAGGAGATAGAGGTGGTTGAGGAGACAGAGGGACCCACAGAGGCTCACTGGGAGGTTGGATCAATGAGGGGCTGGGTCAAAGGTAATGAAGAAGGCTGGAACATAAGCAGAAAGCCCAAAGGGCTTTCTTTTGGGACCCTCCCTTCCTTTCTGGAGGGTGCTCTGATCTGTTCTGCTTGGGAGATGACTCAGATGTCCCCAATGGCTCATGATTAAAATTTCCTGAGAGGCAGGATTCACAATCCTGGTTTAATGATATCTTCCCTTTGGCCTTTCTCTCCCCTGTAACTGTATCTGTTCCACCAGGTCATTATGTTCCCTTGATTCCTCCCCCATCCCTCCCACCCTAACTAAGCTTCTATATCTCTGGAGGATCATGGGATCATAAATTTAGAGTGGGCCTTACAAGCCATCTATTCTAGCCCTCATTTTACAGCTGAGTAAATTGAGGCCCAGAAAGGTTAACACTTCCGCAAGGTCACGCAAACTAAAAGTGGTGGAGCTGAGACTTCAGCCCATGTCCTTTGATTCCAAATCTGCCATCTTTTTTTATGAGTCCAGTTGAGCTTGGATCTTCAAACACAGTAGGTTCCCCCTCCTCTCCCCTCCCCAAGCCCAGCCTGTGTCTCTCTTCCCTAGGCATAAATACCTTTTAAAGAGTTCACAATAGAAGAGAGGCCCCTTTTCTGTTGTATCATTTATTTTTCAATTAACAAAGAATAAGCAGACTGACAATTTCTAAAGGATACCCAGAACTGTTATGCTTAGGAATGTTCTCTGCCCTATCTCATGGCATCGATTTTTTTTATTGGCCAGGATAATATACAGTTTTGTCTTGTCTAGCTGTCTCTTTTGCCTTACTATAACCCAGGATGCACTGCAGGGTTAAATGAGACAAGAAAGGCTGTGATATTAATCATGGAAAATCTGCATGTTAAAAAGCACTGAATGCTGAAAAAATGGCAGAAAGCACTCACTCATGGAGACAGCAAGCAAAGGCAGGGAGAAGCAGAGGTCAAGTATAAAGGAAAATAGGAGAGGCTTAAAATGAGACTGAGAATCTCTTCAAGAGAGGCCAAGACAAGATGGGAACGCTGTCTCTAAGGGGCCACCCAGCACCTACTCCACCCTGAGCAGACTGTGCCCGTGTGACTTGTGGAGGTGAACCGGAGCCTGAACCCCATTGTATGTCACAGGAGGAGACCACCTGTGTTGAAAAAGGTGCGTTTACAAGGGTGTCTAGCCACCACCCCACCCACAGGAGCCAACCTGCAACAACTCAGACAATCCGAGAGAAAACATCCCAGAGAATCCATCCAATTCTTAAGGACCACCACCGAAGCAGATTTCCTTTTGATGCCTAACCCATTCTCCAGGTTGGGAATCTTCACTGTTAGCGAATTCTTAGCATCACGCTACATCTCCCGCCTCACCACAGGCCTGTTCCCTCTTGTTCTGTCTGCAGCAGATATGGAAAACAGTCTACCCCAGACCCCCAGTGAAACAGCTCTGCTTGAAAGATGTAATTATCCTAAGTCACCCCTCAGCCAAATAGATGCAGCATGGGTGGGGCTGTATACATATTTATGGGGTGTGAGATTCTACACAGTAAATAAATGTAAGAATACATCTGTGTGTCCTTAGTAACCCCGGGGGTGGGGGGGTGGGGAGACAGAGAGAAAGACAGAGACAGGAAAGAGGAAGGAGGAGGGACAGAGAGGGAAGGAGAAGGAGAGAGGGGGCCGGAGAATGGGGGAGGGAGAGAGAAGGAGGGAGAAATGGGAGGGGGAAAGAGAAGAGAAAAGGGAAGGGAAGGAGGAGAGGGAGACGAGGGAAAGAGAAAGAGGAGGAGGGGGATGGAGAAAGAGGAAGAGGGGTAGGGGAGGGGAGAGGAGAGGGAAGGAAAGAAAGAAAGAGAAAGACAGAGACAGGGACAGAGAAAGAGAGAGACAGAGAGACCCTGAACTGGGAGAGAATAATGACTAAGAAATTGAAAGAAAACCAAGAAAAGGAATTGTAGCTAGCCGTCAATCAGCCATCCAAGTAGCACTGAGTGGGGATGAAAGAGGGGTCACACCAGTTCTCAGGGGTGCCAGCCAGTTCACAGCAGAATGCCCTGGAGATTCCTAGGCAGACACTATTCCAAGAGGACAGTGGGCGCAGGCCTCTCCTGCCATCGGTATTCTGGTTCTTCCTCTAGCCACAAAAGGATGAGGCTGGTGGTGGGATGCCCAGCAGTGCTGAAGCTCTTGGCTTTCCCATGAGGCATTTCAAGGGCGGCTTGGCACTTGGGGCTTCTCTTGTCTGTCTTGATAAATGTGCCACTGCTAACTTATTAATGCTGCCATTATCCCTGCTGTTTCCGGCCATAGATTCCTTGCATAACAGCCCTGCACATTTCTGGGGCTTTGCAATACAGTTGTATTGTTCTTCCTGAGTGGTAAGAGGAGGGAGGTGGGTGTCGGGAAGGAAGGAGTGAAGGATGGAAGTATCTAGGAGGGTGGGAGTCAGGAGTGAGAGACATTTGCTTACTCTTTTTCAGACTGGGTGAAGGGGAAACGGACTGATTCCTTTCAAGTAAGCTACCTGTTTCTCTACCAGGCCACATGGACTCTGACAGTAGTCACTTACTAGGCCTTTGAAAATGGTCTGTCTATAATCCCATGATTCTCTTCTTTCCCTTTCAACACAGATCCCTCAGGCTGCACGTTCTTTTTTGAGTGTGTGATGTTTTCTCCCTTTCAAGACTGCCCTAAGTGTTTCTTTCCCCTAGATTTCACCTGTATACAAATGTTTGAGGGCTTAGGGACACACAAGCCTGCTTTACCTGAGCTCCAGCCTCCTGTAAACAGTTCTGTGCTCCACATCTCCCCAAAGGTGAAAGGTTTCAGAGTCGCTTAGGAGGGCAATACAGAGAAGATTTCATCAAGCTTGAGTGAGCTGAACACAAGATACAGGAAGTAATGAAGCCCAATACATGGAGAGAAAGAGGAGCCCCAAGAGTAGAATGGGGAACCCGTAGCCTCAAGGCCACATGTGGCCCTCTAGGTCCTCAAGTGCGGCCCTTTGACTGAATCCAAACTTCACAAAACAAATCCCCTTAAAAAAAGGATTTGTTCTATAAAACTTGGATTCAGTCAAAAAGAGGGCTGCACCCAAGGACCTAGAAGGTCACATGTGCCCTTGAGGTTGCAGGTTCCCCACCCCTGTCTAGTTCAACCCTTTCACTTTACAGATGAGGACGTTTAGGCTCCAGGTAAAGTGTGCGTATGTGTGTGGTGGGAGGAAGATGGGTGGTAGTGATGGGGTGTACAATTTCTCTCCTCTACTTTAAGATTTATAGTCTTTTTTGCATCAGCTGAAGCATAATAAATTCTACTTCAACCAAATTAACTACAAAGGACTTATGAAGGAAGATGCTATCTGCATCCAGAGAAAGAACTGATAAATAGAAGTATGCATAGAATGATTTTATGAATGTATATATGTATATGCATTTAAATAGATAGATAAATAATATGTGTGTCTAATGGTAGCCATCTCTAAGGTGGGGGAAGGAAGAAAAAAATAAATTTACCTGATAACTTCATTATATATTTAAAAGGAAGCAAGTTGTACGTAATAGATTTGCAGTTTCATTTTGCAATCATCTTTTTAAAAATTCTACTGTGTTATGGAAATGCTTGTTTTATTTTATAAAATAAATAAAAGTTTTTAAAAGGTTTATAGTCTAATAATTAGTAGCAATATGGTATAGGGAAGCCAGAGGATTTGTGGAACTGGGAATGGCGTCCATCAGGTGACTTCTGTGAATCTCCACCCTTCATCACCAGCTGTCTATTAGACATCTTCTAGATGGCTCATAGGCATCTCAAACCCAACATATCCAAAATAGAACTCATTATTTTCCCTCTCAAAATCCATCCTTCTTCCAAACATCCCTATTTCTGTGGAGGGCTTCCTTCCAGTCACCTGGCTCATGACCTTGGAGTCATCCATCAACTCCTTCCTCTCCCTCATCCCACCACACCTATCAAATCAGTTGCCAAGTATTATCATTTCTCCCTCCTTCTCTGGCAAACTCCCTGACATCTGTCTCCTTCTCTCTACTCACACAGCCATCAACCTGATTCAGGTCCCCCTTGCCTCTCACCCAGACTATCGCCCAGCTTCCTAATTGGTCTCTGCTTCAAGTTTCTCTCCTCTCCAATTCACCCTCCACACAAGCTGCCAACATTATGTTCCTGAAACAAAAGTTTGAGCATATATTCTCCTGATCAATAAACTCCAGTGGCTCCTAATTAACCTCTAGGATCAAATACAAATTACTCTGGTTGGCATTTAAAGCCTTTTGCAATCTGGTTCCAACCTACCTTTCCAGCCTTCTTAGACATCACCCTGCTTCATGCACACTATGATCCAGTCAGTGTAGCCTGCTAGCTCTTCTTACACATGACATCACCTCCCACCTCTAAGGATAGCTCATCCTCCGTGCCTGAAGGCGATACCTATTCACCTGTTGTTCAATTGTTTCGGTTGTGTCTGACTCTTCATGACCTTGTTTTGAAGTTTTCTTGGCAAAGATACTGGAGGGGTTTACCATTTCCTTCTCCACCTTATTTTACAGATGAAGAAACTGAGGCAAACAAGGTTAAGTCACTTAACAGCTAGTAAGTGTCTGAGGCCAGATTTGAACTCAGGAAGATGAGTCTTCCTGACTTCACACCAGGCGTTTTATCTACTTCATCACCAAGCTGCCCACAAATGAGGATTATCTATGTTCTATTGGATTTTTACTTAGTTTGTTAAATATTTCCCAATTGCATTTTAATCTGGTTCAGGTAGCACTCAGGAGTGCTGGGGCAATTCAGCTTGTAGGAGGAACATTTGACACCTCCCATATAACACAATTCTTTCATTTCACGGATGAACGAAGTAGTTTCAGACTATGGAATCACAAAAGCATGGATGGAGGATGACTGCGTCTTATATGAGCCCTGATCAGCCAGGTCACTTTCCTTTTTGTTAATTTCACCCCCCCTTCCCCTTCCCCATCCCTCAAATCCCAAATCTTGGCTTATGCTTTTGCTCTTACCAAGGATATCCTTCCCATCTTCCTGCCCAAATCCCATTCACCAGGCCCTGGCTCTCATCTCACATCCTAAATGAAGCCTTTCCAAATTTCTCCAGCCTGCTGAGAAAACCTAACTCCCTATCATCTGTACCAAACATCCTGTTTAATCATATACTGTCTTACAACTTTTTCTAATTGCTTCACATATTTGTGTCTTGCCACTCCAATAATAAAATAATGTCTGATTTTTAGACAGTGCTGTAAGTGTTGCTTTATATACATTATGTTATTTAAACCTCACAACCACCCTCTGAAGTGGGTTTTACTGGTATTATCATCCTCATTTACTAGGTGAAGAAACTGAGTCTCAGAGGGGTTAAGTGACTTGCCTATGGTCTTCCAGTTAAACAGAGTCAGAGGCAGGACTTAAACCCTGGTCTCTCTTGATTCCAAACCCAGCGATCTATCCACTACCACCAATGAAACAATAAACTCCTTAAAAGCAGGGTACTATGTCCTATATGTATATATGGAACAGCACCTTAAACAATACTCAAAGGCACATACACAGGTCGCTAGGTGCCACAGTGGATATGATGCCAATTCTGGAGTCAGGAGGATCTGAGTTCAAATCCAGCCTCAGACACTTACTAGCTGTGTGACACTGGGCAAGTCACTTGACCCTGTTTGCCTCAGTCTCTCTATCTATAAAATGCACTAGAGAAGGAAATGGTGAACCACTCCAGTATCTTTGCCAAGAAAACCCCAAATGAGTCACAAAGAATTTGAAAGGACTCACCAACAACACATACACCAAGCTGATAATTCTTAGAGAACTAACCACATTCTTGCTGAACAAAATTGATTACATAAGTTCATAGAGCTACAGAGGGAATCAGTCCATAAAAATCAATAAACATTTATTAAGTACCTCCATGTACCAGGTGCCATGCTAGGTGCTATAGGGTAAAAATGCAAAAATTAGATAGATATTAGTCTCCAGGGGCTTCCGTTCTAGCATAGGTAAGAAAACTGTGCCCCAGAGGGTTAAATGACTTGTTCCAATGCCACAAAGGTATGAAGTGACAAAGGGATTTGATTTGAAGTCTAGCATTTTTTCTTTTAGATCACTACTGATTTCATCAGATTGGGATGAGAAGTGGACTCCGTGAACATGAGCTGTTATAATTATCTACAGTCAGACTCAATAGGTTTTCAGCAGAAATCCCCTATTCAGAAGCTGAGAACTGAGTCAAAGTCTGGGTTAGAAAGAAGGGGAGGTGATAATCTAGCAGCTAAGAAAATAGGGAACTTCAAGAAGAGTGGGAAAGTCCAGAAATGCCCTCAATTTGCAAGATTTGATGGATGATAATCCTACATGTTGGGTAAAATGCGTTGGAGCTGCTGTAGCTGTCTGCATCTGTGCTGCGCCCTCTGGTGGTGGTGTTAGGGGCTGCTTCCTCAATGTCTCAGAACTTTTGCACTATTCTGATGACATCAGATGTCTGGGTTAATGCTAGGTTGGGAGGCAGCTGTCTAGCTGATGCACTGGTTTTCACCTTTGCTCTCTTCTTTTGCTGATGGATAGTATTGCCTCCTGAGTGAAGCTTTGTAGGAACCTTTGGGAAGAAAGCAAGTGCAGTGTTCTATAAGGAGGCTTATCTGAATGCCACCCTGTCCTGGATGTCCTGGAGGACCACAGAGGAGACTGACTCTCTGTCTGGGAGGAACTCACAGCCTAAAATCTCTGTCCTCTTTGCTCTTGGGAAAATTACAACACACCCCGAAATCACCACCTTAGATCGAAAGGTGATTTCCTCTAATATAATAACCTTGTTCCCTGGTAACACACTTTGAAAAATTTAGGGGATCATTTCAGATGACTTTTCCATTTGTGGTTTTTGCTTTGTTTTGCTTTACCAGCTCCAGAAATGTAGCATAGTTAGAAGAGTAGATATAGTTAGATCTCATTGGAACTGAATAAATTGCTATACAGCCACCTCTCATGTAACTTCCTTGGTCCAGGCTGTGTCCCCAAATCTAGAAAGCTCTTTCTTCTCAGCTTCACCTTGAGGACTTCTTAGCTCTTTTCACTTTCTAAAAAAGCTTAGAAAGAAACTTTTCAGGGTTCCTCAGTCGTTTGTTTTTTTTTTTCCCCACCTCTTCTAAAATCTCTTTATATTTATTTGGAGCTGTGTGCCATCATCCCCCAAAGCCCACTTTGAAGGCAAAGACAGTTTCATTATGTCTTATCACTCAGCTTAGTCAATCCTAGTATATAGTAGGCACTTAATAAATGTGTGTTGAACTGAATTGTTGAAGTTGGGAGAGAGGAAGATGAGCATTCTAATGTATCCCATGTTGGTCAGACTTGGTCTGCAGCATTGTATGCAATGCTGCATTTTAAGAGGAATGTTGACAAGCTAGTGGGGCAGGTAGAAAGGAGACTGATAAAGAGGTTAGTAAGGGAACTTAAAACCATAGACTATGAGGAAGACATAAAGAAACCAAGCGATGCTTATCCTGGATAAGAAAATACAGCTCCTGGACTTTGAGTCAGAGAAGATGGATTGAAATTGTGACTCTGCTACTTACTACCTGTGCAGGTTTGTGCAAGTCACTTAAGCTCCCTGTGCCTCAGTTTTCTACTCTGCAAAATGAAGGGATTAAAAGGAAGAAAAAAAGTACTTAAGTGCCTAATCTATGTACTTAATACTACTATGCATTTATCAAGTGCCTACTATGTACACTATGCTTAGAGCTTTATAAATATTATCCCATTTTATCCTCACAACAACCTTTTTACAGTTGAGGAAACTGAGGCTGGGAGAAGTTAAGTGACTTGCCCAGGGTCACATAACTAGTAAATGTCAAAGGCTGGATTTGAATTCAGGTCTTCCTAAGTCCAGGCCCATCACTCTATCCACCAGCTAGACTCACTGATCCTCACCTGAACTAAGATGGTCTTTAGAGTTCCGATCCTTGCCATGGTAGCTGTCTACAAGTATCCGAATGCCTAGTGTGTAAAAGAGAGATTAACTTTTATTCTGTGTAGCGTGAGGAATGAGGACTTACATGGGGCAGTTATAGGAGTATAGATATTAGCCGAAGTTGGACCAGTGGGTAGAGGCGGCAAAGAGGCAGATTTCCACTGAATAGAAAGAACTTTTGCATGCTTTGAGCTTAAAAATGGGATGCCTTATCAAGTAACCAAGCAACCAGCTTTGATTAAGCACCTGCTAGATGCCAGGTACTATGAATATAAAGACAAAGTGAAGTATCCCCAATCAGTGAGCTTACATTTCACCCTGGGAGACAACATGTGCACCTATAGTAAGTATATGTAAAATAAACCCAAAGTAATGTGACTGTGGGGAGGCACGAGGGGCCCTATGGAGGAGGTGTCATTTGAACTAAGCTTTGAAGGAAGCTAGAGATTACAGAAGAAGGAGAGGAGAGGAGAGAGTGCATTCCAGCCACGGGGACAGCCTACGAAAAGGGGGATTGTCATATGTGAAAAACAGCTAGGCCAGGTTGGCTGGAGCAAAGGGTATGTAAAGGAGAGCAACATACAGTAAGGCTGGAAAGGTAGGGTGGAGCTAGGCTGGGAAGGGCTCTAAGTGCCAATGAGAGGCATTTTTGTATTTGATCCTAGAGGCAATAGGAAGCCATTGGATTATTGACTTTTACTGCTTTATTTATTGATCAAGAGAGGGACATGGTCAGATTTGTGCTTTAGCAATATCATTTTGGCATCTGCGTGGAGGAGAGATTGGACCAGGGAGGGATCTGAGGCAGGGAAAACAAGTGGAGACAGCTAGGTGACTCAATGGATAGAGTGCTGGGCCTGGAGTCAGGAAAATGTGGCTTCAAGTCTGATCTCAGACACTTATGAGTTGTGTGATCCTGGGCAAGTCACGTAATCTCTGTCTGACTCAGTTTTCTCAACAGTAAAATGGGGATCATAATGATACCAGCCTCTCAGGGTTGTGAGGATCAAGCGAAATGGATCATATATGGAAGCCACTTAGCAGAATGCCTGGCATATAGGAGGTGCTTAATAAATGCTTGTTCCCTTCCCCATTGGAATAGTTCAGAGGAATTGCTCAGATGAGGGACGAGGGCATGAACTAGAGTGTTAGCTAAATAACTAGAAAGAAAGGGACATATTTGAAATGTCACAAGAAAGTAAGTTTCCCGTCACTAGAAGCATTCAAACAGAAGCAGCATACCTGCTTGTCAGAAGCACATTACAGGGAATACCTTTGTGGGATGGGAAATTGGTCTGGCCTTTAACTCTAGTTTGTCACTTCTGGTCGGAAGTCTCCTTTATTTCTCAGCATATAGAGCTAGTAGGGTGGGGGACCACCATCTGAAAATTGCCATCAATTTTCAGGTTATTGAAATCACATTTCTAGGGGTAGTAGAGGAAAAACGTACCCAAGCTATGTCTCTGCTGACAGTGATTACTCATTTCTGCCTCTGCTTTTAAATTGTTAATAGCTTAGGAACCACGCACCATAAATGCTCCCAATTCACTTGCTCTAGTACTGTGATGGAAAACCATTTTAGCATCTTGGCATGGGGAGTGGGGAGCGGGAGGGAGGACATTTTTCCAGAGGTTGGAATTACCAAGCACCATGATTTAAGAGATGCTGGTGATGCCAGCATGTTTATAGAGACCTGTGCTGTCCTCACAGGTTTATCTGTCTGAAGAATGTAGGTGTGTGGGTGTTTTGAATGCACTGTGAAAGGATGTTTTTAGATTTGTCAGAGGGACCCAAAGGATAAGCGCATAATTCCCTTATTACTGATTTCAGCAAATAGACTGGCCCTCTTGCAGAAAATCAAGGATAAGAAAACCTATCAAAATGGAAATACCATTGCAAGATGCATAAGCAATTTGGAAAAAGCATAATCCTAAATGGGGGCATTAGGAGTTTCGCCTCCTCTGAAGACATGATGGAGTCCTTCACAGGAGTGTGTGTGTGTGTGTGTGTGTGTGTGTGTGTGTGTGTGTGTATAACCTGAACCAGAATGAAGAATGAAGCCCTAGTCTAAGATCAGACCCTCCCAGAGGGCCAGTCCATGATGGCCTATGGCACAACCAATACTTTTGACCCCAAGGTGGGGAGGGAGCAACACTGACTTCCCCATGGGGACATGGAATTATGGATTAAGGGGAGCTTCACAAGTTATCTCATTTGATCTTTACAGCAATCCTGGGAGGTCGGTACTGTTATCATCCTCTTTTTTATAGATGAGGAACGGAGGCTGCTGGATCAAGTAACTAGCCTGGCTAGTCAGTATCTGAAGCAGAATTCAAATTCTGACCTTCCTGACTCCCAAGCCCAGGGCTCTCTCTGCTATACCCCCTAGTTAGTTACGTCAATAGCTAGATTACCAGGAAAACTTCCTAAACGTGAGAGCAGTCCAACAGTGGAATGGACTGCCTCAAGAGGTAACGGGTTCTTCTTCACAGATGTCTTCAAGCAAAGACTGGAGGACCACTTCTGATATCTGCTCTTGAGAGGATTACTGTTAAGTACATGTTGGACTAGATGGTCTCTGAAGGCCCCCCAGCTCTTAAGAGTTTATGAAAAGCAAATACCCCTAAGAAGAGTAATATGGTAATCAGTAGTGGCAGGTATTAAGCACTTACTAGGTACCAGACACTGTGATAATAAACATAGGAGACACACAAAGAAAGACAAAAACAAAAAACAAATAAAACCAAAGCCACCTTCCCTGCTCTCAAGGAGTCCACATTCTAATGGAGAAGACAGCATGTAAATAACTGTGTACAAAAGATAGAAACAGAGAACATGGAAGGTAATCTCAGAGGGTCCGTCATTAAGAATGGGTTTATTTATTATATAAGAATGGGTTTATTTCTACTGCTTTTGGTCACACAGAAAGAAATGTGAATCCTGGACGTCTGAGGGTAAGACTCTTGAGGGCAGGGGCTGCTTTTTTTCTCCTTTGTGTTCCAGCATTTAGCACTGTCTCTGGAACACAGGAAGAGCTTGATACATTATCATTGGTTGGCTGATTGAGCTAGGTAAGGGCACAGAGAAGGAGGCTGGAGATACAGAAGGCCAAGGGCACCCTATTTTCTGGTGTTGCTGGATTCTTGTTCTCCTGAACACTGTCAAGAACTAAAGCTAGTTTCTAAGGGCTACTCTTTCTAACCCCATCCCTTTAAAAATCCCAAAAATACATTACTCTTTAGGCTGTGGGGCAGATAAGTTATTGTCCTCTGGGACAGTCTCATCCAACTTTGGTTTATGAGGTAATTTGTTTTAGCTTAAACTAAGCTAGGCAAAGGGATGAGTGCTCAAGACTCCACCTCAGGGAGTCTTTGTTTCAGTCAGTTCTAATTTAGAGATTGTTCAATGTTAAAAGCACCTGCTTGGCGAAATCCTCCTTCTTTTCCGCTTTAGATTTTGAAGGCAGAGGCATTCTCTCTTAAATTTTTAAAAAATGTTTAATTGATGTTTTCTTTTAACTTTGATATCATTTACCAATGACTCCTGCCTATGCAACAGAACCTTCCCTGATAACAAAGAATTACAATTAAGCAAAACAAATCAAGATACTGCCCATGACTGATAACCTATACCTTATTCCATGCCGTAGTCTACCACCTCTCAGCCAAGAGGCAAAAGTCATGCTTCACCATCACTGCATCCATCAGAGTTCTTCAGTCTTTCAGAGCTGCTTTATTTTACTTGGGGTAGGCAGCAAATTACAGTGAACAGAGTACAAATTTTAGAATTAAAGTATCTGGAGTCTGCCTCTGATGCTTACTAACTTTCAAACTATCCCAGCTCACTTTTCTCAGCTGAAAATGAAGGCACTGGACTAGACAGCTTCTGAGGTCCTTTCTAGTCCTAGACTTATGATCTTATGACATTATGTGGTGATTGTGTAAAGTATATATACATACATGTATACACACATATGTATATTACATGTGTATATATGTGTGTGTGTATATATGTGCATGTATAAATTCTTGTGTCTATTCTACTGGATCTGCCTCAGTTTCTCCTGTCTTCTTCCTGCTTCTGTTACAACCCTCGAGCAGCTAACAGGGTAACATGCATACAAATTAAATAGATGTTTAAGTGAGAGGCTTAGTCCTTGCCTTTCTGGGTGGCCAATCCATAAGCCACTTGAGGTCCGTCTACTTTGCAGAGATGGAGAGAGTATTCATTAATATCTAGAACAAGGTAAGATTCACAAAGCAGGGACACTATCTCTTAGTGTCTTCGGTGATTTAGGTGATGCTGAGGCAGAGCACTTTTAGCAATTAAGTTGCTGAAAGTAAAAGCATTCGAAAGAGGAGCTGCGCTTTCAGGAAGCAGAGAATTATCTGCAGACTGGGTGAGGTTAAATTACAGAGTAGAACAGGCCCGATCCTTGATACCATTATACCCTCGAAGACATCAAAGAAAGAAGAGGAAAGACCCATATGTACAAAAACATTTATAACAGCTCTTTTTTTTAATAATGATAATGAAATAAAAATTAAGGAGTGCCCATCTATTAGGGAATGATTGAGCAAATGAAGGCATGTGAATAGAACACTATTATGCTACAGGATATGATGAAAAGGATGGTTTCTGAGAAACCTAGAAAGACTCGTATGAACTGATAAAGAATAAAGGAGGAGAACCAAGAAAACCATTTATGTAATAGCAACACTATAAAGACAAACAATTTTGAAACACTTCAGAATTCTGATCAATGCAGTGACCACCTGTGTTTCCAGAGGTCCAAAAATGGAACATGCTAATAAGGGATGGACTCAAGATACAGAATGAGGTACACATTTTTAGATATGGCCAATGTGGGAATTTGTTTTGCTTTACTATGAATATTTGCTGTGGAGGTGTTGTTCTCTTTTTGATGGAGTGAGGGTGGGAGGGAGAGAAAATGCTTGTTAGTTGAAAAATTAAATTAGATTGCTTTTTTTTTAAAAGAGAAGGCCTGGTCATATTCAATCTCTCATGCTGAAATCTGAGCCTGGAGTCCCAGAAAATCCCTCCAGAATCCTAACAGTTTTGCTAGCAAATCTCTGTTGTGGGGGTTGCATTTCAGTAGCAACCTCAGCAACTCAAGTCAGTTCTTCTGGCAGACATAAAACCAGAAATGAACCTTGAAGGGGACCAGTGATATCTCTGCAGTAAGAGAGGGCCCCCGCCTCTGCCAGGCAGGAAGGTTTTCTCAAACACCTGCTTGGCCCAAAGCCTCTAGTTCCAAGAGAACTCTCCGTTCAAACACGTTGAAAGGTATTTACTCAACCCAGGCCAAGAGCCAGTCTGTGCAATGATAAACTGGGCCGTGGAAACACTGCCTGAGGAGAAGAGGCTTAGTACTCCTTATATAGCAAATGATCTAATGCCCAGGGAACCAGAACAATTATGCCCAACAGATCTCTTTCCTGATCCCAACCAGACCACACCCAACTTTATAGGCAGGGGAGGGTTGCTCAGCATCTGACTGATAAGATCAAATGTTAGGCTGGGAGTCCAGAGACTAGAATTTTCTGTCAATTCTTCCAACTCTAATGACAATTCTGGAAAAGTCACTACCCCACAATGTGCCCCAGTTTTTCCATCCATAGAATAATGCCCAGTAGATTATAAGTTTCTCGAGAGCAGGACCTGACACTTAGGAAGCACTCAATATATGTTTGTTGAAAAATTGAAATTGAATTTATTCACACTAAAATATTCTCCTATCTCCCCAGGATGCTTTCTGTGTTCTTGGTCTTGAGACAACTTTCCATTTATAGCTACTGCTTTTATTTTCATCAGGAACACTTGGAGAAAATGTTCAGAGCCACACTAAGAGGCCGTAACATTTAAATATTTGATTTCCCCTCACCCCTACAAAGTACTTTTTGTCTAGATATACTGTGACCAAATCAGGTAATTATTTTAAAGTTGCATTTCTTTCCTATGATCCTCAGTCCCACCCCCTACCCCCAAAAGAATTTAAATTAGCCAGCACCCCTGTTTCAAATTCACTGAGTCCCTCTAATGGAGTTCAGGGAGGCTAGGAACAGATGGATCACATACATATGTTTGCTTGGACCACCTAATTCATGCCCCAATGACCTTATTTATCAATATCTCTCAATTCGACTAGTATTTCTTATTCACTTGCAATGTGATAGGAGCCGTGCTAAGCACAGGGAATACAAATATAAGTAGAAAAAAAAACCAGTCCCTGCCCTCAAGGAGGTTACATTCTAATAGTGGAAAGATACACAGAAGGAAGTTCGAAGTGGGGGGTGGGAGAGGTGGTTGTGAGATAGAAAATGAAAACTGCTGGTCTGGTTCCTTAAAATGAAAGTTCTGAGAGGAGCCATCCAATCAGAGGGAGAGGCTGCAGGGGCAGAGAGGATTTCCAATATGAGAATTGCAGGGCTGGAAGGAGCTTCTTGATGAAGAATTTTCTAGGACATTTTCTTCCATCTTTGGGGCAAACTAGAAACTGCCACCCCAAAGCCTGTTGATTTACTAGGCCAGAAAAAGAGGAATCTTTTTGTTGTTGTGAAGAGAGCCTAGTCAAGTCTTTTGACCTGGTATGAATTGGGATGGGTAGGTGAGGGTCTGGGAGAATAAGATTCAAGGAACTCAGCCAGCAGTGGTGGCTCTGACCTGCCCCAGCTTGAGTTCTGGTGTCTGAAATCTCCATGAGCCTTAGGAGCTAAGAAAGAAAGCATCATTGATCCTCCTGTGAAAACACCGGAGACATGTTTGGGGTGTGACTTCCTCTTCTGGTCACCGTTATTCCTAGATGACAGATACTCATCCTTCTTCCATGTGAGACTGAATCACAGAGTGACTTTAAGGGACTAGATAAATTGCCTTTTATCCATGCTGGCTCTGGGCCTGGGTCCTTTTCCTTCTTTGTTTACCTCAAATTGATTTAGCAGTTTTTAACCTGGGGGCTGTGAACTCAGTTTTTAAATACATATATATGTTCATATCTGCATTTCAGTATAATTGGTTTGCTTGGTAATATTGTTTACTTCATTTTATGCATTTAAAACCATTATTCTGAGAAGGGATCCGTGGGTCTCACCAGACTGCTGAAAGGGTCCATGGCCCCTCAAAAAGTGAAGAACACCCACCCCAGTGGGAGTCCATCTTCTAAATGAAACACTAAAACCAAAAAAAGCGTAATGTTTAGGAGGAGATCCTCTCTGGTTGTTTGACTATTAATTAATAAAGCTAAGCTTGCTTTACTTCTTACAAGAAGAACACCAACACAGGCAAGGCATGAACTTTGAGTAGGGGCATGAAAAGCTTTTCACTGACCTTGTCTTCACTTTCAGATTCCTGTGATTAAGACTTTTGGAAGATAAACTGCCCAGATTAAGGAATGGAGTCAATGATGGTAGAATAGAGTTAAATTTAACTGCCCACCATGTGGGGATTGGATCCATGACCTTGTCGTCATCAGCATCATACATTCGCCCAGTGAACTACCTTTTCTGGTTCATCAGCTGGTAGCACTTCCCTCACCTAAAAATTACCCTGTATTTATTTTGTACCTATGTTTGTATAAACTGTATAAAACCTGTGAGGATATGAGGGAAGGAGGGGCGGGGAGGGGAGGGGAGGAGAGGGGAAGAGAGGGGAGGAGAGGGGAGGAGAGGAGAGGAGGAAGAAAGAAAAGGAAAGAAGGAAGAAAAGAAAAAGAGACGGAGGGAGGGAGGGAAGGAAAGGAAGAAAAGGAGGAAAGGAGGGAGGGAAGAAAGAGAAGGGGGAAAGACGGAAAAAGAGAATTTTTAAAATATTTACTGTGCTGGAAATTGTACTTGGAGTCAGGGGGCCTGAGTTCAAATCCCAGCCCCACCACTCAATGGTTAAAGTAACTTCAGTTGTGTCACTTAATTTCTCCGGGTCTTGATTTCCCCATCTGTAAAATGAGGGGTTTGGATTACATGACCTCTAAGGCCCTCCCAACTCCAGATCTATGGTCCTTTGTTGTTTCGCCCAATAAAATTTGAGCTCTCTGAGGGCAGGGACCCCTTGTCTTTGTATCCCCAGTACAGTACCACATAATGGTAGACACTTAGTCCTTGTTAGTTAACTGACTGGACCAGCAGAAATGGATTAGGTCAAAGCAAAAATGCCTTAACCGAAAACTGGGAGAGACCTTTGAAGGCAGGCAGGCTGGAGCCTAAGGGAAGCCCCCAAATACAGCAGAAAGCTGCAGAAGGCAGCATGGTTCAGTGGAAAGAACTCTGTGTTTAGAGTCAGAGCACCTGTATTTACTTTCCAGCTCTTCCTATATAACTTTTAGCAATTCTCTTAACCTCTTTGGGCCTCAGTTTTCTCATCTATAAAATGAGGAAGATGTGGCATCAGGCTGTAATAGATAGACTTAGACTTGGAGTCAGGAATACCTGAGTTCAAATCCTGCCTTAGACAACACACCAGTTGCATGATGATGGTGCCTTTGTGCCTTCCTTTCAGCCCAGAGCAGGCTTCTCTGGGACTGGACTCAGTCTCCTACGAGCTCTACATCTATGATCTTACGACTAAATGATGTGATCCTAACAAAGGTTCTTCTGAGCCCATTGGATCTTGGAAGTCCCTGGAGCTGGACCTATGGCCTGGAGTGGGGGAAGGGAGGGAAGCCGAAGTGGGGACTTCTTTACAGAAGTCACCTTGACTTCCTTTCAAACTAAAAAGTACTAAGCAGACCTGCAAAACTGTATTAGCAGATCATAAAAGAAAAGACATCCTGGAAAAGAGAACAGAGCATCTTCCTGGGAGTGAGTAAGCCTGGGTTCTCATCCTCACGCTAGTCCTCTTAGACTCTCATTTCAAACATGAACCTTGGTGCTGCGGAAGGAACATTGTGTCTGGAATCACAGGACAGGGGTTTGAATCCTGATTCTTTCATTTACTGGGCATGTGACTTCAGGCAAATCACCTCGCCACCTGAACCTCAGAGTCCAGTCAAAGTTTCCTTCCAGTTCTAAACCTTATGGTCCTATGAGAACCCCATTCCAGCCTCTCTTTTCTCATCTGGAAAATAATACCCGACATCGACATCCAGTGATTCTAACTGCTTGTTAGATCTCAGTTTTCCAGCTACATGTGCAGAAGATTAAAAAAATGAAAGAACAGAAAAAACAACGCCAAACCGAAGTTAGACATGCCTGATGGATATTCTGAAGGATTTAAGAGACCTTTAATGATTTTTGTCTTTGTAAATCTGGAAAGCTTTCTCAAGTCGTTTGGCCTACCCAGAGTTCAGATTTTAGCCAAGAGGCTTAGGCATCTATAATGCACTAACAATGCCTTTCCATTTGGGAGAAATAATTTCTCCAAAGGTTTTAAAGTATTAATTCTCTAATCCTCCTAACACCTCAGTGAAGAGGACCAGTGTCAAGGCTGACATTCTAGAGGTGTTGATTTGCCTTAAGCTGCCCCAGGAGGAGCCTGGCTAAGACCAGAATCTCCCTCCACAGTCAAACCTCCCTTTGGAGAAGGGAAAAGATATTAGTAAGCTCAGGTTCTCATTGCTACAGACTGTGCACCACTTGCACACAAAGACAGTTCATCAGAGATCTGTTCAAACGGGAAAGACAAGAGCTAATATAAATGGAGTAATAGCCCTGTGGACTCATTTTATTTACAGTTTGAAGATAATGTGTCTGGCAAGTCCTCCTGTTCCCCTCCCAGCCCCAACCCACGCCTTCTTCAGGAGGTAACCTCACCTCACCTCACCAAGGTAGGTTTCACTGAGAAATAAATTCTCCTTCAGAATTGTTCTGTATCCTCATTCATTTTTCTTACCTTCCCATTTCATATACCTTGTATGTCTGCTCCATTAGATTGTGAGCTCCTTGGAAGCAGGGACTGTTTTTGCCCTGGCACACAGCAAGCACTTAATAAATATTTGTTGGCTGATTGACCTTCCCCAGCACAAATTCATGGACTTCCTCCTTTTCTAGGCCAACTCCTTGCCCTGTGCTTTTCCCATTCCTTCCAGAAAGGAATAATCTTTCCCCTACTATCCTGGGAGATCTATCACAGAGACATCTCCTATCATAGTGGTTCTAAATTTGAAATACCAGAAAGTTGTCAAGGGAGTATATGGAATATTTTATAAATAACTTTATTATCTTATTGAAATATTCCAAAAGAAAAAGCACTACTAAAATTTGGGTGTTGGAAAGATAAAGGTAAGGAGATAGAGGACAGTTCTGTGTCACAGTTCTAGGGCACAGAGGAGTGCTGGTGGTTGGTCACAAGGGAGGAGGGACCCAGGTTACAGTTCCAAGGCTTGTGGTTACAGGGGACCAGGGGCCCTTCCTAGATAAAGACCAGAGTGCAGATTAGGAGAGCAGTGACCATACTTCTTCCAGAATCATACCACCTTGGAAGCACCAAAAACTTGCATACCCCCAGAACTAGCTCCAAAAACAGCAGCATGAGAAAGCTTGAAGCTTGGGATGGTGCCTCCCCACTCCCAGGTAAGCAGAGCCCAGTTTCAACATAAAATTCAAAGTCAAGAAATAGAATGGGGGGGGGAAATGAGCCAACAACAGAAAGAGAATCTGACCATAAAAAGCTACCATGGTCACAGGGAAGACCAAAACATAAACTTAGAAGAAGACAACAATGGGACAACAGCTACAAGCAAAGCCTCAAAGAAAAATGCTAATTGGACTTAAGCCCAATAAGAATTCCTGGAAGAGGTCAAGACAGAGATAAGACTGGTAAAGGAAAAATTGGGAAAAGAAATTAGAATGAAGCAAGAAAATTATGGAAAAAATAATTAACAGCTTGGTAAAAGAGGCACAAAAAATACTGAAGAAAATCGTACCTTAAAAAAAAAAAAGAATTGGCCTAATGGTAAAAGAGGCACAAAAATCACTGAAGAAAAGAACTCCATAAAAAAGACAATTAGCCAAATTGGCGGAGGGAGGTACAAAATCTCACTGAAGAAAATAATTCCTTAAAAATTAGAATTAGGCAAGTGGAAACTAATGACTTCATGAGACATTGAGAACCAAAAAAACAAACAAACAAACAAAAACCAAATACTGAAAACAAACAAACCAAAAACAACAAACCAAAAACAGAAAGTCAAACTAATGAAAAAAGAAGAAAATGTGAAATATCTCATTGGAAAAACAACTGATCTGGAAAATAGATCAAAGAGAGGTAATTAAGAATTGTTGGAATATCTGAAAGCCATGATCAAAGAAGACATCATATTTCAAGAAATTAGCAAGGAAAACTGTCCTGATATCTTAGATTCAGAAGGTAAAATAGAAGATGAAAGAATACACCAATCACCCCCTGAAAGAGAACCCAAAATGAAAATTCCCAGGAATGTTGTAGCCAAATACCAGAACTCCCAGGTCAAAAAGAAAATATTACAAATAGCCAGAAAGAAACAATTCAAATATTATGTAGCCACAGACAGGCTCATACAAGATTTAGAGACTTCTGCATGAAAGAAGCAGAGGGCTTGGAATATTATAATCCAGATAACATAGAAGCTAGGATTACAATCAAGAATTACTTACCCAGAAAAACTGAGTGTAATCATTCAGGGGGAAAAATGGAGATTTAATGAAATAGAAGACTTCCAAGCATTCCTGATGAAAAGACCAGAGCTGAATTGAAAATTTGACATTCAAACAGAAGACTCAAAAGAAGCATAAAATGATAAACAGGAAGGAGAAATCATAAGGGACTCAATAAAGTTAAAATGTTTACATTCCTATATGGGAAGATAATAATTGTAACTCCTAACTGTTTATCATTATCAGGGTAGTTAAAAGGAGTTTACAGAGATAGTGCATGGGTATGAGTCAATTATGTTGGAATGATCTCAAAAAAAAAATGAAGGGCTGAGAAAGAGGGATGCACTGGGAGAGGGGGGAAGGGAGAGGTAGAATAAGGAAAATTTTTTCACATAAAAGAGTTCCACAAGGAAGAGCTTTTACAATGGAGGGGAAAGGAGGGGTTGTAGCAATGCTTGAACCTCACTTTCATCAGAAGCCTCATTTCTCAAATGTATACTGAGCATAGAACTGAGTCAAATTTATACAAATAAGAACAATTCCCCAATGGATAAATGGTCAAAGGATATAAATGGACAGTTTTCAGAAGAAATCAAAGGTATCTAAAGTCATATGAAAAAATGCCCTCAATCATTATGCAAATTAAAACAACTCTGAGGTACCATCCCACACCTATCAGAAATGACAAATGCTGGAGGGGATGAGGGAAAGATAGGTCCACTAATGAACTGCTGGTGGAATTGGGAACTGGCCCAACCATTCTGGAGAACAATTTGGAACTACGCCCAAAGGGCTACAAACTGTACATACCCTTTTCCCCAGCAATACCTCTACTGGGTCTGTATCTCAAAGAGATCAAAGAAAAAGGAAAAGGATATATATATGAAACTGTTTATAACAGCTCTTTTTGTGGGGGCCAAGATATAAGAAATTGAGGGGATGCTCATCAATTGGGGAAGGCTGAACAAGCTGTGGCATGATTGTTATGGAGTACTATTGTGCTATAGAAAATGATGAGGGGGGTGTTTCAGAAAAATATGGGAAGACTTATATGAACTGATGCAAAGTAAAGTGAGAAGAATGAGGAGATCATTGTGCACAGTAACATCAATGTTGTAATGATGATCAACTATTATTGGACACTCTGATTAATACAATGATCCAAGACAGTTCCAAAGTCCTTATGATGAAAAAATTCTATCTACCTCCAGAGAGAGAGCTGATGAACTCAGAGTGGAAACTGAAGTATGATTTTCTTGCTTTCTTTATTTTTCTTGCTTTTTTAGAAAATAGCTAATATGTAAATATATTTTGCATCATTTCATATGTATAATGGATATCATATTGCTATACTTCTCAGTAGGTGGCAGAGGGAGACAGAGTTTGAAACTCAAAATTTAAAAAGAAAAGAATGTTTAAAATAAATAATAAAAATTTAAAAACAAAGAAAAGAAAAGAAAAGAAAATTCCCTTTGGACCTGATTGCAGGGACCTGAGAGAAGGTAGCTGGATGTTATGGCCACAATAAGAAAATAGAAAAAAAATCTCAACTAGTGAAGACAATCAGAACTGGATTCGAGGACTGACTAGAGGAGGAAACTTCAAAGCTAGCAGATCTGCCTAGTCAGGATGCTCCTTTCCCCAGAAACAATGAAAGATAATAAGTAAATAAGTAAATGCTAAATCATGTGGTGCTGTGTCAGTGCTGGGGAAGAGGGGCAGTTAGAGAAGGATAGCCGGGGTCCTCAAGCCAGGGTAAAGGGCATTTCAGGGGAAGTCTGTGCAAAGAAGCTCCATTCTATCTTAAAAATAAAACAAAACCACATTCATTTGACTCTGCTGCCCTTTCCAACTCCAACAATTCATCTCTCTCTTGGGAAATGAATTGTTCTTAAGCCAAGTTTTCCGTTTAGCTAAGAATATACTCCTTTAAGCTCAGAATCATTTTTTTAAAAAATAAGCCTTTGGGAATGGAAAGGGCAAACTATAATGACTTACAGCTCTCTGAAAATAGCATGGGCTGGTTTGTGAGGTGAGCTCCATCACAGTAGGTGTGTGAGCAGAGACTGATGGCTACTTGTAAGGGATGCCATATTAGAGAACATTGTGATGACTCAGTCAGAGGTACCTTTTAGCTCTAAGTTGTGTCCCTATTGCCTACTAAATCAAGTCCTGGCACCCAAAGGCCTCTGTTATGTGCTTAGCACTATATTGGGCACTGAGGGACTGCTATGTTCAAAGAGGTACCTACTCCCCTCAAGGAGCTTGCTTACATCTAATTGTGGAGACAAGCCTAATAACATGAACCACTACCGAACAATAAAGGACAAGAAGTAATGAAATGCTAAATGTGTGGCACAGACAGTGTCAATGGGGAGGAGGGTAGGGTGGAGGGTGATAGAGGAGTTTAGCCAGGAGTCCCAGAACAGTCAGGCAAAATTTCATAAGAGAGGTAATATTTGAACTGGACTTTTAAGGATGAGTCGGATTTGGATAGGTAGAAGAGAAGGGTAGGTGTTCTAGGTGATGGGAAAAATATAAGCTGTTCATTCCCACACTGAGATAGGAATACACGGAGAGAGCAGTAGGCATAGTGCTTGTGAGGAGGTGAGGAGGCTGGCATGACTAAAGCAGAGGGCTCATGTGGGCTGGTAGTGGGAAATAAAGTTGAATAAATAGGGTGCGGTCAGACAAATTGTAATAGATGATGTTCATACAAGGCTTAAAGGTTTGCAAAGCACTTCACGTGCATTATCTCATCTGAGTTTTACAATAATCCTATGAGGTGGAGATTCCACACATTTCTTTCTTTCTTTCTTTCTTCCTTCCTTCCTTTGAGGAGGGAAGACAGGGCAATTGAGGTTAAGTGACTTGCCCAAGGTCACACTGCTAGTAAGTGTGTCAAGTGTCTGAGGCTGGATTTGAACTCAGGTCCTCCTGACTCCAGGGCCAGTGCTCTACTTACTGCACCACCCAACTCCATGCATTATTATAGATTTAATTGAGACTCAGAGAAATCAAGGAACTTGCCCATGGTTAAGCCCATATCAAATGCGATTGAACCCAAGTCTTCCCAACTTCAAATCTAGGGCTCCATCCACTACTGCCACATGACCTCTCTCTAGGGTTGACTTCATAGGAGATTGAAAAGCAGGAGTTTAAATATAAAGGACTGATTTGAGAGGGAGGAAGGGAGAGAGGGAGACATGAAGTTATCTAGGAGGCCTCTACATTAGGCCTCTACATCACAAAGTGATGAGGATCTGGACTAAGGTAGTGGCAATGGGGATAATGAAGAAGGAGCCAACACAAAGGTTATTTCCAAGTCCAAGATTGCCTAGAGTGAGGAACTGATCGGACAGAGGGGAATTAAGACAAAGATGGTTGTGAGAGCTGAAGCCTGTGCAACAGTAAGAATGGTACTTTCAGAGGTCATTGGAAGTACATGATGAGTTGTGATCTGGGTCCTGTTGATTTTGAGGTAATGATGAGACATCCAAGTAGAAATGTCTAATAATAGACAATTAGACATGTGCTACTTGAAGTCATGAGAATGGCCGAGTCCCAAAGGAGAGAATGAAGATAGAGGCTCGGGAAATGCCAAAGCCCCATAATGTTCTTCTATATTCATCACTAAAGTGAGTCTGAACCTGCCTCTGGGTCAAAAATGAGGATTCTGAAGGAGGATGCAACAAAATCAGGTGACAGTTTTGTCAAACGGCAGTGATAATGATGTGGCTACCATGACAACTCCAGTAGAATGGACACTCCTTGAGAGCAGGGCTCACGGTTCACGTGTATCCCTGGCCCCTCTCATAGAGACCTTGAGTGTGGCAGGTGCTTAATTAATGTTTGTTGGATCAGACTGGACAAAACATGGTCCTGGAAGTCAGGAATCATAGGCTTTACTCTCGCTTTAGACACTGACTAGTAATATGACCTCAGACAAGTCACTTCACCTTCTTATGCTTTAGTTTCTTCACCTGTAAAACGAGAGGCTTAGACTAGGGATTTCAAAGATCTCTTCTCAATTGGTCAGCACTTGACTTCAATTTCCTTTCTAATCTTACCTTCCATTACTCTCAAAAAAAAAAGAAAAACAAAAACAACCCCACCTTTTATTCCATCAAACCAGTCTCCTAATTGTTAGCTCTATCTGTCATGTCCCTTCCTACCTCCTTGACTTCGCACTTAGTGTTTTCCTTTCTTGGAATGCTCTCTCCCTATTTTATCTTACAGAGTTGTAAAGCAGAAAAAGCACTTGATAAAACTAAAGTCAGATATAGACATTAGCTAACAGAGAATCACAGACATAGATTTGGAAAGGACTTTAACCATTATCTAGTTCAGCAGCTTCATTTTGCAGATGAGTAAACTGAGGCCCAAAAAGGTCAAATGTCTTGTCCAAAGTCACACAGGATAATAGAAGCATGATTTAAAACCAGAACCTTTGACTCCAAATCTAATACCTTTTTCATTGCACTAAGCTATGGTGGGAGCAATATTCTAACCCCTTCTCCCAGGCAAGTTAGGCTAGTTTTTCCTTAAAAGGTATTGAAAACATTCTCAAGACTTGATTGGCTCAGGAGACTAAAAGCTCAGACTGTTGACATCCCTTCCTTGTCTCTTGAGTTCAAAGCTGTCTCAAGGAATTCCAGGGGTGCTCTGATGCGTGCCTAGGGGATCATGATGGGCAACTGCATAGGGAGCTTCATTCAGTTGAATTAACTCAAAGTGTCCTTTTTGGATATCTTTCTCCTTCTGTGACTAAATAAATCTCCTTTTGTTAACTGTTTGATAGCCTATGAGTATCTCATTTTGTTCCAATAGCAAACATATTCATTTTGTTCTAATATCGAAACCTGGGCTGAGTCAGGCCCAGCCCAGAACATATGCTCGCTCCCATCTGGAAACCCAAATCATCCTCATCCCTCAAAATCCATTTCAAGTCTCACCTTCTCTCTAGAGCCTTCCCTGACAAATTGATAATGATCTCTTCGTCTATAAACACCTTTCATACTTCAGGTTTGTACTGTACAATCTTCTAGCACTTGACTCTATATGAAATTACCTTATGTTACTCTATTGTTGTACATACATACCATCTCTCCAAATGGATTTCCAGTTGCTTAAGAGCAGAAAACCATATCTTTTCTTTCTATGTGTTCCCCTAGAGCACAGAACAGTGCTAGGTCACTCATCATCTGTTAATTTGATTTGACTTGGCAAGGTTTTGCTTGGAGCCTGGAGTTTCCATTTTTTAATCCACTAAATGGAGATTACATTTGTATTCCCTATCTCCTTAGGATTTTTCTGAGGAAAGAACTTTGTAAACCTTAAAATGCTCTAGAAATATGTTACCAATGTCTTTGAGGTGTTCAGGGAGGACTAGCACCTCTGGCATGCAGGCTTGCCAAGCCCTTTTCAGGGGCTGTTTTTGCTTTTCTCTGTAAACCCACATTTGCTAAGCACTTAATAAATGTTTCTGGACTTGACTGTAAGAAAAATATGAACATATTGAATAAAGAAAAGCATAAAAAGAATTACACGAACTGATGCATAGTGAAGGAAGTAAAGCCAAGAAAACAATATACAACAATGGAACCAGAAAGACCCACCACCACAAAACAACAAAAACTGAATTTTTCAGAATTATTAAGAGCAAGCTTTGCCCTAGAAAAAAGAGAAGACACCGTCCCCTCTTCTTAACAAAGGTGGCAATTCACAGAAGTGGAACATTATGTCTAGCATCAGTTTTTGTTGATGGTCCCATTGGTTTCAATAGATTTTCTTCTCTTCTTACTTTTTGAAGAAAAAAAATCATTTCAAATGGCTTTCTGGGAATAGATAGGAGGAAGGATACAAGGAGAAATGTGGATGATGTAAAACAAGAGCTCAATAAAAATCTACTTTTTAAAAAAAATCTGGATTCAAGTTCTAGCTCTGTCATTTAGTAACTGTGACTTTGAGCAAGTAATAGCTTCTCTGAGCCTAGTTTTCTCATATGAAGATAATACCACTCACCTTATGGAACCACTATGGGCTCCAATGAGCTAATGTAGGCAAAGTACTTTGAAAAATATTATATCAATGCCAGCTATTCTTACTTTATTGAGTTTTTGACATGAACGGTTTCAGTCCTCACTCTTTCATCTACTTAGACCAGAGCTAAGCAAAGCTCTCATATCTGAGGTCAGAAATGAGCATCTTGATCCCAGGCTGGGTCTTTGTGAAAAAGAAACAACGCAAAACACTGAATCAAATGTGGATTCCCTATAGCCAGTCTTGCCACAGAATAGTCTTTGTTATTATTCAATCCAGCCCCAGGTGGGTGAGGTGGTTCTCTGAAGGACAGCCCTGTGATAGTCAATAAATATTTATTAAGGTCCTACTATATACCAGACACATGCTGGGGGATAATTCTGGGGATACAAAGCAAGGTAAAAGATAGTCTTTGCTCTCAAGGAACTCACAATCTAATGGGGGTAGGGGTGGGGGTGGGGAGGGAAGAGACAATGTGCAAACAACTATATCCAAATAAGCTATATTCAAGACAAATTGGAAATAATCAACTGAGGGAAGGTACTAGAATTAAGGAGGACTGAAAAAAGTTTCTTGTAGAGGGTATACTCTTACCTAGAACTTGAAGGAAGCCAGGGAAGCCAGGAGATGGTGAAGAAGAGGGATAGAGTTCTAGGCATGGGGAGGGGGGAGGGAGACAGACCATAACAATACCCAGAGTTAGAAGAGTTTTCTGCAAGGAACAGTACTGGATCGCAGAATGTGTGGGTGCCTGTGTGTGGGGGAGCAGTAAGGTGTGAGAAAACTAGAAAGGTGGGGAATTGGGGGAAGATTATGAAAGGCTTTGGAAGCCAAACAAAGGATTTTATATTTGATGCCAAAGGTGACACACAGCCATTGGAGTTGATTTAGTAGGAAGGTGACTTGGTTAGACCTGTGCTTTAGGAAGAATACTTTGACAGTTGAGTGGAGAATAAAGTAGAATGGAGAGAGACCTGAGGCGGGAAGACCCACCAGCAGGTTGTGGCAACAGTCTAAGTGTGAGGTGATGAGGGCCTGTACCAAGGTGGTAGCAATGTCAGAGGAGAGGAGATATGTATATATATATATATATATATATATGTAAGATACATTATAATGATAAAATCTACAGACCTTGATAATAGTTTGGATAGAGAGGGTAAGAGAGAGTTAGAAATTGAAGATAACACCTAGATTGCAAACCTGGGTGATTGGGAGGCTGGTGGTACCCTCAACAGTAATAGGAATGTTAGGAGGTGGACAAATCCTGATTGGCTGAGAGAATCTGAACCAGCAGCAACACTGTATAAGTGTGGAGAAATTGAGAAAACAGAAGTGGAATTCAGGAGATCAGGACAACGGACACAGCAAGAATTTTTGAATGGCTAATGGAAGGCTCCAGAGTCACTGACATGTAAGGGTGGCCAACCCTTGTCCTATATATCCCTTGACTCTCAGCACCTGCAACCCTAGAGATTTAAGAGCGGACTACCCTGGTAAGATCATTCTCTTTTCTGTTGAGCTGAGATTGTATCTCACTTATGAAGAACTCATTTACTGTTATCCATCTTACTGTCTATCTTAAAATATATAACTTCCTAGGTTTTCAAATATTTTCAGTCTTGGAGATCCATTGGATCTTTCTGAATTTTCACCATCCAAATATTTCTTTGCTAGTTCCGGAGTTGAAAGCAACTCCTTGCTGAGATGGTATGTACTGGGTGTATTGAGCTGGGGCTAGTTTGTAAAGTGCTTTGCAAACCTTAAAGTACTATAAGAATGATAGCTATTTTTCTTATTTTTATTTTAGTCCCATGGGCTATGCCACACAGTGTCAAACATAATGACACAGCAAGATCAAACACAGTATGTCACATACCACCATACATTGTCTTACAGTATTCTCTCTTTCTCTCTCTCCCTCTCTCTCTCTCCCCCTTCCTTTCCCTGTCCTTAGCATTATTTGTTGGCTATGTGATATATAGGTTCACGATTTGGGTAAGGCTTGGATTGGATGACCACTGAAGTCACAGAATTAGACCGAAAGAGAACTCGGAGGTCAGAGAATACCAGAGTCAGAAGACACCTTAGAAGTCATCTAATTCAACCCCTTCCTTTTAGAAATAAGGAAACTGAGGTCCAGAGAGGTTCAATGACCTACCCAAGGCCCTGTGAGTATCTATCAGAAGAGTCAACATTTGAATCCAGGGCTCTTTCAGCCACACCTTGTTGGCCCCTTTCAACCTGTGCTTCTTGGCTTCTATGATTATACTCTCAGACCAAGATGAAATGCATGATGAAATGCACCCACTTGGAAGACAAATTCAACTAACTGCACAGTCTAATAATTTTATACAGAACTCTACAGTCTTTACCAACAATAATGAGAGGTCGAATGAAGTAGTGGATAGAAAGCTAGTCTTGGAAACCAGGAAAACCTGTGTTCAAATATCACCTCAGACTTTTATTGCCTAACACTGGACAAATCGCTTAGCCTTTTAGTATCTTCGGCAGCTCTCTAAGACTGTATGGTCTTACGGCAAAAGTCTAATTTACCTGCACTGGTAGAAGGAGTTTTCTCATCCAGGAATATATAATCACAGTTCCAGCCCTTTTCTTTATCCTTGTCATGATAATGACAAATTCTTAGGTAGTGAAAAGACCGGGGCCAAATCAGTAGCCTCTGGTACCCATATGGAGCCGTTTCCAGAGATTATGTGATTTCCCCAAAGGAATGAGAATTCTACAATTCTTAAACTTAATCATACATTTGAAACAGTGCCACAGACAGGGGTCGTCTTATACTACTGATCGGTAATGTTTGGTCCTCAGTGCACCGTATGCCTCCTTGCTGTCTTCTGGATGCCTGGGAGGAGTGAGGAAGAGAGAGCCAATCCAGCTCCCATGCAGGAGCTCAGCTCTTTTGTCTGTCCGCAAAGGGACTGCTCGGGCAACCTTAAATGGTCACACCAACAGGGAAGAGGAAGGGCATGTCTCTGTTAGCCTGGATGCTGAAGGCAAAAAATGAAAGAAAGACTTTTAAAATGCTTTTGTTGCATGCCCCCGCGGAGATTTTTAAATGCCTTCTCCTCTGGTGTATTTGATGCCTGCACATTATTGTCAGTTTAACTTACCCAGTGAGGCTCTGGGGCAAACAAGGGCTGTGTCTTTGCATGTTTTCATAGAGTGCTGAGTGTGCTGTTGGCACTGAAGCAGCAGCAAATAATAACAATGCCATCCCGAGAGAGCTGGGAAGCAAGGAGACTGTCCATATATGGGCAGTGAAGGGCAGAAATTAGATGCATCTTTGATATCTGAATTTAAAAGGGGCTAGAAGTTAGAAAGAGGAAGAATGCATTTGACTTGTACTTTCTGCAAAAGAATTTTACCAACTGGGTGTGTATGAGACAGCCAAGAGAACAGGAAGGGATATTTCCCCAGGGAAGTCATAGAAATTGTGCTACTCCTACAGAGCTTCACCCACAGGGCCGATCCCAAAGAAGCTGTCACTGCCAAAATGAGCATCTGCAGAGTCTGTACTTAGCATGGTGTAGCAGAAGAATTACTGGGTTTGAAAGTAAAGGACCTGGGGTAGAAACTTGTCTCTGCACCTGCTGCCAAGTCACTTCTCATCTGTGGGCCTTGATTTCCTCGTCTGTGAAATGAAGTGATCACTCTGGTTGCCCCATTTTTGAGTTAGAAGGAATCCCAGGATTCATCTAAACCCACCGCCTACTTGAAAAATAATCCTTTCTTCAATATACCTGATAAGGACTTATCTAGTCTTTGCTCAAAGACCTCTAAGGAGGTAGTGTTCCAGGCATAGGAAATAGTATAAGTGTGTGGAGACTGGATTGGTGAGTGAGTTTAAGCGTGAGTATAATCCCTAAAAGGCAGTGAGTAGCCCACTTTGGCCGCAGCGCGTAACAAAGAAGGGAATACATACAGTAAGGTAAGGCTCAGGTTGGGTCAAAAGCAGGTGACAACTGGAACCTGCCACTACCTTCTGTGACAACACCCCATTCTGCCTTGTGTTAGCACTAATTGTTAGGAAGTTTTCTCTTACAGCAAGCCTAAATCTGTCTTTTGGCACTTTCTCCCATAGTTGCTGGTTCTGCCCTCTGGGGCCAAGAAGAGCAAGTCTAATCCTTTTTTCTACAGGATAGGTCCTTTTTTTAGCTCTCAATCAGATGATTGAATGAGTTAACTGCAAAGCTAGGTATATCAGGTCTTTCACAGGATTTCAATGTCAGTAGAGGAGCAAGGAAGAAATGATGTTTGAGTTCTATGGGTAGTAGAAGCATTCATGACTGAACAAAAGATAGAGGGGATTGCAGAAGAGAAAACAAGCAGTTCTGATTACATGAAATTTAAAAAGCTTTTGCACAAACAAAAACAATGCAGCTAAAATTAGAAGGAAGAATGTTGATGAAACTGTGAATTGGTCTAGCCATTTTGGAAAGTAATTTAGAATTATGCCACAAAAATTACTAAACTGAATGTAGCCATTGACCCTCAAAATACCACTACTATACCCCAAAGAAATCAAAGAAAGAGGTAAAGGACCAACATATACAAAAGTATTTATAGTAGTTCTTTTCATAGTGGCAAAGAACAGGAAACTAAAGGGGTGACTATAAGTTGGAGGGTGGTTGGACAAATTACAGTACATTAATGCAATGAAATTCTATTGTGCTACAAGAAATTATAAAATTTTTGAAAATGATGTGTTAAACACTGTGCTAAACACTTTACAAATATTATCTCATTTAATCCTCACAACAACCCTGGGAGATAGATGCTAATATTATTCTTATTTCAAAAATCTAAAGATGAACCATCAAGGTTAACATTCAAGTCAAACTCAATGATGGATTGGCCAGGCTCCATTTGTCAATGTCCCATTCAGTCATTAGGCCATAAGGCCATGGCACAGCTGAGATCCAGAGTGGAAAAGGGCACTCCCAAATGGATTGCCCTACGGTCAAAGTTAGGCTACTATAAAAAAAAGAAGAATCAGGTCTAGCAACCTGAGAAAGGAGTAAACCAAACTCTTTTCATTTTTGGAGAATGAGAGGAAGAAGCAATAATGATCTGTCACCCTTGGGATCTTCCCCATTTATTTTGTGTGGGTTACTAACTCTACCACAACTCTCTGATTTATTCTTATAATTAATTGGTGATATGATGGATCGCGATAATACATGATATCTCTGTAGCAGTTTAAAGTTTACAAAGCACTTTATAGACAACAACTTTGTGAGGTAAGTACTATAGATATTGTTATCCAAGAGATGAGGAAACTGAGGTGGAGAGTTCATTGATTTGCCTGTGGCTATAGAATAATAGAGCTCAGAGGATATGTAGTCTAATTACCCCATCTGACAGATGAGTAAGGCGCAGAGAGGTTAAGTAATTTAGCCAAAAGTCATGCAGATCCTAAGTGTCAAAGGCAAGATTTAAACTCATCTTCCTAACTCAAGATCCATTGTTCTATCCTATGTCACACTGTTAGTACCAATGCAGCCACACCAGGGAGGCTATCGAAATCTCTTGCTCCCACCTCCCTCTAACGCTGTTGCAAAAGAAAGAAAACAATTGCTTTGTAACAAATACACATAACAAACAATACAAACCTCCACATATGTCTAAAAAATAAATATCTCAATCTGCACCCTGAGTCCATCACCTCTCTGTCAAGAGAAGGAGGTACCATATTTCATCATGAATCTTCCGGTATTGTGGATTGGTTATTGTGTTGACCAGAGTTATTAAGTCTTTCAAAGTTGTTTGTCTTTACAATGTTGCTGGTATTGTATAAATCGTTCTCCTAGTTCTACTCATTTCACTTTGCATCAGTGCATATACATCCTCACAGGTTTTTCTGAAATCATTTTTTACAACACAATTACATTCATATACCATCATTTGTTCAGCCATTCTCCCTTTATATCTTTATCTGTGGAAATACTACCTACAGTTTAAAGCTGAGCCCAAATACCATGTCCTTCAAATAGTATTTTCTAATACCCACCCCAATAACAGTCAATAACAACCATTCCCCCCCAACCTCTCATTAAACATAGCACCTCTCATCATGTATCATTTAGCATTATGTTTATTTTTATCACATCATCTAATTAGATGGTAAAATCCATGAGAAGAGCAGTAATGTCTTAAACCCACTCCCTAACAGGGTTCTATGTACAGTGGGTGCTTGCTTAATAGATGTGGATTTTTTTTGACTTGAACTTCCCAACAGGTAGGAAATACAACTAGAAGAGGCAAAATAGAGGTTTTGCTAACTCTTTTCATCAAAAACTCTTTCTAATCAGATCAACCCCTCAGCTTCTCCAAGACTTAAGGACCAGATGGGTTGTCCCTTTTCCCTCAGGCTCAGGAAATAGAATCTCCTCTATAAATTTCCAGTCTTTTTATGTTGTTATCTTCATGATTTTCTCATTTTGTTCTCTATCCCCTGAATGGTTTTACACTTTCTGGTCATTGAAGTGTCCTGTTCTTAATAGAATCCCAAGTGCCCTCAAAAGCATAAAATGCTAAAAGAGCTCACCATCCTTCCACCCCCCAGGAGGCTGACAAAAACTTCACCACTTGACCCAAAGCCATTGCCCCAAAGAGTGTTTCTCCTGATATCACCAATCTAACCCTGAATTCTAAAGATCCCTCATTGGGCAGTCCCTCTTTCTGCCAGGATAGGGTACCATCAAGCTTTCCATTAACATAAAATCAGGACCAAAAAGCTTACTAAGGGACCAAGAAAATCCAACCCAATTCATACCATGAGAAGCAGAGATGCCTCCCATTACATAAAGATAGAGACCAACTACTTGGGGAAGTTTTAGCAGGGATTCTGATTCAGGTGATTAGACGGCCCTCTGAGTGTGAGATTCCATGAGCACATAATCCAAACTGACTCCATCACCTATCTCACATGGCTCTTGGGTAGAAGTCTCCTCCTCCCTTAGTTATGCTGACGGGTTTTAAGTTTATGAGGAGCTTCTTCTGCTCCTCTATGAAGATTTCTTTCTCATCAAGACAGCCCTGGGCAAAATTACTGAATAGATGAGTACACCAAATTTGTCTTGGCCCATAAGAAATGATTAAAGGGATGATTTCAGTGAAATCTGGGAGGACTTTAATGAGCCAGTCAGTCAGTGACTAGGGCCTGGATAGATGCTCTCCTGAGTGGAGGGGGATGGTCATTCCAGATTCCAGTTTGGGTGTAGGATAAATGACTCAAGGGGTGGAGATGAAAGGAAAGCCATGGGGCTTTTAAAGGATGAGTATAGGAAGCTAAGATTAAAAATTTAGATGAGTTGTTTGATATTAGAAGCAAAAAACAAAAATGAGTGAGTCTATTTGAAGGGACACAGGCCATGAGATCAGATTAGAGAAGAAACTAATTCAGGAAACTTCTATGAGCATGATTGAGAGGGATCCAATTGAGTTGAGATTTAGGTGATCAGAAAGAGAAGTAGTTTCAACCTATGGCAAAGGGCCAGATGACCATATGTCAGATATGTTGTGGAGGGAATTTTTTTTTAAGAGACAGGTTGGACTGGATGGGCTCTGGATCCTTTTCAGCCTGAATTCTGTGACTCTAGAACATATGAGGGGTCCAGACAGAAAAGGAATATGTTTCTCTCATGACTAAGGGGTCATAAGAGAAACTGTTGTCCCTTGAACTTGGAGATTGGGAGAATGTAAAAATAAAAGGAGTGTCAGAATCAAAAGACACAAGAGTAGAAAGAAGGAACCAGAAAACTCAGGAGGCAAAACAAGAAAGAAAATTAGTGATGCTTTAAGCTGAATCAAGATAATGAGAGAAATGTAACTGCATGATCTGTCATGGGGGGGAAGGGGAGAAGGGAGAGATTGTAGTTTTTGCATCATGTGTCATATATCCATCCCTATAAAGTTGCATCTTGTGATGTTCTCCCAGGGGAGGGAGACATTACTGTTCCTTTTGTTGTTCTGCCATTTTCAGTTATGTCCCACTCTTCATGACCCCATTTAGGGTTTTCTTGGCAAAGATACTGGTTTGCCATTTCTTTTTCCAGCTCATTTTTCAGATGAGAAAACTGAGGCAAATGGGGTTAAGTGACTTGTCCAGGGTCACGCAACTACTAAGTGTCAGAGGCCATATTTGAACTCATGAAGATGACTTTTTCTTGACTCCAAGTCTGGTATTCCATTCATTGAACTGCCTAGCACCTTACTGTTCCTTAGATGGTGGCTAAGGCTAATTATAAACTGGTATGATCAGAGTAACAAACGGGACCCATCAATCAAGAGGCTTCTTAGTTGACTAAAAGTGAATCTGAGATTACAACTCAGACCTCGAAAGAATAATCATAAAGGGAAGAGGGAGGGAAGAAACTATTCTGGAAAGACAGATACTGTTTCCCTTTTAATTTAATTAGGAGCTGGACAGTCTTGAAGTCCAGGGTCATAATGGGCTACATCAGTTGGAGAAAATATTAACTGAATTTCGAATAGTTTAGGAAGATTGGATTGTCCAGCCCGATTGCTAAGTAGAATTTTTAGATGACTTTGTGATTACCTGAATTTTATTTTTGTAATGTTCTTGTCTTATGTACAAATGACTTAGGTTAAATGACAAATATAGTTAAGAATCAAAGATCAAATTTGTCATTGGTGGGGCTGTAAGAAAACAGGTATATTTTGCTCGTAGAGCTGTCTGCTGGTATACTTTTGGAAGGCAATTTATATGATATGAGCTAAAAAACTGCTTGTGCCTTTTGACCCAATAATGCCATTACCAGAACAAAGCCCAAAATATTTAATGGACAGTTAAAAAAAAAGACATGTCCCTAGGAGAATTATTTGTAGTGACAAAAAATTCATTCAAGATTGTGCTATTATATGTAACATGGAAACAACCCACATATCCCCAAGTGAATGACTGAACAAATTATATCTGTGGGGAGCAGAATATTACCGTGCCATGAGAAATACAAAGAAATGCAGAAAGATTTGTAGGAAGTGATGCTGAGAAAAGAAAGCAGAGAAACAAGGCAATTTATACACTAACTGCAGCTTGTCACTCACTCTCCCTTATGCCTCAAATGTTCCCCGTCCTGACCACTAACTCTTAGTTTCTTTGGCTTCTTTTGAGATAAAGTTCAAATCCTACCCTCTTCAGGAGGCCTTTCCCAGTCCTCTAACTCTGAGCATCAACCCCCCACCCCCACGCCCGCCGTGAGATTACCTTCCTACTACTTTGAGGGCAGGAAACGGTGCAGTGAATAGAGCACTAGGCCTGGAGCCAAGGAGACCTAAGTTCAGATCCAGCCTCAGATACTGGCTGTGTGATCTCGGCCGAGTCATTTAACCTTACTTTTGTCATCTGTAAAATAAGGGTGATAATAAGGGCACCTACCAATAATCGCGAAGCACTTGGCACAGTGCCTGGCACATAGTAAGTGCTATATAAATGTTACCTATTATTATTAATTTGTATATAACACGTAAGGACCTAATTATTTACATGTTGTCTCCCTCATTAGAGCTGACAGCTGGGACTGTTTTCTGCCTTTCTATTCCCAATGTTTAGCACAGCGCTCGACACGTAGAAAGGACCTAATAGCTGGTTTGGGGTTTTTTTTTTTTGATTGATTGATTCCAGTAAGCTGGAAAAGAAAAAGAAAAAGTTTAGAAGGTATAAAGTAAAAGTATAATTCTGACATTTCCTTGTTAAGACTGATGGAAACTTTTTTTTAAAAGTTCAGCTTCATGTACAATCACTTCTGTTATTTATATATGTGAATATTTGTGTCTAACTTTATTTTGTTTTTCAAAAACAAACAAATGCCCTGCAAAGACTCGTGATCTGGAACGTGTGGTAGAGGGCAAAGGAGGCCAAGATGACGACAGGTGCCTTTAGGGAGTTCAGGACAGGATCCCGGTAGGGCATAACATGGAGTTTTAATCTGCTGTTCATTGCGCCAGGCACAGCTGTAGCTATAAAGCAAGAAGGAAGCCTGTGCCAAGGTCTAAAGTCTCCAGGTGTAAGCTCCCTGGAACGCTGCCATTTTATTTTGAAGGCCCGTGGCGTAGGGTGGCATACCTCATGCTATTCATTTTAGGCGTGGTTTAGACCTCCCTAACATGTCTTTGCATTGTAGTAAAACCAAAAATTAAAATGTTTTTTAAAAGCTTGTATGTCCTGAGATGGCAGCTTACATGTGTTAGACTAAATGTGATGAGAAAGGATACCTGAGGAAAAAAGCTAGGCAAAGGCCCAACCCCACACACCATCCCCCATCCCCGAAGGAAAGTCCTTAAAGAGAAAAATCTTCCAGTTACCCAGAAAGTAGCTCCAGAAAACTACTCAGGGGAGGAACACCCAACTGTGCTAGGAAGGAGCTTGCCAGAGAGCCTTCTGTCATGTTTTCTTTGTCATAGCCAATATCTTCTTCCGGTGGCCACATGGTTTCCCCTTCAAATAGTGCCTCTTGTCCTGTCCTCAGTCACCAGACACTTAAAAAAATGATATGTCCTGCTCCCTTTCCTTTAGGCCTCTGCTGTATGCTAAGGTGATCATGGGTTAATAGATTAGCTCTTCAGTTTAACCTATTTGCTTTTTAACTCCTGACTTCTTGAGTCCAGGTCTTAACTAAAAGGAGTGCCCAGAGGTGTATCAGGCCCTTTTAGGGGCCCTCAAAACACCAAATTACAATCAGAGGACATGTTTAAATCCAAGCTTTCTTACTACCTGTGTGACTTTAGGCAAGTCACTTAATGTCTCTGAGCTTCAGTTTCTTCCTTTATAAAACAAGAAAGTTGCATCAGATATTTAAGGTTCCTTTGAGCCCTAAATTCTATGATCCTATGCATGTATGTACATCATAAGGATGAGTCCTTTGCCTGTATAGGTACATGGCCCATTAAAGGATCATCCAATCCATGGACTAATTAAATGAGCTCCATGATGATGAGCATGCCACTGGCTCAGGAAGAAACAGTCTGGGTTACAATTCAAGGGACGGGGAAAGGGATCTTCTGTGGAGAGTTTTGAGACATAGTACCTACCTGCCTGTAACACAATGGAGTATCTCTCTTTTTTTGCCATTTTGTCATGTGTGTTAAATTCAACTAAATATGACATCACAGAGAGAATTCACGAACATTGAAAGCACAGTTTTCCAAATGCAAATCAACTGATCTCATATTCAACTGTGCATCAAACTCACCATCCATCTGTAGTACCTGTCCAAGGTATAGAGAGATAGACAGATAGAAAGAAAGAATGAAGGAAGGAAGGGAAGGAGGGAGGAAAAAAGGAAGGAAGGAAATTTGAAAAAAGGAAGGAAAAATGAAAGACTAATGTAGCTGCATGGTATATGGGCAATATTTATATATTTTTCATCCACTTTGTTTTTCATATTTGGATGGTTAAACTGATCTCTGTATAATAACAGATTTTACTGAAGAGGCTTTATAGTGTTTAGGGTCTGTATACAATAAATACCATGTCTTTTGCAAATAAGAATATTTGTAGGATCTTGCTATGGATAGGGATCTGGATTTGGTATAGGACATCCTTTATAACAGGTGAGGATGCCTCCTTGTCTGACACCTTGTTTATGTTAATTCTGGGTGGATCCTTTGACAAAGTTTCTTCTGTACTTGCATCTGTCATAGAATCTTACATTATTTTAACAATTGTATGAGACACCTCATTCAAGGAAAGCTTTTAAAGTGGCATTTTATTCTATTAAATGCTTTTTTCCTGGTAATCACCAATAGACACAGCATGAACTTCTATTCTCTACACCACTCTGTAAGTTGTGTCACTATAAAGATGTGGTCTGCTATAGAAAATCATCTACAAAAGCCTGAGTGTTTCCTTTTCATGCTATTATCAAGGATGGCTGCAGCACAGGTCAATAGTGGCTGAGATCTTCATAGTCATCTTTTCTTTTCCTTTATCTTCCTTTCTTTTCTTTTCCTTTTAATAAGAACCACCTATGATCCATTCTTTTGGAATCCTTGCTTCTTTGAGACCTTGAAAATTTATCCCTGTCTGCCTTTAAAATTGTCACTATATATCTCCACACATATGTTTGTGTGTATGTATACATACATGTACACATATATGTATATATGCATGTGGTGTGTATGGTACCTGTGTGTGTGCACCTATGTTTGTATGCACACTAAATTTTACTTATGAAGTCAGGTCTGGGAGGTCTTCATCTTGTGGGATCTCGGATCTGGGAGCTAAGTTCTTGGAGATTATCTCAGCTTGTCTCATTTTTCAGTCATAGGAGGAGGGAGAAGGCTGAAAGACATCATTTGATCCAACCTCTTTATTTTATGGATGAGGAAATGGAAGCCCAGAGAGCTAAAGTGATTTGCCCAGTATTATAGGGCTACAATAATCGGCAGAGATGGGATTCAACCTCAGGTCTTCTGAAGGGCTCCATTCTCCCTACAGAGCATCAACTAGAATGGTCTGAACCACCCTAAAATGTTCTTTTCTCTGCATTGTCAAGTTCTAGTTTGTGAGTGAAGGATGGAAGATGGCGGTGAAGGTAGAAGGAAAGAAGAGAGAAGGGGGAGAGAAGGTAGGGGGTGGAGAGGTCCAAAGCTGAGATAGTCAGGAAGCTGGTGTGTAAATAGGGGGAAATGTACAAAGATTTAGAGACACTTTAGAATTTGTTCAGAGCCATTTTTTATCGGCGTTTGGAGGGTCCTGGGGGAGAGCCCTAGGCAAGTCCCTGCTTTCCAGCCGCCATCTTCTTTTGATATACTTTATGAAAGACTTTCTGCACAAGAATCCTGTGAGAGAGTATAAGAATTACTGTCTCCATTTCACAGACAAAAACAATACTCTGAAAGTTGAAGTCACCCAGGGTCACATGGCTAGTAAGTGGCAGAACCAGGACACACTGGACCTCAGAACTTCTGATTCTAAGCCCAGAGTTCTTTCCAGTAGCTCACACTGCCTCTCATTATGCCATTCAGCCTCTTATTGGCAGTTCTGAAACTCTGATTGCAGTATCAAAAAATACTAGTTTTGCCTGTGAAAGAAAGACCTATACAAAAAGCTTGTTTCTTTTAGAGTACAGTATAAAGATTTCAGTAGTCTCAGAAATGCAGAATTTTTGGAATGCACACACACACACACACACACACACACACACACACACGCTCCAGAAGCCTGGGAGCTAGAATCCATGCCAAGATTTGCCAAAAGCCAACTGGTAAGAAGTAAAGTTCCAAGCAACCGGCTTGACCTAGCATAGACCTGAGGCAGCCAAGAAGAAGCAATAGCAATTTATCCACTGATTATGCCAAATTTGCAGATAAACTTGGTGACCCTCTATCTACATAGAAATTGCTTTATGTTTGAGCCCACTCTCCCTGGGAGGCCTAGGGAAGGGTGTACTCCTCTATGTTGGGGGTAAATGGTTGGTGACTTTGTTCTTGCTTTATCTAGGTAGTAAATGAAACTAATGGGCATTAATTGGTTAAATGAAACTGAGATATTAAATACTGGTAATTAACATTGGGGAGAACACACACCAGAATAAGGACTCAAGGACTCAAGCCTATAGCTTTCACCCCAGGACCCTGAGGAAGAGATACGACCTTGATTGGAGACCTGGCATCTATTGAGAATGTTAGTTGGGATGAGGATCTCCAGAGCTTTATAAGGGCTACATACATATTCATACACACACACACACACACACACACACACACACACACACACACAACTAATAGATTATTCAAACAGTGAAGGTATATTATTTCGCATATTCTTGGGTTCTTTCAAAGTCATAATGGCTCATTCCACACTACTCTATCCTTCTTTAAATCCTTTCTTCTTGCCAGCATTTTCCCTCAGAGGCTAGCAAAATACTTCCCAAGATTCAGCTGATTTTACTTTCCCCAAATCCCTGGGGCAGAGAGAAATTTAAGCCCATTTCACAGTTGAGTAAACCAAGGAACAACACCAAAAAAGAGAAAAGAGAAGAAGCATTTTATAGTTCAACCTGCAAATAAAGAGATTAGTGAGACAAGGACAGTCATAGCCCACAGCATCTCAAAATGAAGTGAGAATTGGAGTCTGCTTTTTTGAGAAGAATGCCACTTTTCTTTCTTCCTCTAAACTCCTTTTTTCTTCCAACAACCCAGGACTTAGCTTGCGCATCCACAAGCCTCCCACTCTATCCCAGAGGAAGGGCTTGGTTGCAGACTCCTGTAAATATCACTCCTTCTGGGATTACTGGGCAGAGAAACCTGAGAGGAGGTCTGCCAGGGCTGAGGTCTAGAAACATCTGCCTTGCCGTTTATCAAGATCATGTTACAGCAAATTTACCCATAATGGAAACCAAACTGAAGAAGCCAATGGAGTTAAATGTGTAAAATTGTCATCAAGCAACTGATCCATGGGCTATAGATAAGGGACCAACTCATTTGGTTTTCTGTAGAAATTAGGTATAATGGCAAACCTGGCTTTGGTAGGCCTTAGTTCCCTCCTCATACCCTCACATGGCCATCATTTCAATCCTAACACCTGGAAGCTAGCTCAAGGAAAATATTATATAATGTATGGGAAGATCCCTAAGGGGGACTCCCACAAGAAGAACTGAGTGATGGTGATGCCTTCTTAGTAGAATGTCCAAATGCAGCTACAAAATCATACAAAGACTCAGGAGATGATTTAGGGCATTTCTTTCTTGATGAATACACAATAACCCAATAGGGCAGAGTCTATGTCTTCTGTATTTTTTATATGACTACAATCTCATGTTTAGAACACTAGAAGCCCTGAACAAATGACTGTCTCAGACTTCCTCTTTGGAGTACTGAGGTGCTCCATATGGTCAGCATAGACTAATGACCAATTTCAAGTGTTCTGTCCCCATTTGGGAAGGCAACTAAGAAACCAAGAGAAATAGGGCTTTCCCCAAATTCTCTGAGATGGAACTGACCACAAGAACACAAAGGACCTTGGCCATTTCCTACCCCTGATGTCTTCCCTCTTTTTCTGTGTGTATACTGCATGCCAGAAAAGAATGTGGTTTGAAATGACCTTCCCTTTCTTTCTTCTGGCAGACTTTCCAACCAAGCCTGGATTTTATTGAGACTAATCAGAATCTTGAGAGTTGGAAGAAACTTCAAAGGCCGTTTGTTCAACCAGTACCTGAACAGAGATTGCCAGGACAAGTGGTCATCTAGCCTTGGCCTGAAGAACTCTAAGGCAGGACTACCCGCTATTTCCCCAATAAACCGATAAGCTTTTTTTAAGCACCAGATATGTACCAGGCCCTGGGCTAGGTGGTCCCTTCCCCTCTTCAAGACCTCTAATTGTGAGGAATTGTTACCTTATTTTTTTTTAATCCCTATGTCCTCCTTTCTGTAGCTCTCATCCACTGCTCCTAGTTCTATCCTCAGGAGCCAAACAGAACATCATCCCTATCTCATGTGACAGTTCCTGGTTATGCTATGAATAAGAAATGCTCCTAACAGTCAAGTTGGAGATCCTAGCCAGACCATTTATTCATTCAATAAACATTTATTAAGCACCATTTTGCCCAAAGTGAGACATAAAGTATAGTGAATAGAGGACCAGCCTTAAAGTTAAGATCTGGGTTCAAGTCAAGTCTCTGACACATATTAGCTATGTGACCATAGCCAAGTCACCTTACCTCAACCAAACGCCTCAACCAAAAACTCCAAAGACTGCATGTTCACAACAACATCTGACCTGCAGTGAGAGACATGGTTTCTACACTGGATGTTCCCTACACCAACAAGTCTGGATTTTCCCCCAACCCCCAAATGGTCAAAGTAGTGCTAGGAAATAGCTAGTACTAGGAAAAGTGCAGAGATAAATAAGACATGGTCCTTGTCATCTAGAATCTTACAAGCATATTTTACACATAAGGAAACTGAGGTTTGGAGAAATTACCAATTTGCCTAAGATTATACAGAGCTGTATATAGCTGTACAGCCAGAACTAGTAGTATCTGTTCTCTGACTCCCTGACTCTGCATCTGATGCCACAGATTGAATATGGTCTGCTTTCCATAGCATGGAGGTCTTTGAACTGGTCAATGAGAATTCTTTTATAAGGTACCCCACTCCCAAAAGATGTCAGTTTATAAGGGTGACCCAAACTCTTTGATGTCCTTTCTGGCAAATACAAACTGTCTTCATGATATTTGGAAGAGAGAGAGACAGAGACAGAGAGAGTTTTAAAAGAATCATTTCTTCTTAGTCCAGCAATTTTGCACTGCTCTCCCTGCATTTTTGAGCAAGACGTCAAGGCTGGGGTGTTTTGGGAGAGTTGGGTAACATGACATCCAGATTTGAACTTTCCGTAATGGCAACAAAAGGCTCTTGCTTATTAACAGTCTGGTAATGCACAGGAAGACTTGCCATCTTTCACTAATGAATGGATGGATTGTTTAATTTACCAATGGCCAACTCTGCAGTTATAATTTCCTGCCTCCAAGCCTTAGTCTGAGTTGTTCCATCTGCATAAAAACAGTCTTCTTATTCCTACCCACCAGGAGAGATACTTCATTCCATCATATCATAACTCAAAACCAGCTGCCTTCAAAAACTCTTCCCCTGGGGCAGCTAGGTTGTGCAGTGAGCAGAGCACCAGCCCTGGAGTCAGGAGGTCCTGAGTTCAAATCTGGCCTCAGACACTTGACACACTTACTAGCTATGTGACCTTGGGCAAGTCACTTAACCTCAATTGCCTCGCGTTCCCCCCTCAAAAACTCTTCCCCAACAACCCACTATGGCAGTGGATGGATACTGGGCTTGGAATCAGGAAGAGCTGAATTCAAATCCCTCTTTCAGAAATTTGCTAGCTTTGTGATCCTTGACAAGTCATAGCCTTTCTTATTTCAAGTCGTTTTTTACTTGATTCTCTAGGATTCTCCAAGTATATCATCATATCATGAGTTCTTATCCCAGAAGCTGCAGCTGTTGGGTTTATCAAACAGTAGATGATTACAATCTCTCTTAACCTCAGTTTCTCATCTGTAAAATTAGGGGGTGTGGACTAGATGGTCTCTATGTCTTTTCTAGGTCTAAATCTATGAAGATCCTTCAGCCCTCCAACATCATTGCTGACTAATGCTAAATCTCTTTATCACATTTCAGTTTATTTTTTCAATGATGACTCCAAACTGATTTTTACAATGGCATCAAGTAGGTATGAATTATAGTGCTTGGTGTCCCTGAATTCTCCTCTCTGCTGCACCTTCAAGCTCATAAGGCGTGTCACTGATCTGCTCAAAAACCTTCAAGTAAGTTCCTTTATGCCTCTAGGATAATCAATCAGCAAGTGCTTATTAGCACCTACTACATGCCAGAAATTACTGGGAGACAATCCTTGCCCCCAAGGAGCTTACAAATAAAATACAAACTAGCTTTTCAGACTAGCATTTAAGATCATACACTGTCCAACTTCATCTACCTTTCCAGGTTTATTTTACATTATTTCTCTTCATACACCCTGCAGGGACTTTAAAGCTCCTTCCCTAACTTGGCCATCTTATCTCCCACTTCGGTGCCTTTATACTGGGCATCAATTCCCTATACCTGGAATGTATTTCCTTCTCATTCCAGCCCCCCCAGAATCCTTTCTTCCTTTAAGGCTCCACCCAGATGCTAATTCCTCCTTGAATCCTTCCCAGATCCTTCAAATTATTAGTGTATGCTACCTCTTCAAATTGTCTTAATAATAATGATAGTTACCACAATATAGTAATTAATATAGCAATATTAATATTACTATGAATAGCATTCATAGAGTGCTTTAAGGTTTACAAAACACTTCACAAATATTGTCTCATCTGATCCTCCCAACAACAAGGAGGAAGATTCTATTATTATCCCCACTTTTACAGTTGAGGAAACTGAGGCAGGTAGCAGTTAAGTGACTTCTCTAGCATCACACAGCTAGCAAGCTAACTGAGCCCAAATTTAAACCTTATATTTTGCTCTGTACATGTGGTATCCAATCAGGAAGAAAGTAAGCTCGTTTAGGTAGAGACAACATCATTTCTGTTTTTATAGCCTCAGTGCCTGGCACATCGTAGATTTCTAATAAATACTTGTTTATCAGAAGTTCCCTACTAGTCCTATTGCATACAGTGGAGTCAGATGACCTTGCTTTAAATAATTCCCATGTCATTTACTTCCCATGTGACTTTGGGCAAGTCATTTAACTCTCTAGGTTTCAGTTTTCTCGTCTGTAAAATGAAAGGGTTTTCCTAGGTGATCCTAAGGTTGTTTTTAGCCCTAAATCTATGATCCTGTGTTCCTGTCCCTTTCTACTCACTCACATTTTAGGACACTGGAGGAAGTTTGATTTCTGTTCTTAAGATGTATCTAGACTAAGGAAACCAGCAGTGAGGAAATGGAAGAGTTCTTTTTAATGGATTTTTATTATTGTGTTGTTTTTCTTAATGGAGAGAAATGGGCAGAAATGGGAAGGGGATGTTATTGTTAATTGTTTTTGTCTTAATTGAGTAGACATAGGGAGAGATCTCAGCTGCCAGTTAGAGGGAAAAGGATTTATTCTCTTCCCCACCCCCCACCCCTAAAGAAATGGGGAGGAATCCAAATCGAGAATGGGAGAATTGGTTTGTCATTATTATTTTAAATGAGAAGGGGGGGGGAATATGAGCAATAAGGGAGCCATTTAACATTTGTCTGGGTGAGGATCACAATGGAAATGGAAGAGACCTCTGTTTGCCTTGGGCTATACTGAAAGAAATCACCATTATTCAAAGCACCAGCTTCTCTCCAAGAGTTAGACCCACACACCCCTCCCCCTTTGTTTGGCCCCAGAAGTGAAATCACATTTTCCATCTGGTCCTCAGAGATTCCTTTGATCCCTGCAATGGTTATTGAACTTAAACCTTATCTGACCCATTCCAGCAAGGCTATGAGGTCCTTTCTCCCCAGTTAATCACCCTCTAATCCCTCCCCAAGCCTGTAAGGGCTAGGATGGGTCATCAAACACTTCTTAAGTTTACCTACTAGCTGCTGATCATAGACTATCTATCAAAAGTGGATACAGTGTTGTCACTGGAGTCAGGAAGGTCTGAGTTCAAATCTAGCCTCAGATAGCTAATAGCTGTATGACCCCGGGGCAAATCACTTAATATCTAAAGTCAAACGAGATAAAATTTGTAAAGCACTTAATATATAGTAGGTGCTTTTGTTCCCTTTCACTTTCCCTTTCCTTCTGTCTGCCTTAGTTTCCTCATCTGTTAAAAAAAAAAAGGATAATAAAAGTACCTATATCTCAGTGTTTTTGTAAGGGTGCGGGGAATAAGATAATATTGTAAATTACTTTGCAAGACTTAAAACACTACATAAATACTAGCTATCTACAAGGCACTGTGCTGAGGCCTCTGGGGGAGATAAATGTAAAATCTGGGCCCTGTCCTCATTGAATTTACCATCTAGCTGAAGACACAAGGTATACCTATATAAAAAGAGAAACAGCGACAGAGAGTTGAGTAACAACAGACTTAAATAGCACTGTTGTGGTCTGGGGTGCTAGGAACCCCAAAATGCAAAGGTAAAGGGCAGCGATCTATCTTGAAAGAATCTGACCACTCGAGCCTTTCAGTCCAACTAAGGAGTTTATTAAGACACTCCTTGGGTGGGCAAGATTCCCAGTGAGTTTGTGGTATTTGTGTCACCAATACAAGCAGGCCAGACTCTTAAGGAATCTGCATAATTGATGATATTTTATACAGAAAGACAGTGGGAAGATCTGGATGGGATTAGGGAGTGGCAAGTAGCCTGGGGTGGAGCCAGGTGCAGACCTGGAAGAGTTAAGTGGAGAGAGAGCCCCAGCTAAGAGGATTATTGATTGAGATGGACCAGGTGATCTGGGTTCAGGGGCTTTGGGGTCCAGATCCCAAAGACATGGTCTTTTCTTTTTAGGGGTTGTAAGAAAAGATAGTATGGTATCTGGTTTTCCTCCCATGGAAGCTATCCATATAGCTGAGTTAAAGTTTACCTACCAAGACAATGGCCATCCTGGTGTCAGGGAAGCTAGAGAAGCTAAACTGGTTGAACCAGTTCAAGCTTATCATGTGAGTTCAAGGGTCTGGTCTTGGTCAAGGGTCCAGACCTACTGATTTGCATAATTTGCATATGTTAAAGAGGGAAGGTAGGGAAATAAAGAATGTAGATTAATCTTAACTCAGACAAAGAAGATAGAACTAATTAACTTCACTTTTGCTTCTGTATCCTTACCATCCTACCTATGTAAACTGTATAACTTAAGAAAAAGATGTAGAAAAGTAAAGAATGTAAACTAACCCTAACTCAAACAGGGGTGGAGGAACTGGTTACCCTCACTCCTGCCTCTGTATCAGTGTGAGTGTTCCTAGGGAGCATTTTACCTGTTCTCTCTTGAGGAGCATAATCATATGTTCTTCTTCTGCCTGCTTTGGTCTTGAGTTCTTTGGGAGAGAATGGGTAAATCACAAAGAACTTCCTAAGGTTATGCTAGTAGGAAAGCAATAAGCTACAGAAATATGTCTTGGGCTTACTTCCTGACCCTGCCTTGCTGATTCCTATGATCCCCACAGTGGTGTTAAGGGAGCTACCACTTAAGTCTTCCTCAGGGAGTCCTGTGGTCTGCACAGCCTTCTGTAGGGGTTATCACTTGGGTCTTTCTCAGGGTCCAACCCCGGGGAGTCCTATGATCCTCACAACTATACTAAGGGACCATCATGTGGTTCTTCCTCAGGGTTTGGCCCTGCCCAGGAAACCCAGTGATCCCCATAAGCATGTTTCTCACAGGGGTCCAGCTTGAATCCCATCCCCATCAGTGTCAAATATAGAAAGAGAAGGTACAGGATCAACTGCCAATGAAGGGTATGGAAAGAGCTTACAACAGCTCCAACATGATCTACGTAAACAAGCTATTGACTTTGAAAAAGTTAAAATGGATACAATTAAAGACATTATGATTGCATCTTAGGAGAGTTTAAGGCATGTCAAATAAGTGTTAAAACGAGGTCTAGAAAACTCCAAGATTCCCTCAGTCAACATACCTTTGAGCATGGTTACATGAGAGCCAAAGGCAATGGTTTCAGGAGTACAACTCCATTTGCAAAATATTAAGGAGGAAGAGAATGGGACATTATCAATTGTTCATCCTTTTTTTTTTTTTGAAGAGGAACAATGATGTCACAGGGTGACATTCAAGTGTCTCCACTTGAATCAGATTTAAATGAAGCAGGGTTGGACAAAGTTGTCAGCCTCACTCTATCTTCCAGAGTCATGGGAATCCAGTGGCAGAACAAAAGTCAGGACAACTGGTGATGATCCCGGATGCAATGATGTTTCAACCATCCGGCTAGCAGCTTCTGTGGGGGTGTAAGATCCACCTACAACCAGCACCCAGAAAGCTGCCAACATGCTGCAAAAGCACAGGTTCTTTTGATCTGCTTAACTAAGGAAAGCAAGGTGAAGGAGTTGACAAGCTTACTTTAATTCAGCATATAAATATAATTCACTAGTTCAGGGGAAAAAGCCAGCACACTGAACTTCAGAGCAAAATACAAACAAATTACAAACATCAATAGACAGACCCAACACAATTCATAGTTACCAACATCTAGGTTCAGCCCGGGAGCTCAGAACAAGGGCTAGCCCAGAGTCATGTGCCACCGCTGCTGTGGGTAAGAGCTCCAAAGAAGAGACAGTCAACCCCTGGTTTTATATCTTTTTCAGGGTCAGGGGTGAGTCACACATGCGACTCACCCATGTGACCTAGAATCATCACAAAGAGGTGACTTAAACCCACAGGGTCTAAAAGCCTCTGCTGTTCCAGACATGTAAACGAGACCCTCCCTGGAGTTAGCCCCACCTTGGGCCCCACCTTAGTTGCCAATCCACACCTAATAGGGGTTTGGGCCTGGGGCTTAGCACATAGTAAGGCTCAATGAAATACACTGAATTACTCAAAGGGAACAAAAGCCAAACTATTCAAGGGCACTTGGTTGAACTAAGTGCTAAGGAGCCCATTTTGCTTACCAACACAAATGAATGACCTTGACATCTTTGCCTGACCAAACTCTAAGGAGTGCCTGCCTCAGCTGCCTTCATGACCACTGGAATAAATTGTTCTCATCTGCCCATTCTGACAAATGAAGGGGTGTTTAGGGAGGACTAGCACTACATCGAAACAATAAAAAACAAGGGGGAAATTAGCCTTTAGAAAACTTGGCCCACAGTCCAAATAAAGGATTTTATCCTCAGAGAATTTATGGAAGAAACTAGAAGGAAGACAACAAATAGGAAATGGAAAATTTTGAATAGTGTAGTGCCCAGCACAGTGCCTTGCATACAGTAGGTATTTAATAAATACAAATTGTTTAAATTAACCTATTCTCATTATTGCAAACAGTAGAACTACTACATTTAGAGCACACCTCAGTATCTGATATGTTATGGATGACATGAAAACAGTCCATGAGAAGATTGGAGTCAAGGAGAGTGGCTTGATGTGGCTACAGTGTGAAGCCTGTGTTGGAAGTAACACAACTTTATTTTAAATTTTCAATGCATTTATTTTTAATTTATTTTCAATGCATCTCAAAGAGAAGATTCCAAAATAATTGACAATAAATATTTTTTTTAAAAAACAAAAGGTAAGCTAGAAGATATCAGCAACCACTGATCCATATACCTACTTTCTTACCTCTCTGTAAAACCTTTCTGTAAATGGTCTATATAGATATTGAGGGTATTCTTCATGAAAATACAAGAAGAGAACAAACAGGATTTTGAAGAAAACTTTCTGTGACAAAACACCTTGTTTGTTAGTCAAACACAATTGCCTGAGAGAGAGAATGAGATCCTGCTGTGACCATTGGGTTTTTTAAAAAAGAAAATAACTTGACTTGGTAGAACAAAACATAGCCCAAAAGGCTCTGCTCCAATAAGATGTTCTCCATCTTGTTAAGATGGAACTCTTAATCAATCAGTAGACATTTATTAAGTGCCTGTTATGTACCAGGCACTGTGCTATATGAGGTGGATATTGTTGCTCATCCTTCACTTTTGAAGAGGACCAATGACATCACAGGGTGGTGATTGCTTAGCACAATGCTTAGCACATAGTAGGTGCTATATGATTGCTTATTCCCTTCCCTTCCTTTTTCCCTCATATCATAGAGAATATTCTTAAAGTCCAAACATTCCTCTAGATGCCCATCTTCATGAATGATACTGTCTTCATTGCATCCATTCCCGGAGTCCTAGAGAGCTTCCTCATTGAGAAAGGATAGAGTAGCTAGTAATCCACATGGGAAAAAAGTAAGTGGGCAAAGAGAATGGCTTTTACTCATACTATGGAATACAATTGGATAGAAAACACTTTCTTGTCCATTGTTATTTTCGATGAGAGTTACAGAAGGACAAGTTGGACCTAGAATTGAATACAATTTGAAAAGAGAGCTGGATTGTGTTTGAGAAGTTACGTAGTACTTTTAATTTTCTCAAATGCAAAGTTCCATGTTTGAAACATGTATGGTTCCCCAATGTTAGATGCTATAGTTAAAAATCATGGGATACCATGATCTCAGAAGTTTCAAAGATGACCTAAAGGGCAATGGAAAGATGCATGAGAGGCATAAGTGGGTTTATTATTGCACATTCCTAATGATGACTTACATATGAGAAGTCATAAAATATATAGTCAAAGATGTCATGACTTATGAATGAAGATGCATTTCCTTTCCAACTTAGCTCCTGATTTTCTGGACTTTGAAACCATGCCTCTGCTGTCATTTCATCCTGGAGAGTGCCTCAGGGCACCTCACCCTAGATCAGTCCATACCATTCCTGTGGTCTGCTCATCCTGGAAGATTCCTCAGAAGGTTCCTCCTGGACACTCTGTTTTGTGGAGGAACAATCTTCTTTCATTCCCCACCAGAACCTGTTCTTGACTTTTTGGACTTCAAAATCATGCCCTCGAGGAGAGTATTTTCATATCCACCCCATCCTACCCCTCCTCAGCTCCCTTTTGTATATTGTCTTTCCCTATTAGAATGTAAGTTCCTAGAGGGCAGGAATTGACTTTCTTTCTGCTTTTATTGTATCCCCAGCACTTAGCAGAGTGCCTGACACATAGTAAGCACTTAATAGATGTTTCCTTCCTTCTCTCCCTCCCTGCCTTATTTTTAGGAGAAGGAGAAGAAAGAGGTGCTACTCATCTGACAAGAGAGAAAATTGATGTACAACCTGAGTATTACACTGATATCTGTGAAAGACTAAAAAAATAAAAAAAACAAAACCAGCACCTTGGACAGATCCCCTGTGGTAGGAAATAGACAAGAATTACTCAGTATGGGGTGTGCATGGAGCTGTACCAGTGGAGGCAGTGCCCGGATGGATGGGATGTGTTGAAGTGAGAGTAATATCGACCATAGATATTAATGGTGCAGTGGATTGAACGCTACTCTTGGAGACAGGAGTTCAAATCCTCACCCAGGGCAAGTCACTTAACCACTGTCAATTTCTTCATCTGTAAAATGGGGATAATCTTAGCACCTGTCTCACAGGGTTGTTGTTAAAATCAAATAAATACTTTGTAAAACTTAAAATACTATATAAATACTTGCTATTAGCTATGATTACCTATGAGGAAGAGATTATGATGAACAAGAGCAATTTGGGAAAATTTGTAAAAGAGTAAGGACTTTACCTAGGCCTAAAGGATTAATACAATTCAACTAAATGGAGGAGAAAGAGGAAGGACATTCTAGGAAAGTCTTGTTTGAACCTAGGAAGGAACTATATTCTTTTAGGCCAACAGAACTTGGTTAACCTATATCATACAAGAGAACCTTGTCCCTAGAGCCTAGTATTATAGAGGGCAGTATGCTGTGGTAGACAGGACACTGGTCTCAGAACTGGAAGACCTAAATTACTCTCAACTCTGATATTAACAGGATGACAGTGGGTAAGTCACTTTTAATTGCTAACTGCCTCAGTTTCCTTAGGTGTAAAACGAGGGTAATAATATTCATACTACCTATCTTATATGGCCATTGTAGGGTAAGGACCTTGTACATTGAAAAATGCTAATAGAAATATGTGATATTTATTTATAAAGGGAAGTTCACTGGACTAGTGTGTCTTTTCTCCCCCCATTAGTTCATAAGCTCCTTGAAGACATGTACCTTCCTATTCTCTAGCATAAATTCTAGGTATTTAATCTAACATATCACCCTGTTCTCTGCAAATCGGGATTTTTGTTGGCATAGGGAACTCTATGGTAAGGAAACTCCTTCTACTGATGCCAGTAAGCATCTTCTCTGCAACTCCTGCTTTTGGAAAGTTTCCTAGAGGAAAAGCAAACTGTGTATTAGAGATTCACAGTTTCATATACAATCTTCTTTCCCCTCTCCCACCCCATCTATTCTATGGTATAGGTAGAAGTGTTCACTTTATTTAATATGTTAAGTTCAGCATTTAAAAAAAATAATTTTGGATTCTGAGAGGTCAGGTGATTTGTCAAGGATCACAGAGTCAGTATGGGTCAGAAGTGGGACTTGAACCCAAGTCTGAATGACTTCATGGCCTCCTCTTTAGCCATCATACCACATGACCTCCGCTCTCTGTGCACACTCCAAAAATAGCTTTAACAAGACCAACCCAAACCATGTGACTACCTTTCCAATTCCCTTGTACACTATTGCTACACCATTAATTGGATATTTCAACCTAAGAATCCTTTTGTTATAATTCAGTTACCAAATCCAGCCTTACAAGAAGCCTGAGGTTCACTAAGACAGCTTCTGCGTAATGGAGAGAATAAGTCATGTTCCATCTCCCAGTAGAGCCCTTTCTGAGGCAAAAGAGCTTCTATCAAAATGTGTTGCTGCTGCTTGTCCTTCGTTCTGGAAGACCATGACATCAGGGAGGTGATGCCATCACATGCAAGTGAATTGGATTTAAGTGAGGGATGGCTGTGTCGAAGTCACCGGCCTCACTTTCTCCTCCAGAACCATCTGGGTCCAGTGACCAGACATGGATCAGGACAACTGGAGATGGCCCAGGATGCAGTGGGAAGTGACCTAGCTTCCCACTAGGTCTAACCAATCAGGAAAACTAGTTGTCTCTAGAGGCCTGCCAGAAGATAATAAGGGTGACTCACTATCATATAGTCCTTTAAGATGTACATAGCATTTTCCTTATACCAGCCCTATGAGGTAGCTAGTCAAAGTATTGTTATGCCTATTTTATTGGTGACAAAACTGAGGTGGGGAAAAGGAAAGTAGCTTGCCTTTGACCATGCCACTAGTAAATGTCTGAGCTGGGATTTATAAGGAAATCTTCTGACTTGGGTTCAGTACTATAATGTGCTCTCTCCTTATTGCTTCATTGAGCCAAATGGATACTGGGGTGAGTTGAGAAGGAGCTTTCCATTATTTGGGACATTTAAATGGTCTCAAATCTTACATCTCTGGTACCTTTGGCTTTTCCAGAAAGAATGAGAGCAAAAGATCATTGATTTGGAGTTGGAAGGGATTTTAGAGATCATCTAATCTATTTCCCTCATTTTACAGGTGAGGAAACTAAGGCCCAGAGAGATTAAGTGGTTTTCCCAGAATGGCGCAAGTCACAAGTGGCAGAACCAGGATTCAAACCCACAAATCTACTATGCCATGCTGAATGAAGAGCAAGGCAGGTTCCTTCCCTCTTAGTGGAGTTTACAGAGATACAGAGAGAGAAAGAAAGGGGAGGACAGGGAAGGGAGAGAGAGAGAGAGAGAGAGAGAGAGAGAGAGAGACTCAGAAATCTCCCTTCCGGCAGGTTTTTAATAAGGTAGATTTGTCCTGAATCATTTTTAGGAGTCATCCTATCTAAAGAAAGGACATGAGTTAGAAGGTTCCAGACCTAGATTCTGTTTTTTAAAGTTTTATTGATGTGCTTTGTTTTTATATTAAAAACATTTACCTATTTACCTCCCTCCCCCAGTGAAAGGTCTCTTGTAACAAAGTAAAACAATTAGGTAAAACTAGTAACACAGTGAGCTCATCCAAAAGCGCTTGTTACATTCCACACACTCACACACACCCCTCTGTATGTACACCTCTGTACTTTGAATTGGTTTAATTAACAGAAATCTATTTTTCTCATTTCCCCCCTTACACTACTGAAAAAAAGAGAGAAAAGTAAATTCCTTGTAACAAATATGCATAGCCAAGCAAAACAAATTCCCTCCTTGGCTGTATGCAAATATATACCTAGATTTCAGTCTGATAAATTTCTCACCTCTCTGTCAGGATGCAGATAATATGTTTTGTCATCGATCCTTCGGAATCATGAATAGTCATTGTATCACACACACATAGTTCTCATGGCCTTCAAAGGTATTTGTCTGTAAAGTGTTGTTGTTATTGCATTAATTATTCTGGTTTTTACAAGGTCTTCTCATGACTTGAATGGCAAGAGAAGTTGAAGGAAACTGGAACGGTTCTTCTACCTGGGAAAAAATACTCTGATAACCATTTCTCCCGCCAGTTTACTGCTTTGGGAGGGGAGGGAATGTGGAAAGGAAGAATAAGGTGAAGAGAAGGGATAATGATGAATGGAAGGTCAGAGTTATTTGGACCTGGTCAAAATGGAAGAAGTGTAATCAAAGTCACTAGTGAATGTGTCCTGTGGAATACTGCTGTTCCTAATCCACCTGAGTATCTGTAGCCAACTTATAGAACACAGAAAGAAGCTCAAGTTGGAAGTGACCTAAGAGGGTCGACTAGTCTAACCCACATCTGAACAGAAATCCCCTCTCGGCATACTGCCCAGTACTCATCCAACCTCCCTCAGATGACCTCCATTAAGGGGGAAGCCAAGGTCTGGGGAGACAGCCCATTCCACTTCCAAAAGTCCAACCCTTCCCCACCCCCACTAGGAAGCAATCTCATTCCTTATGTTTGTTTAAACTGAAGTCTTGAAGGGAATGCAATAGTACTTTCTCTTTGTTTGATTGGCACCCTTGGCTAATCTTGCCAAATAAGCAAACACACATAGGCCACCAAAGTTGATGATCTTTAAGGCTGCATACAAATCTAAATCCTATTAACCCCAACACTCTCTGTGGATTCCAATTCCAAGAGTGAAAAGAAGCAGGTTGGGGGTGGGGGAGGGGGAAGGTAGAAAAGCTCTTGGAGAAAAAAAAAACTCTACTAAAGCCTCCAAAGCTCATCTGCCCAGGGGAGAGAAAATCAAAAGTATGGGAACTAGAAATTGAACAGAGGCAAATTTAGGCTTGATATGAAAAAGGAAAAAAAAAACCTTCCTAATGATTAGAGCTGTCCATAAGGGGAATGTGCTGCCTTGGGAGGTAGTAGGTTTGATGTGGTACAGTGGGGAAGCAGCATGGTATACTGGAAGGTATGCTCAATTTGGCATCAGAGGAGCTGGGTTTGAAACCTGTCTTACCAATGCTACCCCTGTGGCCTCTACTTCACCAGAGTTGGTGGCTCTGAGAGACAGAGAGAGAGAGAGAGAGAGAGAGAGAGAGAGAGAGAGAGAGAGAGAGAGAGAGAGCCAGAGGAAGGGTGTAATTCTTTCCAAATGACTACCATCCTATGGAGAAAAAATCTGCAAGCAGTTCAGATGAGGGTAAGTATTCATAAGATATTCCTGGTGATGTTCCCCAACCCAGGGCAACCACGAAGAGAGCAGGGGCAGGAAAAATAGATTTTAGTCAACAAAGTATGTCCCAGAAAGAAAAAAAAATATTAAGAAAGTTTCCCCCTCTCCTGGAAGTAGACGAATCTCAGAGAAGCTCAGAAGTTTAGTATTCCCTCTCCTCCCAAGACTAAAGACATTTGCATAACTAATAGCAGTGGGGAAAATAAGATTACAAGGGCAGTCAGCCTCCATGCTTCAGTAGGGGACAGGGAAAAGCTTTCTCTCTTTCGATGGCCTTGCACATTGAGGCCCATCAAGACATATCCCTACCTGGATCTTATCAGGCACCACAAGTCTCTTTTGTTGTAGCAAACAAGGAGAAGAGTGGGGAGGAGATCTAATACAGCACAGGATGGGGCAGGAGTCTTTAGAAATGAGATAGTATCTTGAATGGAACTGGACAGCTGGGTATCAGTTAGTGAAAGTAAAGGAAATTGGGGAGGGGGAGAAAGAGAAGGAGGAAAAAAAGAGGATGAATAGCAGGAGAAGAAGAGAAAAGAAAGAATAGAAGGAGGAGAAAAAAGGAAGAGGAAGAGAAAAAGAAGAGAGGGGGAAGGAGAAGAAAAATAAAAAGAAGAGGGATAGAGGAAGAAAAGAGGAGCAAAGAAAGGAGAAGAAAGGAAAGAGAAGAGAGAGAAGAAAAGAGAGAGGAGAGAGGAAAAAAGAATGAATGAGAAGATGGGGAAAGAGAAGAGAAGGAAGTGGAGGAGATGAAAAAGAGAGGGGGAAAATAAGAAAGAGGGAGGAGGGAGAAGGAAAATGATTGAGGGGAGAAGGAAAAGAGAGGAAAAGAAAAGAGATGGGGAGAGGAAGATGGGAGAGAAACAGATGAAGAAAGAGAAAGGAAAAGAAGAGAAAAGGGGGAAAGGGAGCTAAGGGAAGAATATGAGAAAGGAAGAGAGGGTGAAAGAGAAGGGAAGAAAGGAAGCATAAGGAGCTTTTGCAGAGGGATCTTTGCAGGCAGAAGATGACATCTCCAAAAGCTCAAAGAGGAAAGAAAAGCATAAAAGTCAGAGGATGAGATGATTATAAGGCAGCAAATTGGGGAAATCAAGTGACAGAACAAGCCGCTGCACTTCAACTACAGGAACCAGAGCTTCTAATTGAAATTTGACTTCCTAGATATCCCTAACACTTGGTAGGATGAGACCCATGAGTGGAATATGTCTCTGGATGGGTATAGTTTATTTTTTAAAAGCCAGGATAGATCAAAGGGAAGGGGGATGGTGTTAATTCTGTATATATTAAGAATGCAAATTCATGTGAGAAAACTGAGGAACCACAGAGGGAACACATGACAGAGAATATTTGGATGAATGCCAATGGAGGGAGGAACCAAAGTAATTTTGTCATTGGAATATATTCCATGCCACCTGGACAAAAAGAAGAACTAGATGAGGAATTTGGGAAATAGATCACAAACCTGGCACTGAGGCAAAATATACCAATGGGGGATTTCAACTATCCAGACATCTGCTGGAGCATTCTTTCTGCCAAAAGCAGATAATAACTTCTTGACTTTCTTTGGTGATAATTTCATCCTTCCAAAGATGGCACCAAAAGAGGGAAATTCTATTATGGATCTGATTCTCACTAATAGAGAGGAACCAACTTCTGGGGTGAAAATGGGCAGGGGATGGGAAACTCTAGGGGGAAGGGACCACTCATTCCTAGAGTTTATGATAGAGGAAAGGATATCTACCCATGGTCTGAAATGCACCTGAAAGCTGGGGAAAGTAGATATCAAAGGGTTTAAAAGAAAGATAAGGTGGGATCTAGTGGATTAAATTGCTCTAAGGGGAGTAGGTCAAAAGAGGATGGAAAATAATGAAAAATAAAAATCTGAAGACACAAAGGGAAAAATTTCCAGTGAGGAGGAAAAATGGGATCTGTCTGACAAAACTGATACAGATGCACAGGGAACTCATCAACTAACATGGAAACAAAGCCAATGAAAAGAGGATGAATATAAGAGTATAGAATCATTCTGCAAAACCATGTCAGGATTGCTAATGCTCATAATGAGTTGAAGCTGGAAAGGGAAGCTGAAGACAACAAAAAGGATTTGGCAAACTGTGTTGAGAGAAAAGAGGTTATCAAAGAAGACAGACGATTGCTTGGTGTGGATGGAATGAAGGTAACTGACATAACTGAGAGAAAGCTGAGGTGCTCATTCATATTTTGCTTCTGTTTCCTCTGCCAAAGTGAATTATCTTAGTACTGGAGATGACAGAATAAAAAATGATCAAGAGGTAAGGAAATAGTAAATGAAACCCTAGCTTCCCTGGTGAATTCAAATTTCCTGACTCAAATGAATTACATCCTTGGATACCAAAAGAACTGGTGGATATAATAAACACTCCTAGTGTTTATTATATGTGTGTATGTATATGTATGTATACGTGTACATACATTCACATACATTATATACATACATATATATACACATACATATACATATATATATATATATATATATACATACACACACATATTGAAAGCCAATGATCATAGAAAATGGGAAAAGTGCTACAAGACTGGAGATGGATAGATGTGTCAGTGTTGAAAAAGGGGAAGAGAAGAGAGTCTGCAAGCTCTAGACCAGTCAGCTTGACTTTGATTCTTAAGGAAATTGTAGAACAGATCATTAAAGAGATAACTGGTCCACATCTAGAAAGGGAAGCAGTGATTACAAAGAGCTAACACAGCTTCCTCAAGAACGGGTCATGCCAGCCTAACCTCATTTCCTTTTTTGGCAGCATGACTAAACTAGTAAATGAAGAGAATGCTATAAATATGGTTTACCTAGATTTTATCGGAGCTTTTGACAAAGTATTTCATACTATTCTTGTGAAGAAATATGTCCTTCTGAAGCGCATGGGTCTGTCCTCCTATTTTCCCTTCTCATTCAAAAAAGGAGAAGAGCTGAAATCCTTCCAGATCCAGCCTACTGAGCTACTCAAAAGGGTGGTTTTCTCCTCTAGTTCCTTCCTAGCTCCCCTCCCTTTGGGTAAAAGGGTTGGAGTTTAGCCTCTGGGACCTATACTCCCATTGTTCCACTGACTCATTCAGCTGAGGGAAATCTAAGTGAGTCCTAATTTCAGGTTATAAGGTTCTCCTTAGGAAAGTAATAAGACTATTCATAAAATAGCTCCTAGTTAGAAGTCTTTTGGTCTCTCATGGAGGGTCATAGCACATGTAGTTTGTGAAATACAAAACCCCTCAGGGCCACCCCTCCAAACACACTCTTATCTCCAATAATAACATGCCCACAAAAAGGGGAACAAATGAATTTATTGAAAGAGAGAGAGAGAGAGAGAGAGAGAGAGAGAGAGAGGAAAGGAGGAAGCAAAGAAAAGAATCAGGCTTACAATATATCACCAGCAGTGGTAGATTTAAAAAAGAAGATATTGTGGGGTCTTTTTCAGCTCTGCCTAAAATGATAATGGAAGGAAAGAGGGGAGAAGAAGAAAGAGGCTTTCCAATCACTGTGATTCACAGCGGACAGGAGTGACACCACTAACAATCAGGTCTTTTCTCCAATCAGATTGCTTCAGTCTCACCTGCCTGCCATGATCAATGATGTTAGCCACCCTAGGGTGTATGGAGTTGTTTTTCACCCCATTAAACAGTCTCTGGCTGTCATTTGGAAGAGAAATTAGACTTGTTCTGTTGGCCCTAGAGGGTAGAACCAGGAGCAGCGAATAGAAATTGTGTGCACACATACACAAACAATTTATGTTTAATGCCAAGAAAAACTTCCTAACAATTAGAGCTGTCTGAAAGTGGAATGAGCTACCTTGAGGGGTGGTGGTGGGCTTCCTTCCTTGGAGGTCTTCAAGCAGAGACCGGATGACAATTTGGCAGGTATGTTACAGTGGGCATTCCTTTGAGTTAAGGCTTAGACTAGATGCCAACTTTTAAATTCTGTGATTCTGTCATACCATGAATTTTAAAAGTACAATCTCAGTGGAGCTATCTTTGCTAAATGGTACCATTAGGAATCATAAATTAATTATAACAAAGTTCAGATCCTATTGGAGCATAGTATTATAGCCCAAGTATCTCCCCGAATGCTCCTGGGAAATGGCCAAAATTGGTTTTAGTTTTAGTCATTTGGGTTTCTTTTCTTTTCTTTTTAAAGTTAGGGCTGGATGTTCTCCAAGGAGATTTGGGAGGGCAGCAGCTGCTTCTATCTGATCTGAAAGTCTGATAATGGCAAATGACCCTGAGATACAGTGGGCCTTAGAAGGGATATCATTTCAAAGATAAAACCCAATACACCATAAACACTTTGTTGACATCAGAAAGAACATAGCCATGAAGCCATTTGAGCAGCTCAGCCTGAGAACCTGGCCTTAAGTAAATACCAGGTGTGAACCTTACAGGACTGGAGAGGGGAGTGAATCCACTTTAGAACTCTCCATTCTCCTTGGGACCCAACGGTCCAAGTTTCTCTCCCTTTTCCAACATCCACATTTTAATATTTATCCCCGATTGTTCTAGTCCGGGATCAGACAAATGGCAAATTTGAAAATTCAGATCTCCCTTCAGGGTTAGTACTTCTCAGTGAGAGGCTCAGACACCTGAAGTTATATCCCATAGGTCTGGGATTAAGAAGTGAACCTTTACCTCCTGCCCTGATGCCACCTCTCCCCCACCCCATGTCTTTCTTCTCCCTTTACCTTCCTCTGGCAAACCCCATGCTATACTGGAGGCAGCTCATACCAGCTTCCCATTGTTAAATTTTTTTTCTTTTTTTTTTTGAGGGGAGAGATGAGGCAATCAGGTTTAAGTGACTTGCCCAAGGTCACACAGCTAGTAAGTGTCAAGAAGCAGGATTTGAACTCAGATCCTCTTGACTCCAGAGTCAGTGTTCTATTCACTGTGCCACCTAGCTGCCCCTCCCTCCCCCCACTGTTAAATTTTCAATATGAGCATTTGGAAATCTTCAAATGCTATAAATCAGGCTTGATTTGTTGTTTTGTTGACTGTCTACATTTAAGAATGTGATGGAGAAAAGAATGATACAGATAAAACTTAAAAGTATATCATAGGTACATTTTTTTCAGAGACCCAGTCATTAAACATTTATCAGCAAACCCCTGTTTAAATCAATGTTTATCAACCCAAATTATACTGTAGATAAGTAAACTACTTTAAATGCCCTACTTCAGATAGCTCTGTCCTTTTAGGCTTTCATGCAGCTAGGTGGCACGGTGTGTTGAAACTCTTCTTTCTGAGTTCAAATCCAACTTCAAAAATCTACTAGCTGTGTGACCCTTGGCAGGTCATTTTACCCTGTTTGCCTCAGTTTCCTCATCTATAAAATAAGTTGGAGAAGGAAATGGCAAACTATTCCAATATCTCTGCCATGAAAACCCCAAATGGGGTCACGAAGTGTTGAACATGACTGAACGACAACCACTGCAATTCCAGGGAACACTGCTAAGGAAAAGAAGAGTCAAGGCATGATGGGAACTAAAACACTAGAAAAAGAAAATACCAGTTGTTTAAGTTTATAGGTTTTAATAAGTAAGGATCTAATATATACAAGGATTACAATACCTTAAATGAAAAGAGCTCTAATATGAAACACTAAATAATTCTCATGGCATGTGTTGGCCTTGGAGAAGAAATGAGAATATGTAACTCCCTTCATTTCAGGGGGCTATGGGAATAAAGTGTAGCATATATCATCAGATAGAGCCATTGCATGGGTTGCTTTCCTTTAACTTTTTTTTCTTTGTCACACATAAGACCTCATTTTGGGGTGTGGGGGAGTATATTTAGAAATGATGATGATATTTTTAAAAAATCAATATCAATATAAAAATTAATATCAATAAAAGTATTTTTAAAAGAAAATATAGAGCTGGAAAGGACATCAGAGGCCATCTAGCCCAACTCCCTCATTTTATGTATGAGGAAACTGAATTCTCAGGAGATTAAGTGATTCACCCAAGATCCCACAGGCAGAACTCTGAATTGAATCCAGCTTCTTTAGCTCCAAAAGCAACGTGCTCTTTCTACTGAACTATAATCTATATTTCCCCACCCTGAGGTTTTTTTTAAGTCTTTAAATCAAGATAGACAGAAGGATGATAGATGGATGGATAGATAGATAAAGATGTAGACATGGTCTCTCCTATTCAAATGAATATATACAAGATTCCTTGAAAGATACAAGAGAGATAATCTTGATAGACAGTCCCCTAATTATTTATATTAAATGAGAGAGAGAGAGATCTGCTTTCTAAAAGTATTCATCCCTGTCATGGTGGAAAGCCAGTATAGAGTACAAATTGAAAATGGATGCCCTATGGTTCAGGGGTTCTTAAGCTGGGATCTGTGAACATTTATTCATACATCCATACATACACATATAGATATACATATACATATATATATGTATATATATATATATATGCACAGGCATACCTCAATTAATTATGCTTCACTTTATTGCCTTTGCAGATATTGTGGTGGTGTTTTTTTCTTACAGGCAACCTTGTGTCAAGCAAGTCAGTTGGAGCCATTTTCCCAACAGCGTGTGCTCATATCATGTCTCTGTGGCACATTTTGGTAATTCTTACAATATTTCAAACATTTCCGTTATTATTATATATGTCATGGTAATCTTGGATCGATGATTTTTGATGCTGCTGTTATAATTGTTTTGGGACACCACAAACCGTGCCCATATAAGATGGCAAACTTAATTGATAAATGTTTTGCATGTTCTGACTGCTCCACCAACTGGCCATTGCCCCATCTCTCCCTCTCCTTGGGTCTCCCTATTCCCTGAAACACAACAATATTGGCATTAGGCCAATGAATAAATCTACAGTGGTCTCTAGGTGTTCGAGTAAAAGGCCTCATTTTAAGAAATTGCCACAGCTACCTCAGTCTTCTGCAGCCACCACCCCAATCAGTCAGCAGACATCAACATAGAGCCAAAATCTTCTACCAGCAAAAAGATTACAACTCGCTGAAGGCTGAGATGACCGTTAGCATTTTTTAGCAATAAAGTATTTTTTAATTAAGGTGTCTACATTGATTTTTAGACTGTTCCTCACTTAATAGACTATAGTATAGTGTAAACACAACTTTTATATGCACTGGGAAACCAAAAAATTTATGTAACTCTCCTTATTGAGATATTCACTTTATTATAGGGGTCTGGAACCACACCTGCAGTATCTCCAAGGTATGCCTGAACATATATGCACACACAAATATATGTATACACATGCACATGTGCAAATTATATTCCAGTATATTTTGTGATCCTCTGTATTTTATTTTATTTGTTTAAAAACATTATTCTGAGGAGGGTCCATAGGCTGCCAAAGGGATCCATGACACAAAAAAAAATGTTAAGAACCCATGTTATAAATGGTTAGGCTTTACAAGTACACTTGTATATAAATGAAATTGTGCATCATCAAGCCCTATAATACTGCAAAGTCTCCTAAATGGAACCCATAATCAAGTAGATGTCCTGGCTATTATTTGCAAATAGACAATCTGTAGAACTTATCAGTGTATATTTACATATATGTGTGTACATATATGTATATACATAAATACATATGCATATATGTACATATACATGTAAAACATTACAAATGGACAAAGAGCTGGGCCCAAAATTGATCAGGAAAAAGAGAATAAGCCCAGTTGTCTTTGAGAGAATTCAAAATTATTTTTGTTTGCCCTGACTTTATTTTTTTTTATTTTTCCCCCACATTTCAATTTATTTATTTATTTTAGTTGTTTATTTTAGTTTTCAACATTCACTTCCACAAGATTTTGTGTTCCAAATTTTCTCACCATCTCTCCCTTCCCCCCACTCCAAGACAATGTGCATTCTGATTACCTCTTCCCCTAATCTGCCTTCCTCCCCTTCTCTTATCTCCTTCCCCTTCTGTTTTCCTGTAGGGTAAGATAGATTTCTATACCCCATTACCTGTGTATCTTATTTCCCAGTTGCATGTAAAAACAATTTTTGACACACATTTTTTAAAACTTTGAGTTCCAAATTCTCTCCTTTCCTCCCTCCCCACCTACCTTCATTGAGAGGCCAAGCAATTCGATAAAGGTTATACATGTGTAGTCATGCAAAACACTTCCGTAAGAGTCCTGTTGTGAAAGACTAACTATATTTCCCTCCATCCTATCCCACCCCCTTCCCTGTTTATTCTATTCTCTCCTTTGATCCTGTCTCTCCTCAAAAGTGTTTGCTTCTGATTACCCCTTCATTCCTCCCCCTTCCCCCACCCCTTATCCATTTCACCCCTACTTTCCTGTAGGGTAAGATAGATTTCCATACCTAATTGAGTTGTAAGTTATTCCCTACTTAAACCAAATCCGATGAGAGTATGGTTCATTCATTTCTTCTCACCTCTTCCCTCTTCCCCTCCACTGTAAAAGCTTTTTCTTGCCTCTTTTATGTGAGATAATTTACCCCATTCTACCTCTCCCTTTCTCCTTCTCCTAGTACATTCCTCTCTCACCCTTTAATTTTATTTTTTAGATATCATCCCTTGATATTCAACTCACTCTGTGCCGTCTCTCTCTCTCTTTATATATATATATATTCCCTCCAACTACCCTAATAATGAGAAAGATCTCATGGGTTACAAATATCATCTTTCCATGTAGGAATGTAAATAGTTCAGCTTTAATAAGTCCCTCATGACTTCTCTTTCCTGTTTACCTTTTCATGCTTCTCTTGAGTCTTGTATTTGAAAGTCAATTTTTCTATTTAGCTCTGGCTTCTAAAGAATGCATTAAATTCCTCTATGTCATTGAATATCAATTTCGCCCCCTCATTGATTACACTCAGTTTTGCTGAGTAGGTTATTCTTGGTTTTAATCCCAGCTCATTTGACTTCTGGAATATCATATTCCAAGCCCTCTGATCCTTTAATGTAGAAGCTGCTAAGTCTTATGTTATCATGATTGTGTTTCTACAATAATTGAATTCTGGCTGCTTGCAATATTTTCTCCTGGACCTAGGAACTCTGGAATTTGGCTATAATATTCCTAAGAGTTTTCCCTTTTGGATGTCTTTCAGGAGGTGATTGATGGATTCTTTCAATTCCTATTTTACCCTCTGGTTCCAGAATATCAAGGCAGTTTTCCTTGATAATTTCTTGAAAGACGATGTCTAGGCTTCTTTTTTGATCAGGTAGTTCCATAATTTTTAAATTATTCTTCCTGGATCTATTTTCCAGGTCAGTTGTTTTTCCAATGAGATATTTCACATTGCCTTCTATTTTTTCATTCTTTTGGTTTTGTTTTATATTTTTTTTTATTTCTTATAGAGTCATTAGCTTCCATTTCCTCCATTTTAATTTTTAAGGAATTATTTTCTTCAGCGAGCTTGTGGACCTTCTTTTCCATTTGGCTGATTCTGCTTTTTAAGTCATTCTTCTCCTCATTGGCTTTTTGGACCTCTTTTGCCATTTGGTCTAGTCTATTTTATAAGGTGTCATTTTCTTCAGTATTTTTTTGGGTCTCCTTTTCCAAGCTGTTGACTCATTTTTCATGATTTTCTTGTATCACTCTCATTTCTCTTCCCAATTTTTCCTCTCCTTCTCTTACTTGATTTTCAAAATCTTTTTTGAGCTCTTCCATGTTGTGAGACCAATTCATATTGTTGTTGGAGGCTTTGGATGTAGAAACTTTGACTTTGTTGTCTTCTTCTGGTTGTATGTTTTGATCTCCCTTGTCACCAAAGTAAGATTCTATAGTCTGAGTTTTTTCTCCCCGATGTTTGCTCATTTTCCCAGCCAATTTCTTGACTTTTTAACTCTTTGTTAAGATAAGGCTCTGCTTCCAGTGTGGAGGGCATACTGTTCCAAGCTTCAGGGGGTTTTTTGCTGCTGTTTTCAAAGATACTTCTAGGAACCTCTAAGTTTTCAGTTCTTCCAAGGTGGCATGATGTAAGGAGAAGTGTTTATTCCTCTCCTGGCCTGTGCTCTGGTCTATGGGTGACCACAAGCACTCTTTTCTGCCCTGGATCTGTGAGGAGGGTTCCTTCTCCATTGCTGCCACAAGCTCTGCTGTGACAGTTGCCCCAGGACTGCCACCCAGGACTGCAGCCCACATCTAGATATGGGCAAACCAACACAATCCTGCCTCAGTGCCAGCAAAGACACCCCTGTAATCTCCTTCTGATCAGTTATTTGATCCCCTTACCATCTGTGGACTGAGAGATCTGGAAGCAGCCACTGCCACTGCCGCCACTGCCCCTGCTGCTGCAGTTGCTGCTGCCACCCTGGGGCTGTGCTGGGGCTGGTGCTGGTCTGTTCTCTTCTCTCACCCAAATCTGATAGACCTTTCCCACTGACCTTCTAAGCTGTCTTTGGCATTTGTGGGTTGAGAAGTCTGGAAACTGCCTCAGCCACCAGTGATTCAGATCCCTGAGGCCCACTCCAGGTTTGCTGGGACCTAGTCTGTGCTGGTGCGGCCCAGGCTCTTCTCTCCCAGCCTGGTGCAACAGACCTTTATTGTCAAGCTTCCAGGTTGTCTTGGGCTGGAAATTTTTTCACTCTGTCTTTTTGTGGGTTTTGCTGCTCTAGAATTTGTTTAGAGTCATTTTTTACAGCAAGTCCCTGCTTTTACTCTGCCATCTTGACTCTGCCCCTCGCCCTGACTTTAAATGAAACACAGATTTATCTTTTGAATATCAGTTTTTCCCCCATGATGTCATATAGCCATGAGGCATAGAATGCTGTGATCTCTGAAGTATCAAGGTTGAGGATCACCCAAAGAGCATCCAAGATCACCTAAAGAACAGGTGTATCACCCATTAGATTGTGAGCTCCTTGAGAGTAGGGTCTGCATCCCTGACTCTCTTAGGAAAGTTCCTGGCACATAGTGGATGCTTAATAAATACTTGTTGACTTAACGTGACTGTGGAAATGCAGATGCAGTTCAAAAGGAAAATGGAAGTAATGGAATTATAGGAACATAAGATAGACTGAGGCTTGTAGAGGATGTCTAGTTCAGGAAGACTTCGCCTGCACTAATCTCAGAGAGATGACTACCTGTTCTGTTCTTAAAGTACTTTTGGCAAGGAGAATGCTTTGTCCCTCTTCCTATTCTCAGCTCCCCACACAGGGAAGAGCCTCTCTCCCTCCTCCTTCTTTCTATATAATCACCTACTTAAACTAGGACAGAATCATTTGTCCCAGAAGGAGCTGTGTGATTCACATCTAAGCTGTGGGAAACAGCGTTACTGTGATTCCAAAATAACTCAAGAAACAAACAATTCAACAAATGCTGGGATGCTGACAGCTTTCTTCAGGCTCCAATTTGCATTAATTTTGTTTCCAGAGTATTTGACTTGTTTTCATTTTCAATCTGTTGTCTTATCCCCACAAGTAGATTCTATGTGTTTATTCTAGAGCCCCGCGATTTCATTGTTTACTGTTGCAGAGCCAACTTGATCCGGAGTGTTATCAAAGGGGCAACAGGTATTTTTAGATCTACCTTTCTGGGTTGCTTTGGATGATAAAGAAGGAAAGAGGAAGGACTACCATCCCTCAGAACTCTGAGGAGGACAAAGATTCCTCTTGTGGCTTGTGAAGAACTCTGAAGCTACCATCAGCCTCATCGCTGCAGATGAGACTGGTACAGTTGGGAGATCTTGGACGCCCCTCGACTTGGAGTGTGCTTCAGCATTCCCAATGGGAGTCTTAGGACCATTTATATTTAGTTGAAATGCTGACATCACCAGTGCACAAACATTACAGCATTTTTCAAACTAGGATTATCACAAGGATATAAATTTGATGATCCTAGGACTGGAAAGAACCTTCAGAGAACAACAGAATCTGTTTTAGAAAGGTTTCAAAGATTACCTAGCCCTGCTCATACCTGACTAATTCCCTTTAGGAACATCCCCAACAAATAGCAATCCAGGTTTCACTTGTAGAACCTGGGATTATAAAGTACCTACTACATCCTGAGGTAGTACATTTCACTTTTAGATAGCTCTAATTGTTACCAGATTTTTCCTTGTGTCACATATCTCTGTACTTTCCATCCATTGCTTCTAGTTTTAACTCATAGGTTAAAGCAGAACAAATCAAATCCTTACAAATGAACAGACTTTCAATCACCACCCCCAACCTTCTTCCCAACAAGTCTTCTCTTCCCCACTGGAAGCATTCTGGTGACCCTCTTCTGTAGATGCTCCATATTATCAATGGCCTTCTTAAATGAGATACCCAGAATTAAACACAGTACTCCATTTGTGTCCAACCAGAATAGAGTACAGTGGAACCTTCCTTGTTCTGCGTGTGTTCTCTTTTAACACAGCCTGATAGGCATTAACCTTTTTCAAACAGCTATATCATACTGTTAACTGTGTTAGCTTGCAGCCCACTAAACCCTACTCTCCGGACCTAGCCCTACCATTCCCATTCTGTACTCGTGAAGCTGACTTATTTAATTCATGTACATTACTTCATTTGATCCCTACTAAATTTCATCTTGTTAGACATGGCCTATTAGGAAATAACATTTGATCTGGACCTTGAAGGATAAGTAGCATTTCAAAAGGTGGAAAGAAATATGTGTATGGGGATGAGAGGGGGAGACTAATGTCAGGGAGGGCAATTCAGGGTAGGCGTTGACATGCGTAAAAGCATGGAGATGGGAAATTGTGAGATGTGTTTGGAAAATGATAATTAGTCCAATTTTCCTAGAGCATAGAATATGTAAAGGAGAACAATAAGAAATAGCACTTTGATAAGGGCTTAATGATATCCAATGTATTTATGGAATTGATAGAAATATGTAAAAACAAGAGCCATTTACCAAATGCTAAGCAGTCCAAGGATATGAATGAGCAGTTTTCCAAAAAAAGAAATGGAAGCGATCAATGACTATATGAAATAATTCAAATCATTAATAAGAGAAATGCTAATTAAACAACTCTGGGGTTTTACCTCACACTTATGCATATTGGATGGACCATTGAACTTGGACTCAGGAAGACCTAGGTTCAAATCTCATCTCTGAGACTAGCTATGTGACCCTGGTCCAATCACAGCCTCTTTGAGTTTTGTTTCTTTATCTATAAAATGAAGGGGTTGCAAGAAGTGGCTAAGGGATATGAACAAACATTTCTCAAAAGACTCACAAATTATTAATAAGCGTATGTAAGAATGCTACTCCAAAACACTAAAAGTAATTTCTCTTATGAAAGACATATATCAAAACAACCCTGAAGTTTCACCTCACACCTGGCAAATTGGCAAAGACGACAAAAGAGGAGGATAGTCAATGTTGAAGGGGCCCATGGAAAGACAGGAACACTAATGAACCGTTGGCGATGCTGTGAGTTGGTACAACCATTCTGGAAAGCAATCTGCAATCATACAATAAAATGATTAAAATGTCTTTGCCTGTTGAGTCAAAAACTATCAAGAAGACATTTGTTTTTAAAGAACTTTGCAACTTGCCAAAAAGATAATCTTATTAGATAAGACTGGAAAGCTAATTTGGATCAAAAATGTAGAAAGCCTAGAACGCCAAGCTAAGGAATTTTGGCTTTTTTCAGTAGACAATGGAGAACCACTTAAGTTTTTTTCAGCAACAGAAGTGATGTAATTAGAGCTGAACTTTAGGTGAATCAGTCTAGGATCGGTGCTCAAAAAGAGTTGGAGCTGGGAAATGAAGGGAAATGAAGGACACTAGTTAGTTATTGGTACTGGTATTGGTATTGGTAATGATCATTTAATCGATTAATCGGTAAACATTTATTAAGCACTTACTATGTGCCAGGCATTGTACTAAGTGCTAGATGAGCATTTAAACAAGAATAATATAGAGAGTGGAAAGGTAAGGATGGACAGATAGATGTCACAGAGGCAGAATTGATAGGTCTGGACAAGGACCAAAGAGGGATCCCCCTAGCTGCTAGTGCCTCCTCAGCCAAATTACCTTGAACAGACTTTGTGTATGCTTTTATGTGTTCTTGGTGTTTCTTCTGCTAGAAATGTATGCTCCTTGAGGTCCTCCTTTCATTTGAATTTTTCTCTCCCAAGTACCTAGGACAGTACCTGGTACATGGTAGGCATTTCTTGATTGAATTCTGGATTCTGAGCCCAGGCAGCTAAGAGAATGGAAGCATTTATTACTCACAGAAATACAGCAATAAGAAGTGGGAGCAGTTTTCCATTTCTCATTTGTTAGCACAGAATCTCAGAGTTGGAAGGGACTTCAGAGGCCATCTACTGCAACGAGTACCTGAATAAGAAACTTTTTACTACAATCTTGACCTGTGGTTATCCAGTCTCTGCTTAAAGTCTTCCAATGATGGAAAGCTTACTACATCACCTTCTCAGGGAGCCCATTCTAACTTTAGGTAGCTTTGATCGCTAGTACATTTTTCTTAGGTGGAGCCAGTGAGCACCAAATTGTAATAGTTACTCTTAGAGGTCATAGGCAATTGAGCATCAAGTAATTCTGTGTTCCTCACATCCCTAGGCTCTAAACAGGTGAGGGAATATTCTTATTATCTTATAGATGGAGAAATTTGGGCTATGGAAGGGTTAAACATGATTCAGTGTCCAGATCGTACCAGAACCCAGGCGGCCAGACTCTTCTGTTAGTCCTGAATTTTATATATGTGTGTATATGTATTATGTATATATGTGTGTACACATATATGAGGGTGCGTACATATATGTATGTGTATATATGTATATGTGTGTATATATAAAGCCAGGTAGGCTACCCCAAATGCTTAATTGATTGATTAATTCTAAAGGTAGAAATTATTTGTCAAGTCCAAGTTAGGGTAACTGGATTATCATTTTAACTTTTTTTTTAATAAGAAGGGACACTGAGTGTACATTGTACGGAATAAATCTTTTAGGGGCAAATGTTTAAATAAAGCACTCAGATACACGGAGCAGTAGATAGCAAGAAGAGAAAGCCTTCTCAGATTCAGGAAGCGAAGAAAATTGATTCAGGTGATGTACAAATTAATCCAGTCCAATCTGAAACTATATCCAAAGATGACATTTTTTCTTTCTGAATCATTTTCTTAAAAAACATATTTAGTATCTTAAACCTTCCTAGAACTTCCCAAACCTAGACTTGTTGGGATGGATACATTTGAGAGAGTGTCTTCCTCAAAACAAAATCTAATAATCCACCACATTTGACAAAGGAACACTCGGAAGAAACTGGAGCAACTGATATTTTGTCATATGGAACAACCCCAAAGGTTAATCACATGAATGAAAGTCTTTAAATAAAAAAATAAAATCATGTCCATTGCTACTCATGCCTTGTCTGACTATAAGTAAGTAAGCTTATCTTGGATAGCAAGAAATTTTTCAGAGCTAGCAGAAACCCTATAGACCATCTATTCATAGGCTCATAGATTTAGAGCTAAAAGGCATATTAGAAGTCATCTAGTCCAACCCCCTTATTTTACATATAAAGAAACTGAGGCCCAGACACCTCAAGTGATTTGCTCAAGCTCATACAAATAATTGATTCAAACTCAAGTCCTCTGCCTCTCATTCCCATGCTGCTTTGCTTCTCTTCCTCTCTTATTTGGTGGGGTAAGGATGGGGAAATGGAAAAGAGAGAATGGAGGGAAGGGAACAAGCATTTATTAAGTGCCTACTATATACCAGGCACTGTGCTAAGCACTTTACAAATATTATCTCATTTCATCCTCCCTATAACCCTGGGAGGAAGGTACTATTATTAGCCCTATTTTACAGTTGAGGAAACTGAGGCAGAAGCAGTTAAGTGACTTGCCAGTCACACAGTTGGTAAATGTCTAAGGCTGGATTTGAATTCAGGTCTTCCTGAGTACAGGGATAGAGCTGTATTTACTGTATCCCCTAGCAACTTAGTAGGCAACCAGATCTGTGATTTCTTTGGTACCGGGAGCTCCCAGGGAGGACACTGCCTCTATCAAAGTGCATCAGCACCTGCTTTTCAATGTATAGGTTTGCCAATTCCAAACACTTCATTTTGCAAATGAAATAACTGAACCCCAAAGAAATGAAGGGACTTAGCCAAGATTAAACGGCCAGCTGCAGAGTTGGGACTATAATGCAGTTCTTTCTAGTCAGTTTCCTCTAGGTACCAAACAGTTCCCCGGGTGCTTGGAAAGTTTAAGTCACTTCATCTTTATTCTTAAGTTATTCTCTAATTAGGTATACTTAGGAAGAATTCCAAAGGCTGAATAACAGCATCCTCTGAATTACCCAGATTGTTTTGGGGCAAGAAAAAGAAGGAGGGAGTGGCCGTTGGAGCAGGATCTGGTATCAGCATTGTCTATTTTAGCAGTCGATGCAGGCTTAATTCCCCACTTAGCTTACTTGTAGGCCAAGTAATAGAGTTATTAGCTTCCTGTGGGATCCCCCCTGGGCAGTGAAATATTCAACCAGGTCAACCTCATCAGTAGGGAGAATAATTTTCTCTCTAGCCTTTTGAAACTAGGAAGACCCTTCTAGCTACTTTGCTATTCTAATTTAGGCTAATCCTAGTTGAGTAATAAGAAAATCTGAAATATTCCAAAAGTGATTACAATAGGTTAATCTTTGCCTGTGGCTATGTGGGCACACATCCACTGATTTCCAGAGAAGTTGAGTGCTCTGAACCAAAGACAGGCTTCATCCTAAGTAGCTCTAATAAGATAAAGTGCAGATTAATTAAGGAAATAAGGTGATCACAAAGCTCTGTCTCAGCCCTCAGTTAAGCAGTTCCTTCCAAGTTCTATCATGAGTCTGCTTGGAAATAGGAGGTAGGCTTCAACATCCTTATTTTATAGATAGAGAAAATGAGGCATAGGGACTCACAGGACAGAGGCGACATCACAAACAGCGCCTAGAATGCAGACCTGCTGTTTTAATCTTTCCCAGCTCAACCAGGCTCATGAAATGTCCACTATTAATTTAATTGAGTTGGACTTGTACCAAGGAGACTGGCAGCTGATGGTTCAAAATCACTTTCTGACACACAAAGGATTTGTTTCTGAGTGCCACCAGCCACCAATCAGACTCAAAATCAGCAAGTTTTATTTATCTCTCTTGTACTGCATGAGCTTGTGAACAAATGAACAAATGAATGAAAAAGCATCTAGTAAATGTTAGATTCTGTGCTATCTTTGAGTCCTTCCACTCTCCAGAAAATGTAAACTCTTTGAGGGTAGGTTCATTTTTGTCTTTGCATCCCTAGCACCTTGAACGTTGCCTAGTACATGGGTGCTCAATCAAATTTTGTTAAATTGAATCAAGTCTAATTCTATATAAGAATTCAGGCAAGAACCCATAAAAGTGTTCCCAAAAGGAACAGCCCCAGCTTTATCATTTTTCTAAAACTTTAACAGATGGCAGTTTAAGACGTCTGTTTTAGACAGGCTCAGCGCATTCCTAATAATTTATCTAGAGCTACAAGTTTACAAGATCTTTCTTTACAACAATCTGTGAGGCAGATAATATTCTCATTTTACAGATTATATGAGAGGGAGGAAGAGAAAAAGAGAGACAGACACACACACAGAGATGGAGACAGAGACAGAGAGACAGACAGACAGAGACAGAGACAGAGGAGAGACAGAGAGGCAGAGAAAGAGAGGAAGAGACACAGAGATAGAGAGAGACAGAGACAGAGAGATAGAGACAGAAACAGAGAGACAGTGAGAGAGAAGGAGAGAGAGAGAGAAAGGAAGGAGGCAGAGAGAGACAGAGAGTCAGAGAGAGAGAGAGAGAGAGAGGAAAGGGAATGAGAGAGACATACAGAGAGAGGCACCAGGGAGAGGGGGACAAAGAAAGATGGAGAGAGAGAGGTGGTGAGAGAGAGAAAAAGAGGAAGGAGGGAGAAAGAGAGATAATGAGAGAGACAGAAACAGAGAAGCATGTTTTGGCACTGGACTGAGAACTGGAAGACCTAGATTCTGATGCTGACTCTATCACTAACTAGCTAGTTAACCACAGGCAAAATGGCGTCTGTAAAATCAGGATAATAATATTTGTACTGTTGTGCCACCCAAGTGAGATTATTATATGAGTATGAGAAAGTGATTTGTGACAATAAAATGCCATTAAATCTAAGTTATTATTAAGAGAGGTGCTGGGGCTTAACGAAAAGACAGAGTCAGCAGAGATCTGAATTGAAATCCTGCTTCTCATACTTGTTAGCTGCCTTAATTTTTCTGCACCTAATTGTCCTCATCTATAATATGGGACCAAAAATGCCTGTACCTCACACTGTTGTTACGAAGATCAAATGGGATAATGACTATAAAGCTTTTTTTTTCAACTTTTAAGGTGAGATATGTGTGAGAGATATGTACAACACATCAATTATCCATCATTAATCCCAACTCCCTAAAAGATCCATAAGAAAATAATTCTATACCAGAATACAAAGTTCTTATTTCCTTCTCTCCACCTCAGAATAGGAAGTAGAAAGCTTTTTTCTGAACCTCCAGCAGGCTTGCCATCCAAGTTCCCTTGGGCCAGAGACAAACCCATTTGCATCCCCATTTTCCCAAACCCACTATGCTTCTTGGCATTATGTGTTCTCTGCTTTCTCTTAGGTAAATGCAGGTACTTTCTCCTCTTGGGTCTACTTTTTTTTGTATTTTTTAAAAAATATTTTATTGATACTTTTTTTTTACATCTTTCATTTCTCAGTGACTCTCCTCCTACCCTATATACAATAGAACCTCTCTTGTAATAAAGAAGGATAAACCAATCATTCTGCACCTAGCGTCTATGACCTCTGTCAAGAAAGGTGCCTTCCATCTGCTCTGAAGAGTTGATTCAGGCCAGCCCCAAGGTCCTGAGCAGGCTGACACTATTTCCCTCTGAGTTTTCACTTCCACTGCTGGTACTCTTCCTCTATGCTATTTTCCAGTAGTTTCTACTCATCCTTCAAAGCCCAGCCCAAGTCTAACTTTTCCACGAAGCCTTCCCCAAGTGCTCGATTCACTCTGAAACTTCTCACCCCTTCTGATCTCCTTAATGTCTCTCATTTTGTTCCTTATTCAAATTAATATTGTAATAGCCTCATTCTATATGTTTCATGGGTTGCCAAGAAACAAAAGCTGAACGATTTAGTAGTACATGAGTACTCCTGAGATGCTGAAAGATACACAAAAGAAAAACATTTTGGGTTCATTATTCAGTTGTTTCTTGATGGAAGTAATGAAGGTCATGATTGGATAGAGAGGTGATCAAGAAAACACTCTTAGAAGAGGAACCTACAAAAACTTCCAGGAACTCTGAGCCTGACTCAGTTGAAAGTGGGAGACAGGGGAGAGAGAGCTGCATTGGAGCTAGAAGCCTCGGGTTCAATTCCCAGCTTTGTTACTCATTACCAATATGATTGGGCAAGTCACAACCTCTCAAGGGTTTCATTTCTTCATCTACTAAATAAGGAGTTTGGCCCCTCCTAGCTCTAAATCTATGATGATCTCCAACAATTTGGGAGCTGGTGGAGAAGCACAATCTATGAAAGAGTTATAGAAAAACATGGACAAGAATTGCACAAGATAAGATGTAGAGAGATTGTCAGTTATTGGTGGGCAGGGTGAGTAGCCATATTGATGGAGACACCAAACTACCAAGTTTTGTTTGTCAGTCCTGTATCCCCAATAAGACTATGATGAGCAGCCTGTGGGCAGGTATTTTGTCTTCTTTTTCTGTCTCTGATAATCATATGGGGCAGTGTTGATGATGCAATAAATATTTGTTTAGATTTGAATTAGAAATGTCCTGACTGCCTGGTTGACCACCTAGGGAAAGGTACTTCTCTCTGATGTCAGGATATCCATTAGTATATTATCTTTATTTCTTGTTTTCTGCAGTCCCTGGCCAGAGATGCTCTAGGCATATAGTAAATTGGCTTGCCAAGCCTTCTGGGCCATTCTAGTTTAATGGAAGCTCTCTACGCCCCCAACACCTAATCCCAAGTGCTTATCAGTTTCTGTGGTAGTTTTGGAAAGTTGAAAAGAAAAAGGAAGAAATCGACAGCCAACTAGGTGGCACAAGGGATGGAGCACTGGATTTGGAATCAGAAAGACCTTAATTCAAACGTGACCTTAGACATTTATTAACTACATGACCCTGGCCAAGTCACTTATAACTTTTGCCTGAAGCAGTTTCCTCATCCGTAAGATAGGGATGATAAAAATTAGATATTTGATAAGTGCTTTACAAACCTTAAAATGCTATATAAATACTAGCTATCATTATTGCAAAAAGGGCACAGATTGTAGGCAATGATAAAAAGCTAGCCCCGAATAGCAGCTCTTTTCCCCACTGCCACAAAATAATTGATCAGAAGATACCACTTGGCCTTCTCTGGTACAGATCGCAGTTTTGTTTAGTTTTGTTTTGTTTTCCAACAGTTGCATAGTCTGATTCTTCCAAAGGGAAATTAACAAGAGCATTCTATCTCAGTCATCAAGTATTGCCAAGGGGTCTAAACCCACAGAAATCTAATTTTCAAATCTGAGCTATTTTTGGATTTAAGCCACATTTAAGGGTGGCTGTTTTCCTAAGATGGAAAGATGTGTTTGCTCTAAAATTACTGTCTAGCAATTTGATTTAGGGCCTTCTTCCTGTCCCCTGCCTTGATGTCTGCCTTTTGTCCAGAGGGCATAGGAAGAAATGGCTTTCTGCCAGTCATTTGTATTAACACTGGCACTTAAGTCACCTTTGATTGCAATTAGGAAAAGAGCAAATTGTTCCAGTCTTGAGCCTGCCTTCCAGAGACTTTTCTCAGTTCATTAACAATCTCTACACATTCACAGGAAGTCTCTGAGGCCACAGGGAAGAGCCTGATAACAACTCTGGAGAGCATTTACCCAGATCCCTTGCCTTTCAGCCATTCTCTAAAAACAAACAAAAAAAAAACAAAACCTCATCCAAGTCTCTCAGTAGAGGCCAACGTAGATCAGACAGTTGGGGAATCCAGAAAAAGCACAGGAAGGAAAAAAAGTCAGAAAATAGCTAGTCAGCCCCCTACTCAAATATATACAATGGCTCCCCATTGCCTCTAGGATAAAGTATAAAATTCTCAGCCTGGCTTTTAAAGTCCTCCACAATCTGGCTCCCACCAAACTTTCCCATTTTATTTCAGATGAGTCTTCTTGGCTCATTCTGTTCTACTCAAACCAGCCTGCTAGCTATCCCCAGTATAAAGGAGGGGGATCAGGCAGTTTCTGATCAAATTAGGTAGTTTTCCTGATGAACATAAGACAGTATAAAAAAGTTTCCTAAATAACATGATAACATTATAAGGTGTTGGCCATTAAGTGAAGGCAACTACTGTGACCCATGAGAACTTCTATTATCTGGAAGGCTAAGTTAGATGTCACAAATCTCCAGACATAAAAAGCAAGCCAGCCCCTCTCTAGAGAGAGTTAAATCTTAGAAGTCAGCCCTTAAGGAAGCCTTGAGCTCTTGAGAAGACCTTATTCCCTCCTCCATTAGCAATAGCATCCTGTAGCAGAAGCACAGGGATATGGGAGACACATACATGTTGAGGGAACTCAGGACCATTGCTTCCTGAATCCAAACTTTCTATGTAGAGAGTTGAGAAAAGATTTTGGGATCTGGAGGTGGGACCCTGCAGGGTAGGAGATAATAGGTCTCAGAGTCAAGACTACAAAAGACTATATAGAAGGAGGTTTCTATTTATTTCTGAAAGATCGTGGTAGTACCCTAGTCAAGGACTTCAGCAAAGCCACAAACTAGAGATGGCAGAGACCACAAGGCAACAGAGATTGTATATCCTCCCTCTTCCATTGATAGTGTGCATGTTTGTGAAGGATTATTCCCCGAGATTACGATCAGAATGTTCTACTGTAAATCTTCCTACCTAGACTATGCTATTCCATTAAAAGCCTTTGCATTAAAATAATTGTCTTATGGTTATTGAAAAGTAAACACATCTATGGGGGCTAATGAGCTATAGTTATAGGAAGATAAATCTACAAATTGCCTGGAACCTGGATTTTGTTTTTACTTGCTTGTATAGATGGATCCTACCAATAGACTATAAGCCCCTTGTGAACAAAAACTGAGTTTTTAAAAATCTTTTCATCCCCAACATGTAGCATAATGTATTACACTTTTTTTTTTGCTTTCAGATCTATGATTTCATCCACATGGCATGATCCCAGGGGTATGTGATCAACAAAATCAAAGGATGGTAATACAGGATGCATCCATAAGCAATCAATCATGGGCCTTGTCTACAACCAACCACACCAAACTTTACATATTTCAGCCTAACATTCCCCCATTCAGCTTCCTCCCATTGTGCAAGCTCCCAACTTTCCCACTTCCAAAATAGATGTTGGATGGTCAGGGCAGTTATAGTCTAATCCTGACTCGGGCACCACAGGTACTATTAGGAAATTCACTTCATCCCTCCCACCCCACCCTGCCCTCTCTTTTCCCCTGACAGCAGTGTTAGACCAAAAAAAATAAAATTGAAGGCCACTGATTTTGTTGAATCTTCTCACTTTACAGAGAGGATAACTGAGGCCCAGAAGGCTTAGGTGATTTGCCCAGGATCAGACAGCAAGTTAGAGACTGGAACCCAGCTCTTCATATTCTCAGTCCCTTATTTGGTGTTCTCCAAAGGTAGTTACTAGGTCTCTCACTGCTTCTTACCCTGTGAGATAGTTTGAGGTGGGCCAAGGAAAGGCAGCTGAGAAAGGAACCCTTGTGTGCCTAGATAAGAAATGCAATGCTTTTTTTCCCCTTATTAAAGCTTCTGACCTAACCCCAAATCCAAGCCTCACAATAGAATGATTCTTTAAAGACAAAGTCACTCTTTATCCCCACTACCCTCCCCACCCCACCCCCAGCCTTTTTATGGCAGCAGAAACATATTGTTTCTGCAGTCTGTAAAGAGAACTTTTTTTTTTAATCACAGCAGACTGAAATAACAAACCAATTTGCAAGTAAAAGAAGGTGGTATTGGGGGAAGGGGAATAGAAACTGCCTCATTGGAAAGGGGAAGGAGTTACATTCAACTTAAAGCCATTAAATCCGGAAATGGAAATTTATGTCTTTAGGCCCAAGGCTATAGAACTGGATTGCACAGAGAAAGGCATTATCTAGTCCACTTCAACCTCTTCCCATCCTCCACCCCCAATCTCCCAGGTGATGTGAATAGACCAAGAATCCAGGCTTAATCAACTGAGAGGCAACCATCACCAAGGCCAAATCTTACCTAAGGATTTCTGTTTTTTTTCAAATGTCTTATTAGATAAATCAACTAATCAATATCTAAAGCCATATGATCCATTCTGGGGCCAGCCAGACTGGGTATGCCTTCAATTTCAAAATGTGTTTAGCTGGGATTTACTCTGATGCTTGTTAGAAATGGAAGAGCTTACTTTTAAAAGTCCAAGGAAAGATTATCAAGGACATGCTGGGGTCTGGATAAGAAATTCTTTTCCAGGTGATAAAAATCAGGCCACACAGGTACCGAGCTTCAAAGTTCTGGTTCTATCAGCTAAATCTGACATTCACTGCTTTGAAATTACATTTCAGGAAGTGAGGAGAGAAAGGGGTCAAGAGCATGAGGGTGGGGGAAAGAGTTGAATTTTCTATGTGAGTGGAAGAAAGACCCATTGTACCCAATGGGAGGGCCACACTGGGGTGGGAGACTTGGGGGCCCAGCAAGGCCTGGGAAGTATGGAATGGGAAACTGAATCAGGAATATATAAATCGCATAATTTTCAAACCAAGGCAAATGAGATGATTAAAAAAAACTCTAAATGGCTGTTTACAGAGGTAAGGTAAGTTGAAAAATAGTAAAGATGCTATGCCTATTCAAAAAAAGCCAGGCACTGGGAAGGTCACACTATATGCTTCTGTGTGAGATTATTCAAAGAAGAAGGTCCATAATTGGGATCTATCATTCATTTATTTATTAATCCACTCAGTTGATGGTAAGAGGATGCACATAACTGCAGCTTAGTGGATAAAGGTTGTTAGTCTTAAGGTCAGTGTGACTTCCTAAATGATTGGACATGGATGGGGAGGAAAGATTTGAAAGAAGGAAGGAAACAAGCAACTATTAAGTGTCTACTATTTGCCAGGTACTGTGCTAAGCGCTTTACAAATACTATCTTGTTTGATTCTCACAACAACTCTGGGAGGAAGCTACTATTTAGGGAAATAAACTAGATTTGAACTCAAGTCTCCCTGATGCTAGGCCCAGGGCTCTATCCACTGTGCCACCTAGCTGGCTGCCTCTGAATTAAAGAGTATTCTAAAGTAATCGCTGACATTTCTATAGGGCTTTACTGTTCACCATGCACTTACACAGATATTAGCTCAATTTTAGCCTTACTACAATCCTAGGAGGCAGATATTATAGGGGTTGTTTTTTCCCATTTTATCAGTGAGGAAATTTAGCCTCGGGGAGATTAAGTGCTTTAGTAAAGGTCACAATGACCAGGTAGCGGCAGCTAGTTCTCAAACCTAGTTTTTCTGACTCTAAATAAGATGTTCTTTCTGTTATACCACAGTCCCAGAGAGGAACAGCAAGAAGAGAGATTTATTAGCTCACAGACCACTCTCTTGTTCTTAACCGCAGGACGTGTAAAATAAATTCATTCTCACTATAGTTGACTGAGCTTCCAACACACTTTGTGAACATCTGTGTCCAGGGCCATGTTGAAAGTGTAGCCATTGAGGCAAGAGGTGTAGGTTAAAGAAGTTGGGGCAGAGTGAAGGGTTGGACGTAGAACAAGTAGCGATTGGAATGTGGGCAAGAGTTGATTTGGAGCCCTTAGCTTACAGCCTTTAACCAGAATGCTAGTCTTAGTCTTTGGCACATGATCTGAGGTGAAACCAGCAACGGGCATGGCCTAAGTGTTGTCTGATGTAATCTGAAGCCTCCTCAGGTAGATTAAGTGAGGAAAAGCCCCCACCAGGAGGTTCCCGTGAAAGAAGGCTTCAGAAGCATCACATGATAAATCAAAGTCAACAATTGAACATGTTAGTACCAATCTGAGAAGCTAGAAGCAGAGAGTGGTGTTTGGATTAGAAGTCATTTCCAGATTCAAAAAAAACATTGGAGTGGGAGCAAGAAGGGAGATGGTGATACAAATGGAGATAAGTGAAAATTTATCTTCTGCAAAAAGATTTCCCACGGTTTTCTGTACTTTGCCTTCTTCAGATGTGCCAGGCCATACAAAGCTGGCTCCACCTTCAAGTTCCTGCTAGATTTTCTGTAGCTCCACTACTCTCTAGCAATAGCCAGGGGTAGCAACATACACCACAGTAAACTGACCAAAGGATTTGGTAGCTTAGGAATGTCATTCTTCCACTTGGTTCCTAAGTACAATGTCCCTCTCTGACCCTGGAAGCATGGTCTTCATAGGATCACACATGTTCCAAGGAATTCAGAGAAAAATGGGAAGGCTTATATGAACTTAAAGTGACTGAAACAAGTAGAAGCAGGAAAACAACATACACAATGATTGTTACAATGGAAATGGAAAATATAAAAGCAAAGATGAAACTGAATGCTGTGTTATTATAATAACTGAGCTTGACTCCAGAGAAGAATTAAGAAAACGAATGCATTTCTCCCTACTTTGCAAGTACAAGGGACTGTGAGTATGGGATATCGCATTTGCTGTCATATTTGGTTGGTTTTGCTGAATGATTTTTTCCCCACTTTTCTTTTTTAATCTTCATTTAAAAAAAAAAGACAGCTGGGTGGGGATTAGGGAGAGATATATTAAAAATAAATATGATACAACATAAAACATCAAAATTTTTAAATGAAGAAATATGGTAACTGGTACCCAACTTTGATCTTTTGTGAACACCATCGCTGATGGAATGAATGATAGGAGAAGTTTAAAAGAACCATGAACACAGATGGCAATGGATCATGGAGAAAGGACAAGAAGCCAAAATCAGAAGAACCAAGGCAAGGATATAAACAAAAAGTAAGACCAGAAAGCAAACTATAGTCTGGAACAAGGGTATGCCAAGAAGGTGGTGGTTTTATACATACATACATACATACATACACACACACATATACATACACAAACATACATATATACACATATATGCATACATGCATATTTATAGATATGTATACACATGCATATATGTACCATATTTATATGTATGCCTATCCCTATATACCTATAAGCGTATACATCTATATATATACTTACACCCACATATACATATACACACCCCTTGCTTGGGTTTGGTCAGTCCTTTTCACCATCTCTGAAACTGAGTTTAGGATAGTTTTCTCAGCCTCCTAGAACAGCAGTTTTTAAACTTTGTTTAAAGTTTTTTTATATATACACATATGCATATTTATATGTATATCTATACATACATATATATACACAATGTAAATATCTTGTGTGTGTTTATATTCATACATATTCAAAAATATATGCCTATACCTCTAAATATATACATATGCATATACATACACATACATATACATACACACACCCCTTGCTTGGGTTTGCTCAGTCCCTTTCACCATCTCTGAAACTGAGTTTGGGACACTTTTCTCAGCCTTCTAGAGCAGCAATTTTTAAACTTTGTTTAAAGGTTGCTTTATATATACATGTGCATATTTATGTGTTTATATATATACACATACATATATGGACACATATATAAATGCATTATATTGTGTGTTTGTGTGCATACATATTCAAATATATGCCTATGCCTATAAACATATACAAATATACATACACGCATGCATATGCATATATATACACATACACATACACATACGTATCCATATCCATACACACATATACACCACTTGCTTGAGTTTGGTCAGTCCCTTTCGCCATCTCTGAAACTGAGTTTAGGATAGCTTTCTCAGCCTCCTAGAGCAGTAGTTTTTAAACTTTTTGGGTCTCAGAACTTTTTTACACTCTTAAAAATTATTAAGGACTTCCCCAAAGAGCTTCTTTTTATGTGAGTTCTATTTATCAATGTTTATGTATTAGAAATAAAAATATTTTAGTATCAATATGAAAAGTTTTAACCTCCAAGACCCCATGAAAGGCTCTCAGTTTCCTCAGGACCCACACTTTGAAAACCACTGTTCTAAAATAACCCTATTTAAGATACAACTACCTTGTATTATAATTGTTTATGTATTTATCTTCTCTCTCCAACTAAAACATAAACTCCATGAAGATGGGATCGTGTCTTATTGATGCTTATATCCCTTGCATATAGTAGGAACTCAGTATTTCTTGACATAATGAATGAATATTATAACTCCCTATGATTCAATCTCTCTAGGCCTCAGTTTACTTATCTGTAAAATGGAGTCTGGGGTAGGTTAGAGTGGACAACCTCTTGAGTCCCTCCTAGTTCTAAATTTATCATCCTGTTCAATTATAAACTCCTCTCAACAAATTCCGTTTAACAGATATTAAATGTTTACTCATGTAGAGTACTATGCTAGGTACTTGTGGGGCAGGGAATGAATAAAACAATAGGATATGTGTCATTTTTCATTATATCTACAGTGCCCAAGGAACAGGGCATTGAGCCATCTCTTATGGATTAGCCAGAGCAGACTGTTAAATTTTCAATGTGAGCATTGACACATCAGAAAACTGTGAACCTACTATGACATTTAAAAAATTTGAGAGATGTAATTTCTGGGTAACTAATCATCTTATTGATCATGCTAGCAATAATTAATAAAAGATGGGCATTTGGCTATCTCTCTTAGACCAAAGACAAATCATGGAACCCACTCAATGCCCTTGGAAGAGGGTGGAGGGTAGAAATCAATTCTGATTGGTTAACAATTACTGAGAGAATGAATATTATAATATTATAATGAGAGAAGAACCTATTCTAATGAGGGTCTTGGGGTACATGACACTGATCAACCAGTCTTGGTCAGAGACTAATCAACATCCACATCAAAGAGGGAATCCACTTCTACCCCAAACCTGTCTGACTAAACTCAACGAGCAGGAATCCACCAATTCAGCTACTTAGAATTTCTTTACATTCTTTGATTAGATCTTAGCCTTCCTGGTTGGGTAAGTCTTGCCCGCAGTGATTGATTTCTAGATGGGGAAGTGGAAACCCTTTTAGTCCTACTTCAATATAAGAAAGAAATAATCATTTTTCTCACTCTAAATCAGGGCTAATTTATTATTTTGTTGGTTGTCTAGATTTAAGAAAGTGATGAGTAAAAAGCTAATAATGTCGATTAAACTTAAAAGTATGTCCATGCACACACCCCTACTCCAGAGCTAGTTGTTAAACACTACCAGCAAAGCACCATGCGTGCAGAAGACACTTAACAAACATTTGTTAAATTGAATGAACTCACAATTAGAAAGCAGGTACTAGAGGTCAAGGCAGATAGTGAGTCAGAAACGAGGCATGTGATGAGCAAACAGTAAAGAGAGAAACATCAGAGTTCAAAGAAAGCAATTGGTCAGGAACCAGGGAATATTCAGAGATAAAAAGCAAAAAGAAGAATTAGAAACTTAGGTATTCAGAACAACAAGCTCAGCCTTCAGGAAATCTTGAAATTGAGAGAGTTCCTGTCTCTTAGATATTTCCTGCTGGAGAGAGCCACTCCTGGGGCAGGTCTGACTAGCATCTTCTGGTGGAACCAGTTGAGTCCTATAAGTCATCTGGATGGAAGAGGATGATAGTGACTAATTTAAGTGACAGAAAACAGTTAAAAAAACAAACCTGTGACCTTCCAGTAGCAAAGGTAGTGAAGGGGTAGACAGTAATGTCACAAGGAGGCATAAGTAGGAATGGAGAAGACAGAGCAGTTTTCTTTTTTATACATGTTTACATTTTGAAAGAGTTGTATCTACATGCCCCCAAGTGAAAAGAAGCCTCTTCAATGATCCAGTTTATTTTGGACAAACAAGATAATCTGAGTTCCCAAATAGCCTGAGGAATCCAGTTTGTATTCTTGAAAGAATCATAAATATTCATCTTCATTTTGGGGCAGCTTTCCTTGCATTTGAGCAATGAAATGAAAAACACTGTTGGGCTTGCTTATGAGAACCCATTTGGATACATTAGAATGTTTGATTTGGAAAGGATCCTCTCATTTTACAGGTGAAGGAACGGGAGACCCATAGAGGGGGGACAGCTTGGTCTAGATCACACAGCATGTTATTGGTAGGACCAGAACTATACTATGTTGTCTAGTGGAGCAAGAAGTCCAACAGTTATCTAACCAAAGCAGACATTCAGTTGGTCAAGATCGCAGAGCCAGTGTGTGTGGCCATTGTAATGAACTAGATAAAACATATACAGTTATCCCTTCCACATTGTGACTTTCCCCATTGCAGTTTTGATATACTTTGGGTTGGCTTAAGAAATTAAATGGGAATTTGGGGGGAGTTTTGCAGAAGCCACAGAAAATATGCAAAAACAAGCAGATGACACAGACATGCATAAAATATATGTATAGTATTGTATTGTATAGTATTTAATACCATAATAATTCAGTCTTCTTCTCTGGTACAAAGGGAAAGCCAAAAAATTTCATGCAGATCTTCTAGATTGTGGGAGCACTGCAACCCTGACTGACAATGTGGAAGGGATAAGTATATAGGATAGTTAGAAACAAGAACAGAGGTTATAGCTCATAGTCAGTAAGAGGTAATGTCCAGTATTAACTTGATGGGTTGGTTAATGATCACTGTAAATTAAAACACTTGGAAATGCCTGAGTGAAGAGGGTATGCACTTTCAGCTCCCTATTTAATTTTTAGTATGTATGCTCCAATTCCACAAGCACTGGTGTGTCTGCTGTATACTATTCATTGAAAAAAATATGAAAAAGAATATAACGCAGTCCCTGAATACTAGGAGCTTCCAATCTGGTAGTGGAGATGAGATATATACATAACTACAATTTAAAATAGAACATGATAAGTGTTTAACAGAGGCTATCCAAGTCTTCATTGACTTGATGTCTATACAATTGAAAATGTTGAACCTTTGTCTATGGTCAAAAATTAGTTATAACATGTAGAGGCAGCAGTATGGTATGAGGAAAAGAAATCTGTTTTGGAATGAGAGGACCTAGTCATTCACTATCTGTGTGATCATGGACAAGTTACCTCACCTCTATATGCCTCTGTTTTCTTCTTTGGAAAATAAGGGAATTAGATTAGATAACCTCTGAAATTCCTTCCAGCTATAAATTATGAGATCCAGGTAGAGTCCATTCACAGAACCTACTGTTTCTTTTCTAATGCACAGGGCAGACCTTTCTTATTTAAACCTTATTTTTACTTTCTAGAGAGAAGGTCATGCAGATTACTTCAGGTTTTTTTGTATTCATTTTTAAAGCAACATTTCATTTTTCTAATGGATTTCCAGCATATTGTAAAAGCCCTTCAGAAGCATCCCTTAAAAGAAGTTTTGTTGTTGTCATTTTGGTTATGTCCGACTCTTTGTGACCCTGTTTGGGGTTTTCTTGGCAAAGATCCTGGAGTAGTTTGCCATTTCCTTCTCCCACTCATTTTACAGATGAGGAAACTGAGGTAGACTGGGTTAAGTGACTTGCCCAGGGTCACACAGCTAGTAAATGTCTGAGGTTGGATTTGACTCGACATTCTATCCACTATACCATCTAGATGCCCTAGGTTAGTGTCAATAATCCCACTTTCCAGATGAAGAAACAGATCCAGAGACACCCAGTGCATGCCCCAGCCACTGTCAGCTCAGTTCCTTAGTTCTGAGTTGTATTATTACCATGTCAGTGAACTAGAGAGGTAATTGAAAAACCTGAGAAAAAATTGCCCATTGCTCCTCATCAGCATTCTTTGTGGCATGTGAAAATCCTATATTATCTACAGGCATCAATCCCCCAGGGGGCAGAACAAGTAAATAATTTTAAAGTGGTAGAAAACAAGATAGGTTCATTTTAAATGGAATAATCAGGGCTGTGATTTATACACACAATACTTTATTGTCTTTTTTCTTAATTTAAGTTCAAAATGGATGCAGTTCTTTGAATGAAAAAAAAAACCAACTTGTGACTTATTTTAAAGATTCCATATTTCATGTGATGTACCAAACACTACTGAATATTTAACAGTACATAAATATTTCAAGGGAAACATGAATAGTTAGTGATGGAGTTTAATCTCAGTGATTGTGGGAATGAGCATGCCACCTCTCTGTGGGTTAGGAGATAAAGGGTTGGAAGAATCTTGGAGAGTAAAATACTGGAGAAACCAAATTCCGCAACAGCAGAGAGATATGGTTTGGGAAGGAGAAAGGGTTCAGATGTACTAATAATTTAAGAGTCATTGAGCACCACAGTTTTATTTCTAGAATGGAAATATACTCTATGTTAACATTTGGAGCCCTAGATGCTCCCAGGTACCACTGGAGCAAAAATTGGCCAGCAAAGGGAGAGATTCTTGCCTGGGTCCTGACTTCTGGGGAAATCTGACATGTAGAAAGAAAAGGAATAGAATGATGGATTTAGAGGTGGAATGGTCCTGGAGGCCAGACACCTAGTCCAACTCCCTAACTGTACAAGTAAAGAAATTGAGGTTCAGAAAGTTGTGACTTAGTTAAGTTTTTCATGGAAAATAAGTATCGGACCTTAGAGTTAGAACCCAGGTTCCCATTCACCAAATCTTGTGCTGTTTCCACTGCTCCACCCTACCTCATGTCTATAAAATCACTGAAGGATGGATAAGATGAACATAGACTTGTTCACCAAATTCAAGAGTCAAACAATGGGGTGGCCCTTGAAACTTGACAGAGCTATGTTCGGGACCAAAAAAGGGCCGACTATACTGAATATCAAGTAATAAGCTTAGGAAATTCGTTAATCCCAACCTATAATACAGGATGATAAGTAGAAGAACTGCCAAAAGTGTTGGTTAATATGCTGATGCAAAATCTCCAGTTGACTGTTTTTTAAAATAAATTTTATTGATATCTTTTATCTTTCTGTTACTTCAATTTCCTTTTAAAACAAAGAATTTTCTTTAAAAGAGGAAGAAGAGAAAAAAGGGGGGATGAAAAAGAAGAGAAACATTAGCAAAACTGATCAATAGGCAAAAAAAATCTGACAATATACGGAATATTTCACACCCACGGACCTCCCATCTTTGTAAAAGTGTTAGATGCGTGGTTAGGGCAGAAGAGGTGTCTTCTCATCTCTCTTCTTCAGGGTCAAACTCGTTCATTATAAATTTGCGACATTTATTTTTTGTTGACTTGTGGTTCTTTTCTTTCCATTTACACTGTTCCAGTCATTGTGTAGATTGGTTTTTTTAGCTCTTCTTATTTCACTTTTCATCAGTTTGTGAAAGTCCACGTTTCTTTGTATAATCTTTGTTTTTTACGGCACATTACATTCATGTACCACCATTTATTTAGCCATTCCTCAATCAATGAGCATCTACGTTGTTTCTAGTTCTTTGCTACCACACACTCACACACACACACACACACACACACACACACACACACACACACACACATGCTACTACAAACATCTTGATGTATACAAGATGGGGACTTTCTTTTTATCAGTTATCTCCTTGGTATACATGCCTAGCAGTGGAATCTCTAGGTCAAAGGATACAAACTTTTTAGCCACTTTATTTGCATAATTCCAAATTGCTATGCAAAATGGTTGTACTCATTCACAGCTTACAATACACAATTATACTCATTTTCTATAACTATTCCAACAAAGACTTTTCTCATCTTTTGTCATCTTTGTACCCCAGTTGATGCCAACCACATGCTTAACTTTCCAGGTCACGAAAAATAACCGTGCTGCTCATAAACCTTTTCTTAGAACTCCTGTCTAAGATAGGCCATTGGACCAGGTGTAAATCAGAGGTTTAAAAATGTGGCCATCTTTATATTCATATGTTCTTCCAAACCTGGAATGCACTCCCTTCATAGTTACCTCTTAGAATCATCTTTCTCCCAGATTCAGCTAAATGACAAGTTCATGAAATCTTCCTTGATTATATCCTGAGTTATTAGCACTCCCTCCTTCTCTTTTCCTCTATTGTATTTATCTGTTCACATTGTATTCCTCTTCTCCATCCTCCCCCCATAAAATGTAGGTTCCTTAAGGGCAGGAACTGTTTAATTTTTATTGTTGCAAACCCAATATAATGTGTTTATTTAATTAAATTTAGTTGAACTGAGGCCAAAAATACTTGGGCAATACAATGTAGTAGAAAGAACAAGAAGTTATGAGTTCTAGTCCCCTCTCTTCCCCCCCATTCCACTATAAACTAGCTATGTGACTTTAAGGAAGTCAATTAACCTCTCTGAGCCCCAATTTCATAATTTGTAAAATGTAGACAATAATTTTTGTGCTGTCTATCTCAAGCGGTTATTGTGAGGATCAAATAAAATATTCAACATTAATATACTTTGCAAAATAAAAAAGTGCTACACAGATGGAAAGTAGGATGATTATGGGTGAAATTTTGACTGGACTGACCAAAAAAAGGTCACTTTTTAAAAATTCAAAGGAACTCAAACACATGCATGCACACATGTGCACAGGCCCACATACAAAACATCCATTTTAGGATATTCCCAAATGTCAAGACACTCTAGAGAATGACCAGCGAGTTTAATGGAAATATGAAAACAGGCTTAAAGCATAGTGAAAGGAAGTCTATTCTCATAATAGTCCTTTTGATGCTGGTTTCCTAAGTGTGTTTTTATTCTAGGGGAATTCTGAGTATGCTATAGAACTGTTAGAGATCTGGGTGAGCAAGAAGACATGACTGAAGAAAGCAGTGGGGAGCAAGGCCTCAATAAAGGAAGATAGTATCCCATTCTTTGCAGTCTGATGAAAACAGTTATGGGCTAGAAGCCTTTTTGAATCTATCTGTTAGGTTGCTGAGATGAATTTAAACTAACTCATTGATAACAATTGGAACCCCTCCAGCCCTGGTGAATCTACTTCATCACTTCTTGTATTGTATTTGCATGTATCTGTATATATGTCTTGTTCCTCTTATGAGAAGAACTCCCTGAAGGCAGAGACTGTATCATTCATCTTTGTATTCCTCAGTATCTACCACAACACTTTAGAGGCTACAGACTCTCAATACAACTGTAATGAATGAATCTTAGGCTATGATCTTAAAGGGAGAATGGAATAAGCATTTATAGACCACCTATGGCATGTGAGGCACTGTGCTAAGTGTTTTGCAAATATTATCTCGTGGGATTCTCACAACAGTCCTAGGAGGTAAGTGCTATCATCACCTCCATTCTGCAATTGAATAAAATTAAGGCCAACAGAGATTAAGTGACTTGCCCAAGGTCAAATAGATAGGAAATGTCTGAGTCTTGACTGAAGCTCAGATCTTTCTGACTCTAGGACTAACTCTATTCATTGTGTCACCTAGCAGCCATATAATGGATATTAAAGATATCCAAATAATAAAGCCAAATACTCTCTATAACAATGTGTGAACATTGTATTGGCCAAGTTCAATTACAGCAAAATCTATAGAACCTAGTGACTTCTTTTGTTGTATTAAATATTATTTGAAATTAGGGGTCTTTGGAAATTTTTCTACAAGAATTTTCATTATTATGATGTATTTATAATAGGATTTAATCTTCTTTCTTTTTATTTATAATTTTTATTGCCAATTCATGGCAAACTAAAATTCTTTAAAAAAACAACAACACCTAAAAGCATTGACTTGTATTTGACACCATCATCAAATATTTATTGTATATCTACCCAATATAGGACACTGTACTCATGGCTGAAAGAGTTATAAAAATTATAGTATTTAAACTTAAGTAGAGGTCGTGAACGTGTGTGTGTGTGTGTGTGTGTGTGTGTGTGTGTGTGTATTTTAAGATCTCATCCTCCACTCCCATACACACATAAATTTCTCTTTTATTTGTATAGACATCCAAAGATCACTCTCCCAGCCTCTGGCAGCACCAATCATAAAGCAATATAAAACCTATTTCCCTTTTGTCCCTGGCATTTCCCCTCCAATATCAGAGAATGTCACTGAAATGGAGAATCCTAGACTCAAGTGCTGACAGGTATTGCTCTTCAGTTCATCTCCGTAAGCCAAATAATTCATTTTTCCTGTTTGGTTTTGTAGATTTGTGTAGAAATAGCACACTAAGATTAGTATACTTAAAAAAAAAAGGTATTCCTAATAAGCAACAATTCAAACTTTTCCAGTGAGTTCATAATCCTCCTGATTCTGATAGCTCCAAACACAGAGGTTCAAGCATAAAGGATGTGAACAGCTAAAATGAACCATGCAAAGGGGGAAGAAAAGAGAGGAAAGCTATCGAGACCTCCACACCATTGTCTTTGTTGTGATTTGCTATTTGATTTGGAAATGATCTCAGAAAGGAAAGGATTTTGCTCTTAATGGTAATCTCATAACTCTAACCAAAAAAAAAAAAAAGCCCATAAAATCAGTGAGATAAGGGGGACATGAAAATGGGGGGGGGGTGATATAAATCAGTCAGAATTGTTTCTATGAACAAAATAATCAGTATATTGACCAAGTTTTTTGTTTTTTTATTTCATTCTGGTATCCTAGGGAGAGAGAGCTTTGGGTTTGGAGCCCATGTCAATTAACATGCATCATTTGTGCTATTTCCATCAGAGGAAATCTATCACAGCCAGAGGTTTGAGAACCCAACCTATCCATTAAAGTTTACCGGCTGCTACCACAGTGAGGGGCAGCTACTAGAATTGCTTATGGGACTGTGCCAGCAGCATCCTATTACCCAGATTCAAGATTTTCTTTGTAACTGACTCTAGGGCCTCATCTATATTTTTACAAAAAAAAGATAAAATCTTCCTACTACTTTTATTGCCCAATTTCCATAAAGTCAACGGATTTCTATGCCTTTCTTGGACATGTAGCTCAGAACAATCCAACTGGATCCTGCTGAGACCTTTAATTGAAATAATTCCCTTTCAGATGTTTTAACCTTCAAGGAGCTTCTTGGTCTAGGTAAAGCATTTCCTTAGCATCCTTTCTTTGGTTAGAAAACATAACCCTATTTTTTGGAGGAGGGGAATAGAGGGGAAATGTGGATAGAGAATTAAAGAGCTTTTTAGCCAGTAGAATCATGTGATGTAAATATGGAAAAGCAAATCATGTCTGGATGGGTCAAATTGCTTCTGCATTCTATAATCCAATTAAATTGTTCTACAGATATAGTCTTAACCTACAATTATAAGTGCATTTTAAAAACTAACAACAAAATGCCAATCCTCTGGCAAACATACTTTAAAAACAAGAAACTGATGCTGGAGATTACCAGCTTACTACTCAAAGAGAATTAGAATTAAAAAAGAAGTTAGATATCATCTAATCCTTGGGTTTTTGACTTGGGAGCCATTAACTTATTTTTTAAAATATGTCTGCAATTGCATTTTAATATAATTGATTTCCTTTGTAAGCCTATGCATTTTATTTTATGCATTTAAATACATTATTCAGAGAAGGATTATATAGGCTTCATTGAACTGCCAACAGGGTCCATAAAACAAAAAGTTTAAGAATCCCCAATCTAGTTCAACCCCCTCATTTTAGAGAAGTAGAACTGAGGCATGGCAAATTGAAAAGACTTGCCCAAGCTTCACAGTGACAGAGCAGACTTGCCCAAGCTTCACAGTGACAGAGCAGGGACTAGAACCTGAGCCTCAGTGACTTCCAGGTTACTATTCTTTCTAATACAGCCTTCTGTATCCCCATATTTAGGGAATATATTACATAGGTCTTAAATTCTAAGCCACAAAAGAAAATAAATTCGAAAGTTCCTCTTTCTCTTTCACAAAAGTCCTACTCATCTGTTTCATCATGCCATGAAGGTGATGCTCAATTTTGAAGGCTGTCAGCAGAGCATAAGTACTCAAAGTTTCTACTACGCTAGAAAGGTTTTAAGGATGTTGGGCCACAGATCATATCTGAGAACCTGATTGATTATATATAAAAATTTTCAACCAAGCTAGCTTGGCCACTAAATAGTAAATCTTTAGCTCCAGCAATCCATGAAACAAAAATACAAAATTAACCCCAGTCTTCCCATTCTGCCATGGGTACCATGACAGTGGAAAAGAAAGCAGAGAGTGCTGAGAATCTCATAGCCCTTATACAATCTGTAAACATTAACATAATCATTAGTATTCAAAATGTTGGCCATTGGACAAAGATCTCAAAAGTCATAGATGTAATTTAATCACATCAATTTTTGAAATTCTAATTATAAAAGAAACCAGAAGAGGCAAGAAAGTAACAGCTAAATTGGAGGATGGCTCACAGATTCTCCAAGGAAAGGCAAATAAACAATATGGCAGAGTCTATTTTAGAATGTATCCAAAGGTAGCAAGAAACAAGCATCTTATGAGATACTTGGTTATCTCACCTTGCAATGCTCATGATGAGCATAAGCAAAAGTATAATTATGAAGATAATTGAAACTTATGCACCAAAATCTGTTTCAGAGGAAGAGGAGGTAGAGTAATTCTGTATAAGACTTGGTGAAAAGTAAAGTAAATTCCCTTCCAGCTCTATATCTATGAACCTATCATCATATGAAGATCTCTAAGTTAAATCAATGTAAACTTTTACACACACTGTATGAAATAGCTTCACTCAGTGACTTTAATGAAAAGCTGAATGTAGGGACAGATTGTAGAAACTATGTTAGAAGATATAATTCAGGATCAAGAAACAAAAGAGGCTAATGGCTTATAGACTACACCATAACCTCATACTTCTTCAAAAAAGAGTCAGAAGGCATAGGACATAACTTCATAATATCATACATAAAAAAAGAAATTGACACACAGAAAATTACTGGGCACAGATATGAGTTATTTCCAGATCTGCTAATCAACACTAGGTTTTTAAGGTAAAGATGTTAAGAATATATGATCTACAATAAAAACAGCTCTAACCTGACCTATTTTTAAAAGCTAATGATGTCCCTCCCAATAAGAAATGGATAAATGAACAAATATTGACACATATTGTCACCATTTCCTTTTATAAATCACCAAAATGAAGAGGACAAAAGAGCCTAGAAATTACTTCAGGTAGGCAAGTATTAAAGGAAAGAGCATTGGATTTTGAATCAGAGGACCTGAATTTGAATCCTGACTTTTGCATATCAATGAGACCTTAGGCAAGTCATATGACTTCATTTCACATCAGCTGCACTCCTTGGATTTCACTCCATCATTATCATGCCTCTCCATGCCTCCCTTCAGGAAAAGCTCATCACCAGGAAACTAATCCTCACAGAGATTGCATCAGCTTTGTTACTTACAAGTCATCAGTACCCTCAGTTGCCTTTGCCCCTCTGACTGGTGGCCTGGAGAATAAAGGAAAAATTTCTCCCAGTCACCATTTAAAGAGTGCTAAGAAACTTGGTTAATTTTGCATTTCCCACAAACTATACTCCTTCATTTTGACTCCATCATCATCATCATTCCCCATACCTTCTTTCCCCCTCCCCCACCCCTTTCCAGTTTCTTTTCATGTGTTGTCTTCCTCCATTAAATTTTAAGTGGCTTGAGGGCAGCTCAAAGAACCCACATTAAATTTGAAGTTCATTTTTCTTATTTGTACCCTCAGCGCTTAACACAGTGCCTGGAACATAACAGTCACCTAATAAATGTTTGTTGTATCATAGTGCATTGTATTGGGTCTCAGCATTCTCATCGACAAAATAAAAAGGGTCAAATTAGATGTTCCCTAAGATCCCTTTCAGTTCTAATTCTATGATCACATGATCCTTGACAAGTAAAGAATTATACCAGCCAAAGGCAATACCAGTTTAAAATATAAATTCATCTGTGAAGTCTTATAGAGGGGATTGATGGAAATTATGAACAAGATCATCAATATAAGAGTAAAAAGCAATGGAAGGAAAAATGAGTTTGCATAAAGCCTGCCATAAGACCCAAATAAGCCAGTTCATCCCAAGAACATTTAAGGAGGATGGCAAGATATAAGGAAAAAGAGGACCTGGGTTCAAATCCTGACTCTGCTTCTTATGTGCCCAAGCCAACTTGGACAAGTCACTAATTCTCTGGGTCTAATTTTCATCATCTATAAAGTGAGGCAATGGAACAAGATCTCTAATGTCCTTTCTAGAGACACTACATGTATGGTCCTGCATCAACAAATGAAGAGATTTGTCAATGTTTCTCTAACATTCTCAGTTTTTCCCATATCAGTGATAGTAGACATACTACATTTAGAAGGGCTGAATGAGGAAGTAGAAATGGCATTAAAGAAAACAAAGAAACTAGGTCAGAACAGAGGAGCACACAAGAGGTCCATGTTTGAGGCAACACAGTCCTGAGGGCACTTGTTCTCAAGATGGGTCATACCAAGTGTTTGGAAGAAATCACTGATGATATTATACCCAAAAAAAGACATCAAAAGGACACCAGTAATTAATCACTGACCCATTTTCTCATCTCTACAAAATCTTTAGAATGATCTACACCAGTGGTATCAAACTCAAATAGAAATAGCAGCCACTAAACCTGACATGAGGATCTCTGTAGGCCATATATAGACTTTAAAAACCACATATTAACATTATCTATGTCTCATTATATTTTTATTTATTTTGTTAAATAATCCCCCAAGGGGGGGCGGAGCCAAGATGGCAGCTGGTAAGCAGGGACTGGAGTGAGCTCCGTAGGGAGCCCCTCCAAAAACCTATAAAAAATGGCTCTGAACCAATTCTAGAATGGCAGAACCCACAGAACAGCAGAGGGAAGCAGGGCTTCAGCCCAGGACAGCCCGGATGGTCTCTGGGTGAGGTCTATCCCACACGGAGCTGGGAGCTGGGAGCTGGAAACGGAGTGGAGCACAGCCCAGCCTGAGCGGTGTGGAACATCCAGACCAGAAGCCGGGCGGAGGGGGCCCTAGCGCCCTGGATCAGTGAGCTGTGGCAGTTACCAGACCCCTCGACCCACAAACACCAAAGACTGCGGAGAAGGTTAGTGGGAAAAGCTGTGGGAGTAGAAGGAGTTCGCAGTTCGGCTTCCAGCCCCGGGGGCAGCGGAGGTGGGGCAGCTACAGCTGTTGTTACTTCCGACTCCAGGCCCACCTGGTGGGAGGAATTAAGTGGCGGATCAGAGCAGGGGTGCACAGCTTGCTGAAGATCTAAGCCCAGTTCGGGTTGGGGGTTGGGGAAGGAGCAGTGCTGGTGTGGCAGAGCTGGCACCTCCCCCCCAAACGTGGAACATAGAACTCTGTAGTCTACAAGCAGTCATACCCCACTGAAAAACTCAAAGGTCAAGTTAGTTGGCTGGGAATATGGCCAGGCAGCGAAAACGCACGGAGATTCAGTCTCAGACTTTGCATTCTTTCTTTGCTGACAAAGAAGACCAAAACATACAGCCTAAAGAAGTCAATAAAGTGCAAGAGCCTACACCAAAAGCCTCCAAGAAAAACATGAACTGGTCCCAGGCCATGGAAGAGCTCAAAAAGGATTTGGAAAAGCAAGTTAGAGAAGTAGAGGAAAAATTGGGAAGAGAAATGAGAAGGATGCGAGAAAACCATGAAAAACAAGTCAATGACTTGCTAAAGGAGACCCAAAAAAATACTGAAAAATACACTGAAGAAAACAACACCTTAAAAAACAGACTAACTCAAATGGCAAAAGAGCTCCAAAAAGACAATGAGGAGAAGAATGCCTTGAAAGGCAGAATTAGCCAAATGGAAAAGGAGGTCCAAAAGACCACTGAAGAAAATACTACTTTAAAAATTAGATTGGAGCAAGTGGAAGCTAGTGACTTTATGAGAAATCAGGATATTATAAAACAGAACCAAAGGAATGAAAAAATGGAAGACAATGTGAAATATCTCATTGGAAAAACCACTGACCTGGAAAATAGATCCAGGAGAGATAACTTAAAAATTATTGGACTACCTGAAAGCCATGATCAAAAAAAGAGCCTAGATGCCATCTTTCAAGAAATTATCAAGGAGAATTGCCCTGATGTTCTAGAGCCACAGGGCAAAATAGAAATTGAAAGAATCCATCGATCGCCTCCTCAAATAGATCCCAAAAAGAAATCTCCTAGGAATATTGTCGCCAAATTCCAGAGCTCCCAGGTCAAGGAGAAAATACTGCAAACAGCCAGAAAGAAACAATTTGAGTACTGTGGAAACACAATCAGAATAATCCAAGATCTGGCAGCTTCTACATTAAGAGATCGAAGGGCTTGGAATGCAATATTCCGGAGGTCAATGGAGCTAGGATTAAAACCTAGAATCACCTACCCAGCAAAACTGAGTATCATGTTCCAAGGCAAAATATGGATTTTCAATAAAATAGAGGACTTTCAAGCTTTCTCAGTAAATAATCCCCCAAATAATTTTACCTCTGTGTTTGACACCTCTGATCTACACACATATTAAGGACACCTTTGATGAAGAAAGGTACTAGAAGGCATCAAACAAGCTTTTAAAAATTACATTTCTACATTACGCAAAATCTGTCTATCTATATACAGAACTGACTGGAACAGTAGACAGAAAATACAGAATTCCACTGTACTTTTTGTTTATTCACTCTAAAAAAAGTATTTGATTTGATAGAATAATATATAGCCTTCAAGGTGCTTCTTATGCCTCATCTAGGAGGCACATACAGGATTCCTTGATAGATGTAGCAGAGATTACTTTTTTTAAATAAACCTCTGATTATTAATATCAAGTGAGGCATAAAACAGAAAGTCATATGTTTTATAAAAGTGAAAAACACTGTCATGGAAGATGTGCAACACAGAATCCAAATGGAAGAGGGATTATCTATAGATGGTGAGGTCCTCCAAATGCTATTATTTGCAGATCATATTATGCTGATGGCATCTAGCTCAGATACATGGCAAAACTCACTCAGTGGGGCTTACAACCACCCAAGAGTCAGGTATAACAATCCAAACAAGAAAAACTAAGTAGTTAAAAAATGTCTATTGTTTAGATTATGATATGCAGTAGGATAGACAGTTCATGAAGCAGATCCATTAGAACTTATATCTCAAGCAGACACTGAAAATTAATAATATATTAGGCTCAAGATTGAATAAAAGGAAGAGAGTAGGCTGGATAGCATTTGATTGTCAAAGATTTTCCCTAAAACAAAAATCTGGGTTTTTTGTAGCAATATTCTCCTGGTATACTGGTACTCACATAATGTTGAGACCCTGTGGATAACCCCAATATGTTAAGTGTGGAAGACGTATGGGAAGGCATAGACAAAAGTCACATAGGATAAAAAGGAGAGAATAGATTGTGACCTATATTCAGGGAAAGAATACCTACGTTGATGAGTTTCTAGATCCTTTAAGGAAGTGATGTCAAAGTCAAATAGAAATGGATCTCTGCTGACTGCCCTATTGACTTAGAAAACCAAAAATTAATATTGTATTGTATTTTTATTTATTGTTTTATATATCTTCCAATTACATTTTAATGTGATTCAGGCTGTTAGTGAGTTTGGGGGGCTGCCAGTTTGATACTTCTGCTTTAGGTTATTGAAATATTACCTTTGTTAATTGCAAAATAAACACATCCTAAGTAGAAAGAGTCTTCCCTCCTCATGTTCTTCAATATTTGGAGGTAGAAGAGAGGTGAAAAGAGACTTCTTAGGTGAGAATACTGAGTCAGGAAACCTGGTTTCTAAGCCTGCCTGCTACTTCCTTGTGATTTTGGATAAATGACAACATTTACATGTCTCATCTCAAAGGGTGGTTATTAAGTATCAAATAAGGTAATGAATGCAAAATTTGTTGTTAGAGAATGTAAGAAGTTATTATACTTTGGGATATCTTTTTCTCCTTAGAATCTGGCATATCATAATAAACACGCAAAAGATGAGAAAGAGGTTTTCCTCCTTCTGGGATTTATATGCATACACAAACATATAGATATAGATAGCTATTCAAGCTTCTTTAATCATAAATTTTACTACTGCATGTGTGACTTAAGCAACTAGGACTGTGGTTTTTTTTCCCCCAGTCTCCCAAAGTGCATCTAGTTCCATTCATTGTTTTCCATGAGAAACAGTACATATTTTTGTCTATTCAAAATATTCAATTCAACTTTTTTCCCTCAAAATTAAAAATGTTTTGAAATTGTGGGGGTGGAGGAGGAGAGGGAATGGGAAATCAATAATTTGGCTATCACAAAAGCATCCAAAATGTTTCAGCCTTGACCAAATCTTCTACCTACACTATTTTTTCCCACAGTCAAACCCCATTAACCATTCCTTCTCTTTGTCTTCTGCAACTCCTATTCTCCCCACCGACCCCATCCCAAAAAATTCTCCTAGGCTTTCAACTTTATTCAGTGTCTGGAACTGGTTAACAAGTACAGCAGTCCAAATACAAAAAGAATGTTGGCTTATATCAATATAGAACTTTTGCTAAGAATGTTGATTATACCAATATAATTCTTTTACTAACCTCTAGGTACTTCATTTTAAGTGCCACCAGGCTCCCTAAGTTATAAAGTTGATTTGAGCCTCAGCTAACATAGGAAAGATCATGAAATTCAACATTCTCAGTGTATTGTAGGTTCTTTCTACAAACACATACCGTTGTGATTGAAATATTCTTGGCTGCTATTATGTGCATATGGATATCAAATGATGTTGTTTTTTCTCCACCTTTTAAATGAGTAGCTCCATGTAGCTAAAGTTCCCATAGCACTAATTCCCAACTCTGCTCCTTTGTCAAAACAAATAACCAAAAAAAAAAAACCCCAAACAGATAAAACAATACCAATATTTTTTTCTTAACATTGAAGGAACAACCTATACAGATCCTTCTAAACCCCTTGAAAAGCATAAAGAATGATTTAAGTGCTAACAGAAACAGAAAGTAACATAACCTTAAATAGTCTATATTTCTGAGTGCCACTTTCCTCCCTTACTATGGCCTATAAGAAGAGTAGCTGGAAATAAAAACAAGAGGAATGCAATGAAAACCATTTCATTTCAAAGTCATTAATTCATTAAATAAATATTTATTAAGTTCCTACTATGTGCTAAGTGCTAAATCCTTGGTGGGGGGGGGGGCTTTGTTTTGTTTAGTTATAAGCTTTGTGCAACTTTTTTGGAGGAGTATCTTACTACATTTATTGTTTTTGTTATTTTGCAAAACAAAATTTTAAATGCACTTTACATGATAAAATAGGACATAAAGAGCTTCATAAAGCAAATATAAGTTTCCCTAGGAATGGGAAATTCTTTTTAAGCAAATTCATATTTAACAATCTTATTTAATTGATGTGCCACATCATTCTATTCTGTTAAGGGTAAAGCCAAATGAAGCAGAGAACAAGCATAGTGACTGTAGAATCATGTGTTCTCAAGGTCAGTCAATAATTATACTGCCTTTGGGTTTAGCAAAATAGATCTCTATCCTATTCTTAAATATCTCTCCTAGATCCCACGGCCTTTGTTATGTTTATTTAAAAAACACACTATTTTTCTTTGCCTGTTTCCTTTACTATATAGTACATGCCTTAATACCACTGTAGTAACTGTCATATCTTTTTCATGCATGTCTTCATAGCACCTAAAAGAGTGACCTAAAGTGCACCAAATATTACTGACATCTTCCATTAACAAACTGGTCCAGTACTGTTCATTCAAATTTCCCTTCACAAGTTCTTCTTTGTACCTAACTAGTTCTACCTACACTACAAGTCCTCTTTATTGTCCTCTCTGTAGGTGAACAGCTACTCAGCATCCCCTATGTGAAAGTCCTTTATCTCTGCAACCTGATCTTCTGGCCAGTGTGCTGCAGCCCCATGACAGAATCCTTGGTTCTTTACCTTGTATTTGGCATGTAGTCATCCAGGGAAGGAGTCAGAGCAAGCCATCCTTGGTGCTCTCTGTCCCTGAAAGGAGAAACCTTCTGTCTTACAAAGAATAAATTCTAAAAGGAATCACATCCTACTTGGCCAATAGAGTAGAATGAAGTTCATCAATATAGAATGGTTGAAGGAGATGAGCAAAGTCAGGGAAGAGAGATGAAGAATGTACCAGGAAAAAAAATGAAAGTTCACTAAAATCCACTTGGAAGACCTGATATACATGCATTTATGAACTTATGCTATAAATTCATATATGTATATGTGTGTATGTGTGTATGTATGTATGTATATGTATATCTTCATTACTTCAATAGATATGCAATCTCATCAATGTGGGTATTCTCTTCATCAGTATATCCTTTGTGTTTCATATCTATGTTCTCTCACAGAGCTCTCTCTATACACACACACATATGTAGATAGATAATTTAGTATAAGAACTCTAAGGACTCATAAAATGGCCATCTATAAATGGATCTGACAGCAATTCTGTAATCTAAGTATAGTACCATTTTTAAGATATTATAATCCAGACTAATTTACAGACTAATACTGGGACATTGTCCAGGACCAAATCAACCTATAGGATTGAGGTATTTGGTGCATCTGAAAGACAGCCTTAGTGTGTCTTTTTTTGTTTGTTTTTTTTTTCTCCTGGGTGTCCTTATACCCTTTGATCAACTTTTACTGGAGTAGCTGAGGACAAACATAACAGTAAGGGTACAAAGTCATTGTAAAATGTGGTACCTACAAAATATGTTCTGGGTTTATAGCATAAACTCAGATGGTTAAATAATTCTTCCCTTCCTAATTACAATGTCAGCACAGATGTTTTGACCCTACCCATCATTTAAAGGAGGCAAAAATCACCTTTTTGTAAATATACTTTAATCCATTAATCTATTTGTCGCATTCTCTAAACAAAAACAAAAAACCATAAGTTTCTCAAATGTAACTGTTGAATAGCATACATATTATCCACAATTTCGACCTAAAGAAAGGCAATTTTCTTGACAGGAAGTGGCAGGACGAAAGGAAATAAGGACAGATAATTCTCTTGTACTGGCCTCCCTTTTACCTCTCCACTTACACTGGTTGCTAATATATAATTCCTCATACTTGCACCAAAGCCTGTTGCTGAAGTCTTTTGCTTCTCAAGAGTTTTTACAATTGCTTCCTAATAAAATGAGAGAATCTATATGGAATTCAAGCTTGTATAATGTACCCAGAAATGAATGTCTTTTCCTGGTCTCTGAGCCGCTGAAACTGGCTTTGAATTTTTTTCATTGATCCTTTCCTAATCCTTTCTGTCCAGCGCCCTTCTCTATTTTAAATAAATACTGTTGGTCTGAATCAGCCCTTTGCTTTTTCCACAAAGCAGTTAAATTTTCATATTCCAGATCTTCGCTGATGTCATATGGATCTTTGTAAAAGACCCTTAAAGACGCACACATACACACTCGACCGTGTTCTAACATTAAACTGCTCCCCACCCGATCTCTGTGCTGAACACGTGTGTACGAGCCCGGACACAATATTGCGTCTCTCCCAGTGTTTCAGCACTCAAGCCTCTGGATAGCGACTATCCTCAGAACCACGTAGGTCAGCGGCCTCAAACCCTCACCTCTCAAGCTTGCGTTCTTTTTAAATCCTTTCCTTAAGTCTCCTACATTCCTAGGAGAACAGTGTTCACTCACGACTTCTGTTCTCGACTTCTTCCCAGTGCTGGATCACTACGACACCCCTCAGGGCCTAAAAACAAATATTTCTGTGGTCCGCGCAGGTCCTATAGTAGCCTGGAGAGATCGCCTTCCGTCTACTGATTGTGAATCGAGACCCCCTACCGACACAGATCTTCCCGCTAACCCCAGACCACAAACAGCCATGGACTCTCTTTCTCTCCCTCCCCTTCTCTCTCTCTCTCTCTCTCTCTCTCTCTCTCTCTCTCCCCACTCCTTCTCTCCGTCCCTCCCATCCACACCCCCAACCTTTTAAGTAAAAATACATAACATTAAAAAAAACTTCAAACCGTTCGTTAGATCCCCATTTCACTGACGCAACTATTGCCACTGATTCCATTAACACCGGCTCCTGAGGAGCTGTCCACTACCGCCAACCCCTACCCCTCCCCTTCCAATGCAGCTGGTACCAGAATCCAAACCCGGATCAGTGAAGGACTCATCATCTCCCACCTCCCGCCTCCAATAATCCCAAGAAAATCAGCTGTTGTTTAGACATCCCAGTCTTCCTCTTTCCATCAGTTTGGCTCCCACCTTTTACCGACCCCTAAATGAATTGATATCCCTATCTCGATAACCAGAGCATCTGTGATGCGTGTGCGTGTGTGTCTCTGTGTGTGTGTGTCCGCTCGCTCGTCCCTGGTGCAAATACATTAACTCCTTCACTCTCTCTGTACATCCTAAACAAACATCCTTCTCATCCCACCCCCCCCACACACACTTTCCTTCCCTTCGTCCCACGCCTACGCCATCCTGGGCCCCCGGAACCAAGTAGTCAAACCAACTTGGCGATGGATCCATTCCACCTGAATTTGCGAGTCCAGAACTAACCATCTTTTCCCCAACCTCACTTCTCCCATCCCCCGCCACCCACTCGTTTACACTGAGCTCAGACCAAGCAGATGCTATTCAAGCCTGTGAAAGGCGTCCTTCGTATCCATTCATGTGGCCTGCAATAAATAAATGTGGCTTTCTCCCGAGAAGCAGGGCGGCCAGTGGCGCCCACCCCAATGGAATACACGCCAGCACATTCAATCGCATTGGAAAACACAGGTGTGGGGAGGAAAGGAAACGGTTCCGGCGGGATGGGGGGAGGGTTAAGGTGGGGGTGGGCAGGAAGACTTACCGAACATCTGAATATGTCCCTTGGTGATGGGATTGAAGCTGCCACAAGCCAAAAGGATAACGTGGGTCTTGGTGGTTTCGGTCATGATGCTATTGGATCTCTCGCACTGGCTTTTGTGTCTCGGTGTCTGCAGAGGGAGAAAGGAAGGCGAGGCTCAGGCTGTGGATGCTGTGGACTCCAAGGAGCTGCTCCAGACGCAAACCGCGTCATCCTCCTCCTCCCCTTAACGCTTACTGCACCGGAAAGATCAGAAGTTGAATTGATATCCTCTCTTCCTCTCCTACTTTCTTCCTTCCTGCCCCTTTTCTCTCTCTTGTTTTTTCTTTAATGATTCTTCTACTAGACACGAAGTAGGGCAAGAATCCTGTAAACACTAGTGTTACGATGTGAACTTTTTTTTATTTCCTGCCTGCATCTATTTGATTTTACTCCCAACTCCCAAATTGTTCTTCATGTCCCTGCTTTCTCTGCCAATCACAATACAAAAAAAAAAAAAAGATTTTGATTCAATGATCTTTCTTCTTTCTCTATTGCATTTCAAATGCTATTGTATTGTTGTTCAAATTACAGATAACTCTTTCTTGGTTCCTCTCTTTTCCTTCTCACCGATGATTCTAAACTATTGTAGAGCAGCTGTATCTATTTCTTGCCTCTTATCTTGTCAACAATGGTGAGTTCCTCTTTAAGACTCTGCCGCTTAAACCTCTGAAGCTGTACCAATGACCTAGTGGTTGCTAGGGGATTGGAGGGTTGGGGAAAGGTGGGGATGGGACAAGATTCCTTCCCCAACAATATACTGTTCCTTGTTATGGCTTGAAGCTATGCTATCAGCCTGGAGCAATGTGGCCAAGGCTGAATTAATAATAACCCACATTTCAGTAGCACCTCAGAGTTTTATTTTTGGGGTTTTTTTTAAAGCCTTTCCTCAAAACAATTCTGTGGTGTGTTCTTATCAGGTCCCTTTTACAAGTGAGATAAGTCTAAATAACTTGTTCAAGGGAATTATAAAGGTCTTGGTCTAGGATTTGGATTTGGATTTTCTGACCCCATAGTCAGTGCTCTTTCCAGTACACTGGGACCTGCTCCATCACCAGAAGCCAAAGTTAGAGGAAAGAGAGACAGACAGACAGACCGAGAGAGACAGAGAGACAAAGAGACACAGAGAAACAGACAAGCAGAGACAGAAAGACGGAGACAGAGAGACCAATTCTTCACAATGAGAACAAAAATGAAAACACTGTCATTTCCTGAGCTACAAAATTTCTTAGACAAAAAGTCTATTAGTGACATAACAGCACCTATCCTGCAGAGTTGTAGTGAGGATCAAATGATATGATATTTGTAAAACACTTATAGCCCAGTGCCTGGTACATAGTGGGAGCTATATAAGTGTTTTTCCCATTCCTTTCCACTTAGCCCAGTTCAAATGTCAAACAGCAATAGGGATAGCTGTCTAAGGTAGCTAGGTGGCACAATGGATAGAGCATTTATATCCATCCTTAGACAATTACTTGCTGTATAGTCCTGGGTCACAACCTCTGCCTCAGTTTCCTCAACTACAAAATGGAAGTAAAAATAGCACCTGCCCCCCAGGGTTGCAGATAGTATCTGTAAAGTGCTTAGCACAGTGCATAGCACATAGTAGGTTCTTAATAAATGCTAACTTCCTTCTGTCCTTGAGTAAATTGATCAAACAAACATATGCAATATATACAAGATATTATAAGAATTGGAGTAGGTTTCAGGTCCTACCTTGAGCTTACATAAGAAGAGGCTCCGTTGGTGGATTTCTTTAGGGGCAGATTACTGGAGTGGTTTTGCCTTGTTTAGTTGTTCCATTTGAAAAAAAAATATGGTATAAAGCAGGTAAGATATAATCTTTAAAGTGATTAGACATTAATGTGACTCTGCACAGTCTTAATTTAAAAAAAATAGTACTTTTCACTTAGCAAGTGCTCAAGAAATGATTGATTGAAAATGTCTCAGTCTATACAGCTTTTCATGGGCCCTTAGTCAGTATGGGAAGAAAAAAAATACATGCAATGGCAATGAGCATTGGCAGCTAGGTGGCTCAGTGGATAGAGTACTGTGCTGGGTCTGGAGTCAGAAAGACTCATATTCATGAGTTCAAATCTGGCCTAAGACACTTACTAGTTGTGTGACCCTGGACAAGTTACTTAACCCTGTTTGCCTCAGTTTCCTCATCTGTCAAATGAGCTGGAGAAGGAAATGGCAAACCACTCCAATGTCTTTGCCAAGAAAATCTCAAATAGGGTCATGAAGAGTCTGACACAACTGAACAACAACAACTTGCAGTTTTTTATGGGTCCCTAGCCAGTGTCAGAAGAAAAAATACATCCAAATGGCAAGAGCATTGGCAAACTAGTGTAGAACTTCCTCTCCTTGAATGATAACTTCCTTTTTATCTTCCAAAGCCACAATATTTTCAGCCCAGTAGGTCTTCCCTTTAAATTGCCAATTTAATAAATGTTTGTTGAATTGAAAGGGAAATTAATTGAATGGATTAAAATTTTATTAGAATTTTGATGTGCCTGCTGTCTTCTGTCATCCTGTCGAAGATCTGTTTGAGAAGCTGGCAAGGGAGGCAAAAAAAGGCTATTCTCTCTGAGGAGGAGGACCAGGAGATGGTAGGATCACAAAACCTCAGTGATGAGGGCATATCCAGGAGGAGAAGGATAGACCACTGCTAACTTTGGAGAAAGCCAAATGATGAAGACAGAAGCAAGATTGCAGAGAAAGTCCGCACATTCATTAAATACAAAACTAGTTATGGTGATGGTGGGGAGGGAGGAGGAGGCAAGAGGAAGATAAATAAATATGAATAAAATCCCTCACTACCATGGAGTTAGAGTTTGAGGTTTATAGTCTGATATTTATCTTGAAGAAAAGAATATTTTGGGAGTCCATGATAATCTTCCAGAGGTTTTTAGAGGGCTGTTATATCCCAGAAGAGTTAGACCCATTCTATTTGACCCCAGGGAAAAGGACACCTGTAGGGGAAATGGGGGTGGAGACGAGCAGTTAGGAAGAGGCTGATTTAAGCTTGGTATAAGGAAACAATTCCTGATAATTTTTCTTCAGTTACATCCTGCTCTTTGTGACCCTGTGGACCATAGCACACCAAAACTATCCATGGGGTTTTCTTGGCAAAGAAGCTGGAGTGGTTTGCCATTTCCTTCTCCAGTGTATTAAGGCAAACAGAAGTTAAGTGACTTGCCCAGAGTCTTTCTTCCTCTCTCCCTCCCTCCCTCCCTCCCTTCCTTCCTTCTTTCCTTCTTTCCTTCCTTCCTGCCCTCCTTCCTTCCTTCCTTCCTTCCTGCCCTCCTTCCTTCCTTCCTTCCTGCCCTCCTTCCTTCCTTCCTTCCTTCCTTCCTTCCTGCCCTCCTTCCTTCCCTCCTTCCTTCCTTCTGGCCTTTCCTGCAGGTCCTCGGCCCAAAGGAATGTAAATTTTGATTGCTGAAACCTAGCAAGATATCTTGGGGTTTACAGGCTAGATTTCTTTCTTAAGGACCATGCCTTGAACCCAAATCACTCTTGCTCTTATTGATCAGTCAACAGTAGGTCCCAGGCCAAGTTCCACTTGGTCGTTGTTTGGCCCCTGATTGGCTCAGAGTGAATGTAAATAACAATTGTTTCTGTTTTGGCCAGAAACCCTGAAGATCTTCCCCTCCCGTATTGATTTTTTTTTTTACTAAGTAAAAGAGGCCATTCTTCTCCTTTGTTACGTAGCCTTAATCACTGAATGGACATTGCCTCAGTCAAACTGAGACCTGTTAAAGATCTTAGTTTAAAAAGGCCAAGGTCTCTCACTGCATCCAGGGTCATCTCCAGGCATCCTGATCTATATCTGGCCACTGGACCCAGAGAAGAAAGTGAGGCTGGTGACTTTGCTCAGCCCTCCTTCACTTAAGTCCAATTCACTTGCTTGTCATGGCATCACCTCCCTGATGTCATGGTCTTCCTTGAAGGACAAACAGCAACAGCAACATCCTATCAAGCCCATGCAAACACCTTCAGGCTATCTCTCATATTCTTGTTTATTATGACCCTTTTAGGTGTTCATTTATTTCTATTGAACAATTAATTCAGGATGTTTCCAGTCAACTACTGCCCAGGTCCTCTGCAAACTGGATATTACAGGTTGATGACTTTGGGCAGTGAATTAATGATTTTCATGTATCCAAGAGTAAAGAAGTAGTAAGAGTTTCACACAAAGCTATAGGTCTGTGAATAAGAGCATGCCTTCAGCTTGGTGTTAAGACTAATTCATTAGCTACACAAATGTAAATTACCTTTTTATAATATATCTCTCTCTTTCTCTTTTTGTATATATATGCATATACACACACACATATATATACACATATTTATTGTTATTACCGAGTTGTATCTAACTCTTCACCACCTCATTTGAAGTTTCCTTGGCAAAGATATTGGGATAGTTTGCCATTTGCTTCTCCGGCTCATTTTACAGATGAGGAAACTGAAGCAAACAAGGTAAAATAATTTGTCCAGAGTCACACAGCTGGTTGCTGTCCTTCGTTCTCAAAGAGGACCAAAATGACATCACTGTGCTTGAGTCAAGATTCAATGTGTCCTACTGTGGCTAATCAGGCCAACACGAGCTTGGAATGCTCTCCCACAGGTCAGTCACAAATGATCCATGTGAACATTTGAGGTGGATACTCCAGACTTGTGCATTGTGTGTTTCCTTTGAGATGTTTCAATTCTGCTTTGCTCATAGAGCACAACACCTTCTCTGATGTGGGCACACCATGTTGAGCAGTCCTGTGCCAATGTCTCCCATGTCACACAATCAATTCCAAAGTTCTTGAGAGAGACCTTGAGAATGTCCTTGTATGTCTTCTTCTGCCCATCATGTGAATGCTTGCCCTGTGTGAGTTCTCCATAAAATAGTGTCTTTGGCAAGCTTATGTTTTGCATTTGAACAACATGGCCAGCAATTGTGATGAGAGTTGCGCTCTCTGAAGCACAGTTTGGATGCTTGGCAGTTAAGTTTAAGAAGAGACCTCAGTGTCTGGTACCTTATCCTGCCAGGTGGTCTTCAGAATCTTCCTAAGACAATTCAAATGGAAGCGATTCAGTTTCCTGGCATGGCTCTGGTAGACTGTCTGGTTTTCACAGGCATGAGGCCCCAAAGGAAAGTATGGGAGAGAAGAGGTGTTAGACTGATTACCAAACTGAAGATCTACAGAGCTGTGGTCACACAGCTAGTAAGTGCCTGAAGCCTGATTTAAACTCAGGTCTTCCTGATTTCAAGCCCAGTGCTCTATCTACTACACCACCTAACCACCTATATATACACATAAGAGTGCATGTTTATGTATGTATATACGTACATATGAACAACAAAATATAGACATATATAATATATTCTAACTTGATGCCTATTTTAGCACAAGTAATCTAATTTAGTTCAAGAGCTCAAAGTCCAGGTAGCTTAATGATTGCTTTTTGTTGAAAAGAAGCTAATGAGAAAAAAACAAGTATTCACTTGGGAATCAAAGGACTTGCATTCAAATTCCAGCTCTGCTACTTACCCCCTGTATGCCCTTGGATAAATCTCTTAATCTCTCTGGGCATGAGGATTCCTCATTTGTAAATGGGGAAATATGTATCAGATAATCTCTGAGGTCTCTTCCTATTGTCTAAAAATTCATTCCTCATAAACGTTGCAGTCTCCATCAGCCCCCCTGTGTGCTTTGCCCACTCTTTGCCATCATGGAAGGAGCACTGTATGCGGCATCTAGAGCTCAAGTGTCAATCCCGATCCTCTCCCTTATTTAGTGATATGATCAAGCAAGTGAAAAAGTTTCTGAGCCTGTTTCCTTAGCTCTAAAATAGTACTCTGATGATATTTCCATTACTTACTTCACAAGATTGCTCTGAGGACAGTGCTTTGCAACATTTAAAGAAAGAAAGAAATGTCAGGTGTGTATATACATCGTACATATATATGGTATATATAGCATATATGTGGTATATATGCATGTGTATATATTATATGCATATATATATATACACACACATATACACACACACACACACACACACACACACACCCCATATAAATGGAGCTCAGAGTATCAGGAAATGCATCTATACTGAGTCTGATTTAAAGGGACAGAATTTATAAGGTACATGGTTCAATGGAAAGAGGTCTGAGCTTGGACTCCAAAGTCTCCTATCTGCCCTCTACAACCTGAGTGACCTTGGGAAAGTCACTTCATCTCTTGGATCTCAGCCTCCGTATCTATAAAGTGAGGGAGCTGAACCTCTAAGGCTCAGGAGTTCTTAGCTTTGTTGTGTATCACAGATCCTTCTGTTAGTCCGGTGAAATCCATAGACAGATCCTTTCTCCAAACAAAATTTTGAATACTTAAAATAAAAAGCATAAGATTACAAAGAAAACCAATTAATATGAAACACAGTTATCAAAACAAGTTCATGGACCCCAGATTATGAACTGCTCCTCTAAGGTCTCTTCCAGGTTTAAATCTATGACCATACAATCTTCACAAGCAGCTAAGCAGCTAGGTAGCAAAGGGGGAAGAGCACTGGCCTGGAGTCAGGAAAATCTGAAGTCTTGCCTCAGACACTTACTAGCTGTGTGATATTGGATGTCACTCAGCCTCAGTTTCCCTATCTGTAAAAAGGGGATAATAATAGCACCCACCTCACAAGGGCCATTGTGAGGAACAAATAAGAACACAAAAAGTGCTTTGCAACCCTTAGATTGCCATAGAAATTCTAGCTATTGTTACCGTTCACATCTATACATGTTCACTTTGTCCTCATTTTTCTGTTTAAGATTTATGCATTAATTATCCATTTCATCACAGATGGGCAATCCTAGTTGATGAAATCAAAATACAAGGTGGTGCCAGGAACCTCTTACGAGAAACTCAAAAGGCCCATGTGTGATCCCCTGCCTTAGTTAGATGTTGAAAATTTATTTTATTTTATGTTGATATTAACAGCATTCTGTAAAAACAAATGTTGCTTTGCAAAGAAATCCTTGAGATTTTCTGGAGTTTTCTGTAGATGTACAATCATTTCTTCTTTCTCCACATCTCTTCACACCTTCAAGAATAAATCTAAAATGAGGGGCAACCTGCTTCCATCTATCCTCTTTGGAATACACAATACCTTGAGAAAAAATCCAGATCCCCCAATTGCCAAGTGTCATAATCTAACTCAGACTTATAGTTTTTCCATTCAAACTGTAAAACAGATTTTTTTTTCTCTTTAAAATATTGATTCTCTTTGGGAATGATCGCAACACTTTTGAATTTCAAAATGAAAAACATAATGCACACCATAGATATTTTTAGCAAGAAGTAAGTTTCCCCATCTCTAAAAAACAATTTTTCCAAAGAATTTCAACTACTTAACAGACATTCCCTAATTCATCTAAATGGTTTCCTTCAGAGATTAAGGGTAGCATGTATTGCTATTTTAAACTGAGGACTTTATTAACACTTCTAATGAAATGAATAAGGTAAAGGGAAAAATTTGATTCAACAAACATTTATTAAAGGTCTACAGTATAAAGAACACAATAGAGTATTAGCCATTTTATCCTACAATTATTTTTTAAACTATTGGCTGAAATGAGATCTGGAGATTATCCATTTCATTTTCTGAGCTAACTTCCATCCTAATCTCCCTCCAGTCTCTACTTCTCTGCTCCCACCATTAATATAGGACAGACAACAATTTGCTATAAATTAATTTTCTTAGGAGGGAGAGAGTTTTTTAATATAGGTCATCAGAATTGTAATACAAATGTTTGTTGTACTTTACAAAACCTGTACAAACTCATTTAATATCTTATAATTCAAGTAAGTTAGTTTTATCCTGGAATTCCAATAGCTTAATTTTTCAGATTTATAGTAATGGAATATAAGAGCCTCTCTGCTTCTTTTCTCTGCTCTTATTAGCAACAATTAAAATGGATTCAAAGCAGAGAGAAGCAGTATGAGAAATGTTTCCATCAAAGGACCTGCTGGCTTCATTCTCAAGAGAAAAACATTCAGTCCTTTGCAGGAATGAAGGCTGCTTCAGAGGAATGGCTCTGGTGCGGATTTTATAAGAAGCTGTTAAAAAAAATTTTTTTTAAAGGTGGGGAAAGCCCAGGTTGCATCTAAAATAATGCCTTTTTCAGATATAAACCCTATGTCCCTTCTAGAGTGCAGTGAGAGTAACTGACTTAGTAGGAGAGATAACAGTTTAGTCTACCAGCAGCAGATGGGAAGGAGGGAGGGACTTGCATCTTAAGACTAGTTGTAGATGAACCTGAGTGGGATGGTGAAGACCTCTCATAAAATCTAAACCCCAGCCTTTCTGTAAATTGAGTGGGATAAATAAGAGTGAGGACTTTTCAGCATGGCTCCGGGCTTCTGATTGACAGCTAGGCCTAAGTTTTGAGTTATTAAAAATCACCTGACCTGTAGAAATCCTGAGCAGCCTGACCACCCCCCCCCCAGCAGGAGCCTTGCCAAATAAGGATAAAAGTGTCCTTAAGAGTTGGCATTGGCTAAATTAGCATTTCCTTGTTCCTTATACCTGGATTAGATTTCTGCATTTAGATTGTAAACCTGAACTCCACCAATGAGAGTAAAGGTCAGTGGTGGGTAGGGGTTGTTTGTGTTAAGGGTACATAGCTGGATTCTGCCCTCTGGGCATCGCCTCTCCCTACTGATTGTCTATGGGTTCAGAGACAGCCCTTTCTCGCAGTATCGAAATAAAATTCATTTCTACTTTCTGCTTGAGAAGCCTCTGAGTTTAATTTTGGGTGAAGTTGCGGTCCCACACAAACCCAAAATTTCAGGCTGAAGTTTTCAGGAAATTACTGGAAATAGAATTGTCCTGATCTTTAATAGTCATTAGAAAAGAATTAGCCTTTTTTTTTTTTTTTTTGGTGCCCAAGAGCCAGCTTTACTAAGTGCTTCTGAAGGACAGGATATCTCCAAAAAAAAAAAAAAAGATAGAAAGACTATTGGACTTGTCTTTAGTTCTTCCTGATCATTTAGATTCACTCCCCTGTTCAAAGATCTTCAGGGGCTTCTTATTGCTTCTATGATACAGTATAAATGCCTCACTCAGCCTGGCATTACTCCCCTCTGTGCATTCTATATGTCAGCCAAAGCAGCCCACTACCTATAGGAACAATCTCAACATTCCATCTCCACTCTCCATGCCACCCCAAAGCAGTAACCCATGCCTAGAATGTACACTATCTAGGTTGCTGCCTCTTAAAATTCTTAACTTCCTTTGAGGACCAGGTCTAGAGTAACCCCTTCTATGAAGCCCATAGAAACTTGTTTGTTTATTTTGTGGAAGCTTTAAGTTAAGTGACTTGCCCAGGGTTCACACAGTAAGTGTCTGAGGTTGGATTTGAACTCAGGTCCTCCTGACTCTGGGGCCAGTGCTCCATCCACTGTGCTCCCTAGCTGCCCCTGCCTGTAGAAATTTAAGTTACAATCCCAGATTCTCTAGCTCCAAATCTAACACTCTTTCTCCATTCTTCACCCCACTGCTTTTCCCCATTACAATTATAAGGTTTTCCGAAGTCAAGGAAAATACTCTGAAGGAAAATCTCGATGACTACTGTGGAAAAATATTATACTATTTTATATCATTTCTAATTTCAACCAGACCCAGAGCCTGAATTAATGAGTAACTGGATGAAGATCCAGGACTTGGGTGTTTTAACAACCCAGCTAGCAGCTTCTGTGGGGGCGTAAGATGCACCCAGGACGCTGCCGGGACCCAGGACGCTGCCAGGATGCCGGAAAAGCACAGGTTCTTTTTATCTGCTTAAACAAGGAAAGCACGGTGAAGGGGTTGACCAGCTTACTTTAATCCAGCATTCAGTTAGCATACAGACAACATTCATTTAGTTCAGGGTAAAAAAGGCCAGCATTCAGTTAGCATTCAGTTAGTTCAGAGGAGCATACAGACAAGCATCAAGAGATATACCAAATACAGATTCATTGACTTGCTTCAGGGGAAAAAACCAGCACCCTGAGCTTCAAAACTTTCATTTAGCTCGGGGGAAAAACAAACCAGCACCCCGAACCTCAAAACCAAAATACAAACAAATTACAAATATCAACAGACAGACCCAACACAATTCATAGTTACCAACATCTGGGCTCAGCCCGAGAGCAAGGGCTGGTCCAGAGTCATGCTCCCCGCTTGCTCCCACACCAACTGGAAAAGGAAAGAGAGAGCTTCAAGCTGTCCTCTCCCCTCTTATAGAGTTTTTGATATCATCAAGCACCGCCTGAATGACCAGGGCTGATTGGTTCTTGACTTGGCCCCTCCCCCTAGCGTAGACCAGGTTCTGGAGCTAACACCTCCCCTCAGCCAGCCCCATGACTCATTACACAGGAAGTTTTGATTCCTGGTATGGTGGCTGGACTTCCTGCCCCGGAAGAGCAAGCCACAGCATCCAGAGGCTCAATGAGGTAAGCTGAGTCACTCAAAGAAAACAAAGGCCATTCCGGTTACACTGGGCTTCTTTGTTCTCTCTAAAAGTTTGCTCAGGCAATACCCTTACCTCTGTCAGCAAGGCCAGATCATTAAGGACATTACCCTAACCCCAAGAGAGATTACCTTGCTTAATATTCTACAGGTATATACTATGTTATGGAATGTAATGAGACACAGAGACGCTAGGCTGTAGTTTCAACTGACTTTTGTCAACATCCTTTATAACTCTATTCCATTAAGGGAAATCCTCTTCTTGTATCATGGTTAAACATACATGGGGGTCATAAAAAATGAGGTAATACAGGCTTGCTAGCTCTGCTAAAATAACGTATATAAGTTTTCTCATTGCTTTGTTCAGGCAGCCAGAGTTTTAAGCTCTGACTCCTTGTACGTACAAGTAAGCTAGCTCCGCTATGCTTTAAGGGAAAATAATAAACAACATGGACTTTTCTATCACCTAGCTCTGTTGTTTCCTTCAACCAAATTTTCAGGTTTAACACTACACTCATAAAGATTCTCTGCATTATAAATTATCTGACATTGAGTCTGTGCTCAGCTCTTCCCATCCCACATTCCTTACTGTTCTCAAGGTTTCTCTCTCCTATTAATTCTCCTGTGGAAGGGAAGGAAGGTAATGAGCATTTATTAGGTGCCTATTATGTGCCAGGCACTGCACTAAGCACTTAGCTAGATCCTTACAAAGACCTGTGAGATAGGTGCCATTATTATGCCTGTTGAACAGCTGAAGGAACTGAAGCAACCAGAGGTTAATTTACTTGCCAAGGCTCACTCAGCAAGTAAATATCTAAGGTTGGACTTGAACTCAGTTCTTCCTGGCTCTAGGGCCAGTGCTCTATCTTCACTGTGCCACCTTACACTGCTGCCTTATATTGAGTTAATGATGTTAATAATGTCAAGATATTAGGAGAGCAAGCTGTGCCCTGAGCTTGGCATAACAACAATCCTTTGCACTCACCCTCTGGATGATCTCATCCACTGGCAAAATCTCATGTAATTACTGTATTGTTTTGACCAGCACCAGGTGTTCTCTGAGCTCAAAGAAGCACTGGGCAAGCTCAAACAAGCACCCATCTTCCAGTCAAGAATCCCTGCTATGAATCAGATTTGTCTTATTGCTGCTGTTACCTCTCATTGTCAGGGCTACTTGAGAGCTTTACATACTGCCTCAGGTCCCCCCACTGGGTGTGTGTGTGGGGGGGGGGGGTGGCCTGGCACATGTGTCCTTGCTTGCAAGCTGTGCCCTCACTTTGAAATTAAACTTCTGTTTGATTCCTGACTCTTCTGTCTCTAGGCTGCTCTGTTTGGGTCCAGTCATCCACAGGTTAGAGGCCAGTTCAGTCTGGTTGCCATTTAAATTTTAATTGGTGTCAGAAGTGGGATTGGACATGAACCTCAACTATTGGTCTCTCCAGTAACAGTGGGAACTGACTAGGGCCCTCAGAGATTTGTTTCTCTGGAGTACCACCCCAGCTCACCCCTCATCTGGTGAGTCCTCTGCCCTTGTCTCTGCTCCAATCCTCTGAGTTCCCACCTTGGTCAAGCTTGCCATCCTTTGTGAGAAAAACTCCAGGGCCTTCTGGTGACCCAGTTCATCTCGGATCACTCTGGTAGGGATATCCTTTCTTAAACTGCACACCTCTTTTAATTGGCTTCTCTGCTTTTTTGTTAACTGTACACTTCCATAAAATTGTAACTTCATGCCTCTTGTCCTTCTGTGTGCCTCTGTTTTTTAAACTGCATGTCACCACATCCAGAGAAAGAACTTGGGAGTCTCAATGCAAATGGAAGCGTCCCATTTGCTCTCATTTTCTTTTGCTGTTTTGTTTTATTCCTTCTTTCTCATGGTTCCTCCCATTAGCTCTAATTCTTCTTTACATCATGACTAATGTGAAAATATGTTTAATATGAATGTATAAGTAGAACCTATATCAGACTGCACACTGTCTTGGGGAGAGGGGAGGAGAGGGAGGGAGAGAAAATTTAAAACTCAAAATCTTATGGAAGTGAATGTCGAAAACTCAAAATAAATAATTATAAAAAATTTTTGAAAAATAAACTAGGCATGAAGAAGAAAAAAAACAAACTGTATGCCTCTATAAAATTGAAACTGCATGCCTCAGTAACCATGTGCCTCTGTATGTGCACTTTGTTAAAACTATCTGTGTCTGTTAATATTTGTCTTGTCATTTTGTCTGTGTGTCTTTGTAAAATGTCAAATGTCTGTGACATGTTTTTGTTGTGAGCTAGATTCTGTTACCTCGAAAGATTTAAAATGCAGCCAGCCAGAAAACTTCTAAGGGCTGTAACCAGAGAATTTAGAACACTGGGAAAGATTAATGAACTTGCATAGTCAAAACAATTGTCCCAGTAAGTAGGACTAACTCCTACTTTAGGCTTCCCGAGGGAGATTAGATTATAAGAAAAGAAAAACGGAAAAAAATCCGCAAGACATTTTTTTCTTGTCACTTTAGCTTTGGCTATGTTGGAATTAAAAAAAAATAAAGTCAGATAATCAAAGTTTGCGGAACTACTAAAAACATCTTAGCATATCAAAGAGTTTGAAGATTTATCATTTTAAGATTGCAGGGGAAAACTCCTGGGATCTTGTGACTCAATCCCTTTCTAAAACATCTTAATAAGTTTTGGGGTACCACTTTGTAAAATTTGTTTTAAGGGAAAAAAAAGGATTAGATTTTATAAAAAGTTTTAAAAGTAAATGGCAAAATTAATGGCTTCCTTATTGTAGGGCAATGAAGGAAGGCAGCTAGTTTTGAAGAAAGAAAAAAAATATGTATACTGTTTGCACCTTATAGCACCCTCTTGTTAATCTTTCCTTGACATTTCTAACCATGAAAAGAGAAAAGATTTTTAAAACCAAAGATCTCTTATAACTCCCCTAGGTCAGAGACCTTTTCCCCCTCGCTCTCATCTCAAATCAGATTGCCAAATAGGAGTGTTTAAAAAATGCTGGGAAAATGTAGGGAAATGAATTATATTCCATTTGCAGAAATTTATTAGCTATGTAATCTTAGGCAAGTTATCTCATTTGCTTCAGTTTCCTGATCTGTAAAGAGAACAAAAATAATGGTACCCACTTCCCAAGGTTTTTGTGAAGATCAAAATAATATAATGATTGCAAAGTGCTTAACACAGTGACTGGCATATCTTAATTATTTCTTTAATTGAATGTAATTGTTCCATACTTGATAACTCTAAAGTGGTTTTAAAATGCCAAAGGTAATAAGATTAATGATTTTTATATGTGATAATTTGGTAATGCAATTGATGTCATCTTACATTTTCTTTCTTGTCTTAAACATATAGTATTGCTTGTGTTATTATCGTGTTTCTAAATTCTCTTATACTGTGAAATTTGAAAGACCATTGTAATAGAAATGCTGTTAGACAAAACAGCTTTTTAAACTGAATGCTGTTACACATAAATTGGGCTTTTAAAAAGATGTGATAAAAATAGATATTTGAAAACTGTTAAAGATTTAGTGAGATATTTTATTATAAATCAGATAATAATAATAATTTTACTATAATAGTGAATTTTCATGTGAATTTCTTGGCTATTACAAAAGTGTATATGGTGGTTTAAAGAGGTAGCTTCAACATATTAATGAGGAGTCAACTATTAGGTATTTGTTGTATGTATGAATCCCCAGAATATGTGTAGTTTTAATTTATAAGTTAAGGATTAATGAAATGTTAACTATTAGGAAAAGTATTCAGGTATTAACTATCAGGAAAGATATTCAAGCTCTAGGTTGTGGTTAGTGAAATTTTGCTATTTAAAGTAAAAATTCCTGGCACTGTATTTTACTATTGTTTTAAGCTTTGATTACTGGGATAGTTATCTGAACTGTCATGAAGCCAGTAGTAGAAAATGGCACATGCTGCAGTCTGGGAACTACTAAAGGTGGATGTCTGTGCCTGGAAAAAGTTTTGGGGATGACCTTGGCACAGCCTAGGGATGATCCTCCTGACTATTTCCTCATTGTGCTACATGATTGGCTGTCAGATATGACTCATGCCTAAGGGAGTTTTTCCCTCTGTTATGATATATAACATCATTATAACTATATCCCTCTTTTTCCTTTTATAGGAAACATCTATAATCAAGAAGTTTTGTAAGTACAATTCTAAATCTATTAAATAATAGACTAATACTGGGGTATCTCTGAGTTACTATAATAGGATGCAAGTATGAACATTTTATAATTTTAATCTACATTTGTGGTAAAAATGGGGATGATATCCTTCTAAGGGAGAAAAGGTTAAACAAAGTAATAAGACAAAGATGTAATGTGAAAGTTTTCTAATTAAATGGAATAGTAAATTTTGAGAAAAGCAAGAGTATTAGACTGTTTTCTCCAAGAACTATATACAGATGTCTATGATTGGCTTCCAAAATTTGTCCATCATGGAAATGCAGGCTTTGAGCATGTTTTGGTAATAAGTTCTCAAAATTGGATTTTACACATAAATTGTATGGATAATGGGAAAGAAAATTAAATTGTTTTCCCATTAGTAAATTATCTATCTAATAATTTTAAAAGGCAGAAGAGTTCATTTTGCAGTTGGACCCTCATGAATTTTTAAAAGGTTCTTTTATTAGGTACAGGATTTAGGTGAGGATAGAACCAGCAAATGATACATAAACAGAAATTCTCTGAAGTTTCAAAATTGGAGAACAAAATTTAAGTGATTGCACTAAATTATATTAAGTAAGAATTATTCTAGATTTGGAACCAAAAAAACAGAACCTCTTTTAGAGCTGTCCTGACAATAAGCATATTGTCCAAGAAAAGATATCTAGGGACCAGATGACTACATGAGACATCTGGGACTCAAAATGTGCTGGTTAAATGGATATTGAGAATGGGTCACTAGAATACAAGAACACTTGATTTTAGTTATATTTAAATTTCTTCCCTTCTCAAAACTAGTCCATTGTGAGCCCTCTACGTAGTTTGATCTGTACTTGATTTAACGTAATTATGCAACTGGGGGAATTGTGAGAAAAACTTTATTGCATTGTTTGAATTTAGCCCTGAATGACTGGGAAACTGGACCATCTCTATGTGTTCTTTAAAGACCTTTAACAAAGGACCTATGTTATGCTAACCAGAAACTCAGATCTAAAGACTGATGCAAAAAGTTTTCTCACAATTGTACATCTCAAGCAACCCATATGTCTCATCTGAAAATTTATTTCTAAGAGCCCCTATCAGGTCCTTCTGACTACTCCCACAGCTGCCAAACTTGTATGGACTTCTGGATCATCTGAAGAAAGCCCCTGCTTCTAAGTGAATGGCAGAACCCTGAAGGTACTTCAAAGTTCATCTAGTATGGACACAGAAGCAGCCAACATCCAGATGAAACAGCTGTCCCAGGATTGTGGATGAGGGCTGAGTATACTGTCCAAATTTTTTCTCCTCTTCAATTCTGTATATATAGGCCCTGATTCAAGTGTGTGGTGCCATTTGCTCCCTCTACATTCTTGGCCCCCCCTCTCTTTTCTACTTGCAAGCAAACAATGGCCAGCATTGACACCTGGAGATGTTTCCCTGATGGGCCCCCTCAAGGAACTGACCTCCTGGGATAAAAATGCTTGTCCTGGCCCAAGTGGGTTCCCATGGCATCTTGATTAATACCTGCTTCTCCTTCATTGGCCAGAAGGTGAGGAGTTCATTCAGACTCCCTCTCTTTGGCCAGAAGGGGGAAATGTCAAGATATTAGGAGACACCCTGTTTTCCAGAGCTAAGGCCCAGCAAGCAAGCTGTGCTCTGAGCTTGGCATAACAACAATCCTTTGTACTCACTCTCTGGATGACCTCATCCATTGGCAAAATCTCATGTAATTACTGTATTGCTTTGACTAGCACCAGGTGTTCTCTGAGATCAGACAAGCACTGGACAAGCTTGAACAAGCACCCATGTTCCAGTTATGAAGGCCTGCTATGAATCAAACTTGCCTCACTGTTGCTATTACCACTCATTGTCAGGGCTACAGCTCATTGCATAGCCATTAGTTTGAGTATTGAGATCTTCCCATACTGCCTCAGGTCCCCCCCACTAGGGCCTGGCCCTGGCACACGTATCTAATCTTCTTCCTTGCTTGCAAGATGTTTACCTCACTTTGAAATTAAACTTCTGTTTGACCCCTGACTCTCCTGTCCCTAGGCTGCTCTGTTTGGCTGCAGTCATTCACAGGTTAGAAGGTGGTTCAGTCTAGTTGACCAGTACTTTGTGTGCTGCACCAAAAGATTATCTCATAAGTATTATATTCATAAGAGTTTTCTGTAGTATTAATTTTTGATGTTCAGTATGCTTTCTCTATTTCTTTTCTTCTTTGCCTCCCTTTCCCCTTCCTCTCTTCCTCCTTTCCTTTCTTCTTCACTCCCTTCCTTGCTCCCTCCCCTCCCTCCTTCCTTCCTTCCATCCTTCTTTCCCTCCTCTTTTTCCTCCTTTCTTCCCTTCCTCCCTCCCTCCTCTCTTCCTTTTCTTCCTTTCTTCTTCCCTCTCTTCCTCCTTCCATCATTCCTTCCCTTCTTCCCCTCCTTCCTTTCTCACTCCTTCTCTCTCTCTCTTCCTCCATTCTTCTTTCCTTTCTCCCTTCCTTTCTTCACCTCTCTTTATTACACAGAAATTTTCCTTTATTAAAAAAGAGGTTGTGATCTGAACTGTCAGAAAGATCAATGTACATGCTGAAATATAAAATAAAGATGAAGAGGGAAAGGTGAATAAGACTAGGGAGATTTCACCATTTTGCCTAAGACTGGCCCTGTATTTTATCTTAAGTATCTAAGGTCCTAACCCAAGGACTGAGAAGGTTTAAACTTCAGTCTAGAAGAAATCCTTAAAGATATTTTAAGAGCCTTTGACTCAAAGGTTAGTGCTCTCTCTCCTTACCTCTGTGTCAGCATTAGCTCTTAAACCATGGGCATATCTACACCTATACTGGTAATATCCTCTGTGATTCAAAATAGCACTGACTCACCATTTATAGTAACAGCAACAACAATTACACATTCTTTTAGCTCTTTAACATTGACAAAATGCTTTTCCCACAACAAGCCTGTGAGATAGGTGATGGAAGTATTATTAGCCTCATCGTACATTTTAATATCTAGTTGTACTGGTTTGCCTGTAGACAAGAGCTACTTTATGCAAATGATTGCTTTTCAAATGTAAATTTTTAATGGAAAATAGGCTGATTGACAGGAAACAAGATAATAGATGAAAGGCTTGAGGAGCCAGCTGTGTGTTCTTTGAATGGAGAGAGGGAGTGGTAGAGAATGAGAAAAAGAGAGACATCTGATAAAAAAAAAAAGGAAGGGAAACCTAGAATTTTGTGTGTTGGGGGGGGCAGGGTGTTGGGTGGGATGGGGAGGGGGTTTGGAACAGAACAAAGAAGAGATCTGGTGCAAACTAGAGAAGTTGGGATAGGAACTTGAGAGCCTTGATTTGGGAAAAGTGGAGGGGGAATGGGGGGAAATAGGCTGCAAATCTGGTACAAGAGATGCCAGATATGGGAAATAGGAACAAACAACCAGTTTGAGCCATCTGAAAGCTTTGAGGAGAGTAGTTTCAACTGAAATTCAGCATTTGCTCCTGGAGCTCAGCCTCGCAAGTCTCTGCCTACATCAAAGGGCTGAAATATAAAGTGGAGTTGTCCTTGGAGCTAGGAAGGGAAACCAGGTTTCTGTGTTCTGAACTCTAAGCACACTGTGTCTGCCGTATAGTAGTTAATATTTTGAAATTCCTCACACTTAAGGAAATGTGGTATATGAAAAATCCAAAAGACATAATTTCTGGGTAATTAACAATTATTTTATTAATTATGGCTAGCAAATAATTAATAAAAGGATGATCATTTGGCTTTCTCATAAACCAAAGACAAATCACGGAGGCCTCTCAATGCTTACATGACCTTGGAAGGGTGAGTGTCCCCAATAGGCAGAAATCAACTTTAACTGATTAATAATTAATGAAAGAATGAATATTATAATGAGAGGTAGTCTTATTCTAATGGGGGCTGGGGAAGTGACTTTGATTTTGTCACTCTTGGACAAAGAGACTATCTCTATACCCAGATCACTCCTGACTTGGGCAATCTAGCCAAATGGTTCCTACCTCCACCCAGTCAACGAACAATGAATGATGGTGGGGTGAGGATTCCACCTAGATAAAATAAGATGGTCTAGGTGGAGTAAATTTTTGGGCAAGGTCAGAAATGTCCTTGAGAGACTGGATTTTGAATAAGGAAATAGAAAGGGAAAAAAACCCTGAATTCCCTGCCCACCCCCCCACCCCCGTGTTAATTGGTTAATAATATGAGAGAAGTAATCATTTCTCTCAGAAAGTAGGTCTTGTACTCTAAATACCTGCCTGATCCTGGGTTATTTTGAAGCTCAATAAGAAGAAGGACTGGATGGAGTTCACAAGAACTCTGGGAGGTAAATGCTACAAGTATTATAACTCCCATTTTACAGGTGAGGAAATTGAGGAGGACAGAGGTTAAGTGACTTGCCCAGGCTTACATCATCAGTAAGTATCTGAGGCAGAATTCAACCTCAGATGAGTGCTCTATCCACTGTACCACCTACTAAGGTCATTTAGATGATGGGATGTTGGTGATAAATCTAGTTTGAGCCATTTATATAAAGTGCCTTCTTTCCCCTACTTTCCATATTTAAATCTCTGTTATCCAGTCTTTTGAATAATCTCATGTAGATATATAGTTAAAGCAACGGAAAGAAAAGGTAGTCTACATGTGAGGATTTCCAATATGCAGTTATTAGAGAATGTAGTGTATTGAGCGCTGGAGTTGGAGTCAGAAAGACTCCACCCCAGATCCTTCTTGTGTTACCTTGGGCAGGTCTCAGTTTCATCAACTATAAAATGAGGGGACTGGATCTAATGATGATCTTGAAAGTCCTCTTTTATTTCCCACCTAGCTGTGCTGTTTGGAACTGCTCCATTATGTCCCCAGGAACCTCAGCTTTGGTCCCCTTTTCATCTTCCTTTTTAATTATGTCTTCCCTCGTTAGATTGTAAGCTCCTTAACTATAGGTTTTCTCTTTCTCATTCAAAATCGTCACTCCAGCACTTCCCTGGCACAAAACAGGTGTTTAATAAATGTTTATTGACTGACTAGTCCACCAGCTATAAATCCATGATTCCATGACACTTTTAAATCTGGTGTTCTTCTAACATCTTGAAATGGCCATTTTTTTTTTAAAGTAACATCCTTGATTCCAGTTCACAGCATGCCCTCAAACTTTTCCAAAGAAGCTGAGAAGGCAATACACTTATTTTCTATCATACAAGTTTGATTACCTAAAAGCACTCTCAGTCCCACCTAAGTAGGATAATTGAAACTCTACTCTGCATTAATACCTCCCACTCCATTTTATCAAGAGTAGGTTGAATTATCTTTGAAAATACCTCAGTTCCTTCATGCTTTTTAGAGCCTGAAGGAGGATTTTAATCAGAAATGGACTGTGCCTAGTTCCTACAAAGAAATCTCATTGTCTTCCTTGAAAGAAAAATGTCCTAGAGGCACAAAGGTGAATCAAAAGACAAGGAATATACTCTACTCTTCCCTTCCTTGGGATGAATTTCCTTTTCCACATTCTACATACACACACACACACACACACACACACACACATCATCCTGGTGTAGGCTCTAATTACCTCATTCCTGAATTATTGCCAAAAGCTTTCTGGTTGGTCTCTCTGCAACAAGTCTTTCTCTATTCCAGTTCATCCTCCATTCAGTTGTCCAAGGGAACTTAAATTGCAAGTCTGACCACATGTCACAACCCCATTCAATAAAATGAAGCAATGCCATAAGCAAACTGATTGTTTGGTTGGTTATTGTCCTTTTTTCTCAAAGAGGACCAAAATGACATCATTATGTCATTTCAATGTGTCTGACTGTGGCTGACCAGACCAATACAAGTTTGAAATGCTCTACCACAGGTCAGGTACAAATAGTCCACGTGAACGTTTGGGGTGTATACTCCAAATTTGCCCATCTTGTGTTTCCTTTGAGCTGTTTAAATTCTGCTTTGCTCATAGAGGGCAGAACCTTCTCTGATGTGGGCATGCCATGCTGAAAGGTCCTGTGCCAGTGTCTTTCATGTCACACAATCAATTCCAAAGTTCTTGAGAGAGACCTTAAGAGTGTCCTTGTATCTCTTCTTCTGGTCACCATGTGAATGCTTGCCCTGTGTGAGTTCTCCATAAAATAGTCTTTTTGGCAAATGTAAGTTTGGCATTCGAACAACTTGGCCAGACCAACACAGTTGCACTCTCTGAAGCAGAGTTTGAATGCTTGGCAGTTTAGTTTGACTAAGGACCTCAGTGTCTGGTACCTTATCCTGCCAGGTGATCTTCAGAATCTTCCTAAGATGATTCAAATGGAAGCGATTCAGTTTCCTGGCATAGCGCTGATAGACTATCCAGGTTTCACAGGCAGACACCAATGAGGTCAGCACAACAGCTCTGTAGACCTTCAGTGTGGTAATCAGTCTAACACCTCTTCTCTCCCATACTTTCCTTTGGAGCCTCCCCAAAATTGAGCTAGCTCTGGCAATGCAAACATCAACCTCATTATTAATGTGTACATCCCTGGAAAATATACTACCAAGGTAAGTGAACTTATCCACAGCATTCAAAACTTCTCCATTTGCTGTAACCCATGGTTCCATGTATGGATGGTGTGGTGCTGGCTGATGGAGTACCTGTGTTTTCTTGGTGTTAATTGTTAGGCCAAAATTAGCCCAAGCAGCAGAGAATTGACCCATACTTTGTTGCACCAAGTTTACCTGTCAGAGCTATGGATAAGGAAAGAATTTAGGACCAAACAAGATGTAAAGAACATTACAAAATGTAAAATGAATCATTTTGATTATATAAAACTAAAAAGTTTTTGTACAAAAACCAATCAATGCAACCAAAATTAAAAGGAAAGCAGAAAACTGGGGGAAAATTTTCACAGCAAGTATCTCTGATCAAGCCCTCATCTCTCAAATATATAGAAAACTGAGTCTGATTTATAAGAATACAAGTCATTTCACAATTGATAAATGGTCAAAGGATATGAATAGGCAGGTCTTCAGAAAGAGAAACCAAAGATATCTATAGTCATATGAAAAAATGACCTAAATCATTATTGAAGAAAAATGCAAGTTAAAGAAACTGTGAGGTGCTACCTCACACCCATCAGATTGACTTATATGACATAAAAGGAAAATTACAAATGTTGAAGGGGGTTTGCAGAACATTGGAACACTAATGTATTGTGGGTGGAGTTGTAAACTGATCCAACAATTCTAGAGAGCAATTTGAAACTACATCCAAAATGCTATAAAACTGTATATCCTTTGATCCAGCAATACCACTGCTAGGTCTGTATCCCAAAGAGATTTTTTTTAAAAGGGGAAAAGACCTATTTGTACAAGAATATTTATAGCAGTTCTTTTTGTGGTGGCAAAGAATTGGAAATTGAGGGGATGCCCATCAAGTGAGGAATGGCTGAACAAGTTGTGATATATGAATGTAATGGAATACTATTGTGCTATAAGAAATGATGAGCAGGCAGATTTCAGAAAAACCTGGAAAGACTTACATGAACTGATGCTGAGTGAAGTGAGCAGAACCAGGAGAAAATTGTACACAGTAAGAGCAACATTGTGCCATGACCAACTTTGATAGACTTAGCTCTTCTCAGCAATACAGTGATCTAAAACAATTCCAAAAGACTCATGATGGAAAATGCTATCCACATCCAGAGAAAAAACTATGAAGTCTGAATGCAGATTGAAGTATACTATTTTCTCTTTTTTTTTCTTTCTCATGGTTTTTCTCTTTTGTTCTGATTCTTCTTTCACAACATGACTAATGTGGAAATATGTTTAATGAAATTGTACATGTATAGCTTATATCAGATTGCCTGCCATCTTGAGGAGGGGAGAAGGGAGGAAGGCAGGGAGAAAAAAATTTAGAACTCAAAATCTTAAAAAGTGAATGTTAAAAACTATCTTTACATATAATTAGAAAAAATAAAATAAATTAAGTGGGGGGGGGGAGAAGAAATGACAAGAAGGATGATTTCTGAAAAACCTGGAAAAACATACACAAACTGATACAAAGTGAAATGAACAGAACAGGAGAACATTGTACATAGTAACAGCAATATTGTACAGTGAAGGATTGTGAATGACCTGGCTATTCTCAGCAATACAATGATCCAAGACAATCCCAAAGGACTCATGATGAATCTGCCTGCAGAAAAAGAACTAATATTGTCTAAAAATATACTGAAGCATACTATTTTTCACCTTCTTTCTTCCTTTCTTTCTTCCTTCTTTCCTTCCTTCCTTCTGTTCATTCATTCTTTCTTCCTTCCTTTCTTTCTTCCTTTGAGTCTCCTTGCACAAGATAACTAACGTAGAAATGCTTTACATTATTGCACATGTATAACCTATATCAGGTTTTATATATGTATATATATACACACATACATATATAATATATACATACATACACACATACACACACATACACACACACACACACATATATATATATACACACACATATATATATATATATATATATATATATATATATATATATATATATATATGATATGTGTGTGTATAAGCAGTCAGATTGCTTACCATCTCAGGGATGGGGGAGGGAAGGAATGGAGGGATAGAATTTGGAATTCAAAACTTTTTTAAAAAGAATGTTAAAAATTGTTAGAAGGCACATAAAATATTTTTTTAAAATAAAATGAAGTGGTTCCTTCTTACCTTCAGGATTAAATATAAAATCTTTTGTCTGACTTTTAAAGCTCTTCATAATCTGGACCCTTCTTACCTTTCCAGTCTTCTTACACTTTACTGTTCTCAGGATCCAGTGACACTGGCCTCTTTGCTGTTCCTCTGAAAGACATTTGATATCCCAACTCTATGTATGTTCTCTGGCCAGCCTCTATTTCTAGAATGCTATCTCTCCTCTTGTCATCCTCTTGGCTTTCCTGGCTTCTTTCAAGTCTCAGCTAAAATTCATCTCCAATCTTAAATCTCTAATTTATCCTGTATATCATATTTGTTTTCATGTTATCTCCTTCATTGGACTGTGAGTTCCTTGAGGGTAGGGAGTATCTTTTGCTTTTCTTTGTATTCCCAATGCTTCACACAGTGCCTCATACAGAATAGGCTGTTAATAAATGCTTACTGACTTGACTTGACTTGGAAGAGATTCAGTAAGAAATCCTTCACCTCTCCTTCATCCCATTTTGGTTTTACCTGCTTGATGAAACAAGTATCCATCGGCCGATCTCTTGTGACTGGAGGCGGCGGGGTCGGACATGGCGACGTTCTGGAGCAATCACGGGCTTTGCTTGGCGCCGGTGTTTGGGCAGTGCTGGAGGCCTGGCCAGCGCTGCAGATCGCCGTGGAGAACAGCTTCGGGGGAGCCCACAGCTTCGAGAAGGCCCTGTGGCTCAGGGGAGCAGTCTGGGACTATTTCATCCAGAACGCTGACTTGGACCAAGATGAGGTTGAGGACTGACTTCCTGGCTGACATCATGAGCACTGACTTTGATACCCTCGTAGAGGATGGAAGCCTGCCCCAGGTAAGCCAGCAGCTCCAGACAACGTTCAGATACTGCCAGAGAGGTGAAGAACTCTTGCTGAGAGAGTTCGTCATTCAGATGGGCTAGAAGCAGAAGAAGGTCAAAGCCATGGAGGTCCAGACAATTGACAACAACTCAGACCGGGAGGAAAAAATAGATGGGGGAGCTGAGGAAATGGAGGTGACTGACATCAGGGAAACCCCTGCCCTGCATTGTGGTGCCCAGGCTGATCCATTGGCTGCCACTAGCCTGGCCTCCATTGGGCGGGCATGAAGCTGCTGAAGAAGGCTGGATGGTCATCCAGAGGAAAAAGAAGTGAGAGCCTAGGCCTTCCCCAGTGGCCTGGGCTGGGCCTTCCAGGTGTGCTCCAGTATCTCTCAGGGAAGAGCATCTTCTGAGCCTCTCGCTCCACCCCACGACATAGCATGCACAGCTGTGAAACTGGCCTAGAGCACCCAAAGGGGCCCCGGTTCAGGTGGAGTCTCTACTTGAGAGCATTGGGTGCCTGGCTTTGACATTTCCCAATGTCCTGTGAGCTTCAGCAAGTCACCTGACCTCTTTGGGCCTCCATTTCCCCATCTGTAAAATGAGGACAATAACAGCCTCCAGAACTGGAGGGATAGACATTGACTTTGCTCTGCTTCACAGGGGAATGGGGATACGAAGAGATGAAGCGTGGAAAGTGTTCCCAGTCTTTGTTCACCCCTGTTGCTCCCCAGGACCTTCACCGGTTAACACCTGCTCAGAATTGGTGTCAGCTAGAAGAGCAGTGCCTCAGTGGAACAACGGGCAGACGTCTCCTTTCCTCACCCATTCACATGGCCTCCAGCCTAATCTCAACCCCTTCCCCTCCCTAGTCAGCTCTCACCTCAACTAACAGAACTTCCAAACTTGCTTCTTCTTTGTCCACTCCGTGCTCCACACAGTTACCAAAGTCATCTTCCCAAGCGACAAACAGACTTGGCTATGTCACACCCACACTCAAAAACATTCAGTGACTCCTTCTCCCTTCTAGGCTAAACTCCAAAGTGCTCAGCCCGGCATTTAAAGGCCTACACAGTATTCCTTTCACCAGCCTTTCCAGGCAAGTGGACCTGCCAGCCCTTCCCACATTCTTCCCCTATACTTGGAGTCTTCTCCTCCCTTCTTCACATTAGCCTCTCGGTGCAGACCCTCAAAGCTGCCTGGTACACTTAGCCAGGAAATGGGCTTCCTTTACCTCGGAAGGACAGTCTGTGTTCTCTGTAATGATAAAGCAAGTATGAAGGTTTGTAGACGAAAAGCTACTTGTGGGTAGGGCCTCTAGTCTTGGTTGTTCCCACTCACTAATCAATGTTTGTGGGATTGAAATGAACGAAATTGCAAGAGGTTTTTCTTTGTATCCCCAGCACTTAGCACACAGCTGGTATCTAAGAAATGCTTTCTGACTTGTTTAAAAACTGGTCTTCCAGCTTTGGAAGACCTCTGAGGAGGAGGAGGAGGAACTCCCAAGCTCTCCAGGCAACAGCACACTCTTTGAGAGTGGTTCCAATTTCTAGGACCCCCTGTGCCCGGCTTTGTAACTTCCACATCCAACCTCCCTCTCCATCTGCCTTTCCTCCAAAGGCTCCAGTTCTGCTTGGGATTACTAAACTGTTGGCCTCACTCACACAGATGAACACACAGTAATCAGGCTTCCTTGGAACTGCAACCAAAACTGTATTTTTCCATTAAAACAAAACATCAAACCATAAAAAAAAAAGAAATAAGCATCCATCCATTCACCCATCCATCCATCCGTCCTTTCTCCCTCTCTTCTCCCCAGAAATGCCTCAGGATACCAGGCCAGCTCACACATGCAATATCATTCTTCCTCTGATATGGAAGTTGTAAGAGTTGGAAAACCCCCAGATTGGCAGAAGTGGCAGAACCCCACACACCATCTTATTCAGAAAGTGCCAAGACAATAGCCACACCTAAATCTGAAGTAATGTGTAATTTAACCTTTTAAATATCATCTTTATTAATATTTTTGCTTGTTATTTCACATTAAATTCTAAATATCTCTCTCCCTATCCCAGTCATTCCTGGTAGTAAAGACTAAAAAGTAAAGAGAAAAATGGTTCAGCAAAACCAGCCAATACATCAGTAGCGTAGCCGTTGTCCCACACCTACCTAGAGTTCCCCCATGCTGCAATGAAGGGAGTGAGATGTGTTTCCTCAACTCTTCTCCAAGGTCAAGCTTGGTTATTATAATTATACAATATTTAATTTTATTTTTCTTTCTGTTTACATTGTTCTCATTTCATATATTGTTTTCTTAGTTCTGTTTTGTACCAACCATACCACCATAGAAAATACTCATTTCTGAAAGCTAATTAAATCTGGCTGACTAATTGATATCAATTTTTAATCATGGGTATGGTCACAAGTTGGGGCTTATGAATTCTTGTATTAGAAAACCATCTCCCAAATCCTCAGGGTCCCTTAGAATCCAAGGGGAAGCCTTATCAATCATGTTGTGGGGACTCAAACTGCCAGTACAAGTGGGAGTTGGGAGAGTAGCTCCAGATCATGCCAGCAGGAGAACATATAAAGGAAAGTGTAGGTGTGTACATAGTTCTTTTCTATTAAGAGATCAAAACTAAGAAATAAAACATCAATAAATCCACCCATTTTGCTCCCATTCAGAATTAATTCATGTTAACCTTTTTCCTCTTAGCTTTGAAGAAAGGGTTTGTTAAACAACTTGGGGGAGGGGGAAATTTTTAACCTATTTAAGGGAGGAAAAACCTTATATTTAAATACAGAAATTCATTCATTTTAGATGCATATATTCTGTTTATTACAACTTGTCCCTCCTCCCAAGAACATTACTTGACAACACTTGGTTAACACATCATGAGTTTGTTTTGTTGTATATGCTTGAAGACAACAATCTTACATTTATTGCCTTCCAACTGGTCTGAGATCCAGATTTTGCCCTAATGCAGTCTGGCCTTCCCCATAGGTTTATCTGAATAGGGGTGATGGTGATTTTTTAAACCATATTTACAGCAGTTATTCCTCTTTTAAAAAGACAGTTCCAGAGTCAGAAAGGAACGAGAGTCTATCAAATGATCTTTTTCCAGCCTCTGCCTTTGAGGTCTGAGGAAAGAAGGCAGACTTCCTTTGATAAGTTTGGCAAAGGAATGGACCCTTCACCTGTAGAGCATACCAGAAGCATTGCACCCCTGCTGTCAACAGCTTAGCAGTATAACAAAATTAAATTAAAGGCCTATTGCTCCCTGGAACCTAAAACTTTGGAGACACATGGCCTTAAAGCAGAATTCTTAGTTCCCAGGAGGCTGAAGGACAGATATCTGCTGATTCCAAATAAAGGAAGAAGAAAAAGTTTCTCTTCAGAGAATTCCTTTTGGTGAGCAGTACATACTGTCAATTACACATAAATCTGTAAGCCAGACAAGGGAGATTTTTTTCTTTTCTGTGCCTAATATTAGTATTCCATTACTTTTATATAGTATGCTTTCAAACATAGAAGGTGTATTTCCTCTGGGAAGCAGAAAAAAGGAGAAACATCATGTGACTCATTATTTGGAAAATTTAAGGTAAGAACTGCTGCAGGATAGGAGAGATAATTTTATTTCAGAGATTTATAGGAAAGGTGTTATAAAAATATTTTATACGAATACAATGGAATACTATTGTGCCATAAGAAATGATGAAATGGACAATTTCAGAGGGAACCAGGAAGATTTTTTGAATTGACACAAAGAGAAGAGAGCAGATTTAAAAGAGTAATTTATACAACAAAACAAAATTATCTAGAAAAACAACTTTGAAAGACTTTAGAACTCTGATTAACACAATGATAAATCACAAATCTGAAAGAATGAAGATGAAACAAACTGCTCACTTTCTGACAGAGACGTGATGAACTTAAAAATGTAGAGACATAACATTTTCAGACATGGCTAATATGGGAATTTGTTTGGTAGGATTATAAAGATATATTTTGAGGGAATTATTTTTGTTCTTTAATTTGCTTCATAGAGGGGTAACAGGAGGGACAGATTAATTTTAAAAATACTCGCTACTTGAAACATTTTTTTAAATAAAATTTTAAAAAGAAAGAAATCACCATCATCAAAAAAAAATTTACTAGGAGATCAAAGATATGGCTGTATGTACCTCATATTAGATACATGACTATACTACGAAATATATTTATAATATATTGGGAAGTAAAGTCTGTCTGGGCCTTACTATCATTTTGGGTAGACATATAAATTCAGGATGCTAATTAAGTCATAGGAATGTGTGATGTTGACAAGGAAGAGAACGGAGGGCCAAGGACAAAATCTTGCAAGTCTTACATGAGAATTGGGTAGAAATCTAGTGAATCAGAACAAAAAGACATTGTCAGATAGGAAAGAGAGCAAGGAAAGACTAGTATCACTGGAGCTGTAGCGAACCATATTGTCAAATACTGTAGGAAGGTCACAAATGAAGAGGACTGAGAAAAAGACCATGAGATTTGGCAACTAAGAGGCTATTAGTGAACTTGGGGAAAGAAGTTTCAGTACTATGAGGAGGATACGAGGGGTTGTGGAGAATAGGAAATATTAGTAGGTGGTATGACACAGCAGAAAGAGCACTGGCTCTGAAGCCAGATGACATGGGTCCAAATTGTGTCTGTGATGATCATTACTTGTGGGATCTTGGGAAAATCACTCCATTGCTTGCAGTCTCAGTTCAATCTATAAAATGAGGAGTTGAACAATTTGACTTCTGAGGTCCTTTCTAGCTCTGGATTTATGGTCTTACAGTAAGGAAGTAAAAGCAACACGTAGTAGATGACTTTTTTTCCAGAATTTTAACAGGAAAGGGGGAGCAATGCACTTAAGGGTGTAGTAGGTTGTGTAAAAGCTTGTGATTTTTTAGAACGAGGAAGGCTGAGAATATCTGTAAACAGAGGGAAAAGAACCAGTGGAGATGGAGAGACAGAGGATGAAAGAAATGATAGAGAAAAGTCCTAAAGGAGAGAAGAGAGGGTAGACCCAAGGGTACAAGTGGAAAGTTTAGCCTTGGTAAGGAGGAAGGCCTCTGAGCGAAGGCATAGAGAAGTTTTGAGGTGTGGAGGAGGGAAAATGAAGAGTTTGTGACAAATGGCTTAATTTTTTTTTTTTTACCAAAGTATAAGGCAAGGTAAGAGGGAGAGGGAGACAGGGAGAGAAAGAAGTTAGGGGTGTAATGGGAGGCTTAAGAATAAAGAAGAAGTTTAAGAAGAGTCAATTTAGGAAATATGCTGAAAAAAAAACAAATAAATATTTGTTTAGTATCATGTACCATTTGAAAAGCAATCAGAGTGTGATGGGCTTTCTTGGAAAAGGACAAAGAAATTTTTGTGGTTCAGTTGTTTTAGTCATACCCAGCTTTTTGTGACCCCAGTTGGAGGGTTTTTTTTTTTTTGGCAAAGATACTGGAATAGTTTGCCATTTCCTTCTCTAGCTCATTTTACAGGACTAAGTGACTTGCCCGGGTTACACAGCTAGTAAGTGTTTAAGGCCAGATTTGAACTCAGGTCTTACTGACTCCAGACCAGGCATTCTTATTCACTATACCACCTCATTGCTCTTTTTCCTTGCTACCTGCACACCAAGCAGGACATGTTTTCCTAATGATGGATAAGTGATTTAATAAGAAAATTTTATTGTTCTCTGAGTTGTAGCGAAAAGATCCCAGTCTGGCAGCTCTGGAGATCAAAGTCCCAAGAACTGTCTGCCACTTGATTTTCATTTGCTAGCTCTTTTTTGGTGGCAAAAAATTGGAAATTGAGGAGAACATCCAATTTTTTGCCAACAAAAAAAGAACTAGCAAATGAATTGGGGAATGGCTGAACAAGTCGTGTAATGGAACACTATTGTGCTATGAGAAATGATGAACAGGAAATATCACAAAAATCTGGAAAGACTTACATGAACTAATGCAAAGTGAAATGCACAAAACCAGGAGAATATTATTCACAGTAACAGCAACATTGTGTAATGATCAACTATGAATGACTTAGCTCCTCTCAGCAATACAATGATCTAAGATGATTCCAAAGGACTCATGATGGAAAATACTATCCACATCCAAACAAAGAATTGATGGACTCTAAATGTAGATCAAAGCATACTATTTTTGCTTTCTTTATTTTGGGGTGTGTTTTTTTTCCTTTTGCTCTGTTTCTTCCTTCACAACATGACTAATGTGGAAATATGTTTTATGTGATTGCACGTATATAAGCTATATCAAACTGTTTATTGTATTAGGAAGAGGGAAGAGGAGGGAGGGAGAAAAATTTGGGACTCAAAATTTTGTAAAAATAAATGCTAAAAATTGTCTTTACATATAATTGAAAAAAATACTATAAAAAGATTTTCATTTGCTAGAGACAATGCTTTGACGTCTTTGCTTATCAGCTGAGACTGGCAGTCAGGGTGTTAACTGTTGGGGTTAGCCAATGACACACCCATTGTGAAAAACTCAAACCTTTTAGCTCAATTTATCTGAAGTTATCTTCTTGAGGTTCCATGGAAATTTACTGTCCCTAAGTAGAAAGGCAGATGATTGAAATCAATATTAAAGGCCAAAATTCAATTGAATTCGATTGTACTTCAGAAGTATCTTAAAATGGTACTTTGTAGAAGGCAGGGCCAATGAGGGGGAAATTAGGACTCAGATCACTATGGCCTCAGAGATGGCTGTTGTTGACCTAAGTGACCATCAAGGTTGTTGCCTGTGCATAAATGAGATCTAAGGAGTGCAATTCTACCACAGGCTTAGGAACAACTAGGCGCTTTCTTATTCTAAGTACTTCACTATTGCAAATAAATAAATAAAGCTTTGTAGTTTCACCTAAGCAAAGCCATTTACTTTTCAGACGCTCTGGTAAAGCTTTAGTGAAGACTTGCTTTTCCCCAAAATAATTTGTGCTAACCAAAGGCTATCCTTTCCTTCCAGACCATCTGTTCTCCTTCACCATGAAGTTATGGTACTAAATTTGTGTCACACAACCATTTCCATGGCAACTAGATGTGGTCTCCATCCCTGAATCCTAATTCCACTGAAGCCAGGACCAAGCTACGGGAGGATCAGGGAGTACATCCTGATATTTCTTTTATTTCGCATTCCTTTTCAAGTTCGGGGCTTTCTGTGAAGATGTTCCTTTATCCAGACTTGAAACCTTTGATTTGGAGTCCTTATTATATAGTATGAATATGTGGTTTGCATATGGTACAAGAGCTGTATGTGAAACATCTGCCCTGAAAATGATTCAATAGTTGGGTTCACACACAAGGGGAAAATTAGATGCGTTCAAAAATCCCATGAATTGGTTTTGAAAAAAGAGCTATTAGCAATATAGATGTAAACATGCAAAGTTACTTCTGGCCTTGGATAAATAATACAGTAAATACAAGCACAGAGATCATTGGAAGGTGCCTGGATGCCTGACTCCGATGAACTTTTAAAAGTTGAGAACAGAAGTTGAGCTAGTTCATACTTAGGCAAGGGTTCATATTCTATTTAGCTCTTCAGAGATGATGGCTATAATAGAGACTTCAGATTTAGGGAATATGCAGATTTATACATAGAAATGATCTGTCCATTTTATTTTTCATTTAACACATACTACTTGTATAGAAAGGCACCTTTCTATAGCACTGTTTGCTAGAGAGCAGAATTTGGCATTACACATATGGTTTAGACCCCACCAGAAGGGGCTTGGTTATTGAAACATCAAAAGGGCCTTATTAATAAAGCAATTCCCTCACTGTCCAGACCTGGAGAACAGCCTTAGAATAGGATAGAATATGTGCACGCACATCTGTAGACGTTGTTTAGATGCACGTACTTCTATTGGCATGTGTATATGTGTGTTTATGTGTACTAGATCTGTGATTTCATCAGTGCAGGTAACTTCGCAGTCTGGAAGAAGAACCATAGCTATTCTTCAACTTACAATTTCAGAAATATACCTAGGGCACTAAATTGAATACTAGAATAAAAATAAATTATAGTAGTTAGCATTTATACAGCATGTTATGGTTTGCAAAGCACTTTACAAATATTATCTTATTTGAGCCTCTCAGTGACCCTGGGAGGTAGGTGCTATTATTGTCCTATTTTACAGATAAGAAAACTGAGGCAGACAGAGGTTAAATTATTGGCTCGAGGACGCATAGCCACCAGCAGAGGAGAGACTAGAACTCAGGGCTTCCTGACTCCGGCCAACATTTCATACATTATACTATGCTGCTTACATGTGCATACTGGAAGCATAGTTTCTTGTTGGGAAGCTAATGCTGCTTGTGTATATGTAGATTATTTAGGTCTGAGATGGGTTACTCCAGAATTTCCTAAGTCTTTTGCTAGATTTAGGGATGGTATCACGGCTGTACTTGGGCGCAAGGATAGCTGGAGCCAGCTCAGAGCATCTTTGAAAGCCAATTGTTAAATTTTCAGCGTGGTCATTTACACCTGGGAAACTGACAAATATCACAAATCAGGGCTTCATTTTTATTTTGTTGATTGTCATATGACCAGAAGGTTAAAAAGCAACTACCTGAAGCCCAAATCTGGCTGCCACCTGGTCTAGACTTAAGAAACTTATAGGGAAAATGCTAATAATGCAAATTAAACTTTAAAGTGTATTTTGCTTACTTTTTGTCCCCCACAGACATCTGGTTGTTGAATATTTGCAAATACACCCTTGCTTGGGCCTAAGTACTTTGGGAACAGTTTTGGACCTGACACCCAATTTTTAGCTGTAGAAGGTTCAATAACCAGGTTGAATCAGACCTGAAAGGCTGTGGAAAGGGGCACGCAGACTGGAGGTAACTAAAGTTAGGTCTTCCGGTTCTAACTCAAGAATTTCAAGGCTCTAGAGAGGAGCAGAGGACAGCACGACAGCATGAGGTCCAATGGGTGGGACTCACTGACAATGAGGCCCAGTGGTCTGAGATCACAAGGAGGAGACTTCAAGATTATTCTCTATTTTCAGTGTCCTAGGAACAGAGTCTAGACTTGGAAAATTGCCTTGATGTGTACGAAGCAGGAGGATAGTGATGAGACTCTGCATAAACTTGTGAAAGTTTTTGTTGTCATCGGTTTCATGGCTCTGAACATCATAATAGAGGGATGGGTCCAGATGGACTTGGGTCAATGCAGGGAAAGTGCAGTGTGCAGTTGAGCACCACCAGGGGGCATGAGCCTGTTGTAACCCACAGGCTCAAGGGGATTGTCTTGGCTATAATTCTAGAACTGAATTATCTGTACTTTCAGTGTCTACTGAGGCCAGAAGTGGGCAGTAGGTACAACCTGTCTTTGGTGCCCCCTCTCTTTTCCCGATCCTCTTCTTTTCTGTCTCTAACCTAATGAGGAATTTGCATTACACTGTAAAATTAGATAAAGGAAAGAATTTCTTGAGTTTCAAAATTATTTAAGACTTTTAAGTGGTTATAATGAAAGATTAGGGAATTTCCATCCCTGCAGATCCCCCAAAATACATGGTTTTCCACGTTTGGAGAAAGATGGCTAAATCAGTCAACAAGCGTCTATTTAGGGCTGACCTCTGAAGTCCATTTCAGGTCTAAATTTATGATTGTATTAGTATGATCCTATTATAGCTTTCTGACTCTATGAATTATCTAATTATTTTCATGCACTAAAAGCAACAAGGAAACATAGATAAATGACCAGTCTGAGAGTCTGGAGACCTGGGTTCAAGTTTCACCTCAGGCAAATCACTTAATGTCTTAGTGCCCCATGCCATAACCTACAGCTCTAATTTATATATAAATTGTGGATTTGCTTCAGTGGTGGGAGCACCTTACACTGGGATAAAATCTGAGTAATTAAAAGTGTGGAATCATAAAGACCTCAGTTCTAATCCTCCCTCAGACACTTACTAACTAAGATGAGTCACTTAACCTTGCCTAGTCTTAGCTTTCCTTTCCTCATCTATAAAATGAGGAGGTTGAACTCAGTAGCCTCTAAGATACCTTCCTACACTAGGCAAGGAGGGAATGGAGGCTTCTTTGTATTTTCTAGTTCTTAAGCACAGAAAATATAAGGAAAGGGGGAAAAAATTAAAAACAATCTCTACCCTCAGAGGTTGGGGGACAGCCACAGTTAGCAAGTATGATCTGGATGCAAATTCCAGCAAAGGAAGCTGAGAAGGAGCACTCAGATGGGTAGGAAAAGAATCAGAAGAGAGCAATGTCACAACTTAGAAGAAATTATCCAAGTAAAGAGGGTGATTAATAGTGTCAATGTTTGCAGAGAGGGTGGAGGAAAAGCAAATAAAAACAAAAAAGCAAATTAAAAACAAAACCTCTCAAATCCCTAGCTATTCCATATGTTTTCATAGAAATCAATATTACTAGTAGTACTAAAATAAAGGGATTGGTTTTATTACTGACAGTATGAATCAAAATAAAAGAACAGTAGTTATTCGAAAATTTGATAATGTATCTATTCATTCAATTTAGATTTGGTTTGGTCCTATCCAACTCTCCATGACCCCATGGGCCATAAATGTCCATGAGGTTTTCTTGACAAAGATTCTGGAGTGGTTTGCTATTTCCTTCTCCAGTGAATTAAAGAAAACAGTAGTTAAGTGACTTGCCCAGGAGGTCAGATTTGAACTGAGGACTTCCTAACTCCAGGCCTAGCCCTCTATCTACTGAGCTACCTAACCATCCTGTTTTTTTAAATCTGCAGCACCTGGTATTCCTAGGCAGGCTGCCATCCAACTAACCAGGCCCTATCACGCTTAGCTTCTGAGATCAGAGAAGATCTGGCCATTCAGAGTGATACAGCTATAGACAATTTATATTTACATAACTACTCATTGAACCTTTGCTATGTCTACAATTCTGTAATAAAAGATAGAAGAACCAAGAGATATCTCTCCTATTCATTCTTTCCTCTCCACTCACACAGCCACCACCCTAGTTGAGGCTTTCACCATTTCTTTTCTGGACAATTAAAATAGTCCCCTAATTGGTTTCCCTATCTCCAGTTTCTCCTTTCTTAAATTCATCATCCAAGAAGCTGCCAAATTGGTCATTCCAGAGCATAAGTACAACTATATCACTTCCTTGCTCAGGAAGCTTCCATTGTTCCCAATTACCTACAGGATAAAATACAAATTCCACTGCCTAGTAAGCGCTTAGTAAATGCATATCTCTCTCTCTCTCTCTCTCTCTCTCTCTCTCTCTCTCTCTCTCTCTCTCTCTCTCTCTCTCTCTTTCTCTCTCTCTCTCTCTCTCTCTTTCTCTCTCTCTCTCTCTCTCTCTCTCTCTCTCTCTCTCTTTCTCTCTCTCTCTTTCTCTCTCTCTCTCTCTTTCTCTCTCTCTCTTTCTCTCTCTCTCTCTCTCTCTCTCTCTCTCTCTCTCTCCCTTCCTCTCTCCCTTCATTCCTCTCACCCTGTTTCCTCCCTCTCATCTATCTATCTGTCTGTCTGTCTTTCTATCTAACGTGTCAATCTGTCTAGCATTTAAAGTTCTAACAATCTGACTTCAGCTTATCTTTCTAGACCAGAGATGGGCACATGTGGACTTCTAGGTCCTTGAGTGTGGACTTTTGACTGAGTCCAAGTTTTACAGAACAAATCCTTTTATTCAGGGGATTTGGTGTGTGAAGTTTGGACGCAGTCAAAGGGCCACACTTGAGGACCTAGAGGGCCACATGTGGCCTAGAGGCTACAGGTTCCCCAACCCTGGTCTATACTATTATTAAACTACTTCTCCTCATGTATTCTACACTCCAGCCATTGCTCCATTTGCCTCCATTCCTATTTTAAAAACAACAACAACCCTCACTTGATCTGTCTATCCCCACTGGCTATTGTCCTATGTCTTTCCTCTCTTTTATGACTAAACTTTTCAGGAAAGCCATCTACCAATACTGCCTCTGCTTCTTCTCCTGTCAGCCTCTTCTTAATTCTCTGAAGTCTGGTTTCTGACCTAAAACTCAATTGAAACTGCTCTTTCTCATTTTCCAGATCTGATAGCTTTTTCTCTACCTTCTCTGCAAATATTGATACTATTCATCACCTTCTTTCCCTGAATAATCTCTTCTAAGTTTTTGTGACATTGCTCTCTCCTGATTCTTTTCCTACTTGTCTGAGTGTTCCTTCCCAGCCTTGTTTGCTGGAATTTTTATCTAGATCATGCTTGCTAATTGTGGCTGTCCTCCAACCTCTGTCCTAGGCCTTCTTCTTTTTACCCTCTATAGTAGCTCTTTGAGTGGTGATTTCATCAGCATCCCTGGAATCAATTATCACCTCTATGTAGATGATTCACCCATATGTTTAATCAGCCCTAAACTCTCTTCTGACCTCCAGTCTAGCTCAACATGTCCAGAACTGAACTCATTATCTCGCCTCCTCCTCCCCACCCCCACCATCCCACTCACTCCTTTCCTAACTCCCTCCCATAATCCTGTCCTGGGCACCACTATCCTCCCAAGTCAGCCAGGCTCACAACTTAGCTGTCATTTTCAACTCCACTCTCTCACTCTCACCAACCCCCCCACCTTAAGTGAGAGCCCTGCCAATTCAGTCTTTGCAAAATCTCTCCTTCCTCTCCTCTGACTCTTGAATACCACACTCTAGTGCAAACTCTCATCACCTCAAAACGGCTAGGTGGCTCAGTAAATAAAGGTAATAGGACCTAGAGTCAGGAAGACCTGAGTCAAGTCCAGTCTCAGACACTTACTAGCTATATGACCCTGGGCACTTAATCTCTGACTGCCACAGTTTCCTTCAGTATAAAAGAAATAATAAAATCTACCTTGCAGGGTTATTATAAAGATTAGATGAGATAATATTTGCCAAGTGCTTGGTACAGTGGCTGGCACATAGTAGGTACCCAATAAATGCTTATTTCCTTCCTTCCCTATGCCTGGACTATTGCAGGAGTATTCTGGTTTATCTCCCTGCCTCAAAACTCTCTCCAAATTAGTCTTTCTTCCTCTCAGCTTCCAAGGTGATCTTCCTAAAGTGCAACACTAACCACATAAACCCCCAATTCAGTAAGCTCCAGTGGCTCCCTATTAACCTCTAGGATCAAATATAAAATTTTCCATTTGGCTCTTAAAGTCCTTCCTACTTTATGGTCTTCTTATACCTTGCTCTCCTCCCTGTAAGTATCTTATATGTGCATGGTTGTTTTCATGTCGTCTCCACCATTTAGAAGGTTAGCTTCTGGAGGGTAGGGACTGGTTTTTTGTTTTTTTTTCCCTTTCTTTGTATCTCCAGTATACTTATCAAAGAGTCTTGCCCATGCTAATGCTTGTTGACCTGACTTTCAGTTCCCCAAACGTTCCATGGCTTACCTTTTCTTGGTGATTGCCAAGTCCAGAATGCATTCCCTCATCACTCCCTCGGCCCCTCAGGATTCTATTCAAGCACCACCTTCCTGATCCACTGCATCCCCTCCCTCAGAAGTTATTCTGTGTTTCCTTGGTATCTATTTTGTATTGACTTGTCTGGGTAGCTGTCATTCCAGTCCTACCCTCCCATCCTTGCCTCCAAGTAGAATGTAAGCTCCTTAAGGGCAAGAACCGTTTTGGTTTTGCCCCAGGTCCCAATATAGTTCCTTACTTTAAGAAAAGCTTGATGGAGGCAGCTAGGTGGCTCAGTGAGTACAGCATGGGCCCTGGAGTCAGGAGGAGCTGAGTTCAAATCTGGCCTCAGACACTTGACACATGTACTAGCTGTGTGACCTTGGCCAAGTCACTTAACCCCAATTGCCCTGCCAAAATAAACAAACAAAAAACAAGAAAATCTTGATGAATGCAAGTTTCAAGAAAAAAAGGGGTGATTACTAGGGTCAAAATGACAAATATATTGAGGAGGATTGACAAAAATTCATGGGATTTGTTTACAAGGGAGTCATAGATTTTATGAGAGGTTATAATCCATGTAGCTAGCCACCATATGATGATAACATAAAAAAGATACTGTTAATAGGGAAGCCAGGAATTCCTTCCTTCCTTCCTATTGCTTTTTCTACTTCTTTCCCTCTTTTCCTTGATCCTCCCTTTTCTCTTTCCTCTTTTCTCTCCTTTTTTGTTACTTTCCTCCTACCTCTTATTTCATCACTCTCCTTATCTATTTTCTTCCCCACCCTTCTGTCATAATTACAAAAAAAAAAAAAAAGCAAGATTCATGGTTCTCGTCTGGTTACATTCCAAAGGTGTGAGGCTACGCTAGAGATGAATACAAAACTGGAGAGGGCTGGTTGAATATCCTAGTGTCTAGAAAAAGAGAACAGGAAAAGAAAGGGAAATTGGAATGGTCAGGAAGGTGGAAGGCTAGACAATTCTAATTCCTTTAACCTTTCTTTATTCTTAGGCCTGATTTTTCAGCCCTCTGCAGTAGTCTCTCCTGGATCCTTTCTCAGGCCTTCCACCTTCTTCAAGCTGTGTTCTTCAGAACTGGATAGAGTATTCTGAGATTTCCTTACTAAATGCTGACATCCTGGGAGGAATATCTTGTAGTGTAGCTATGCCCCCATTCTTGTTTGCACATAACGTGCTAAGATCAAGTTTACCCTTATGTTTCATCTAGGTTCAAGATGTTCATAGTAACCTTTGATAACCAGCTTGAGGTAGGATCCTTTCCCTAGTTTTCATAAAAGCACAATTTATAAGCTGTCAAAAATGCGCAGAGGAATACATATTGGACGTCTTATTTAACTTGCCTCTTCGGTAATCAACCATTTCACCTTGCAATCTTGCTCCCGAGCTGGATGGTATATAGCTGATCATGTGGGCATTCTTTATTCTGGAATCCTTTTAGCTGTGATTTCCTATTACTTTCTTGGCTGGAAAAGAACTGTGTCTATTTCCCCAGTTTGAGAAGTAACAAGCGAGAAAACTGGGAAGCTAACATCTTTATCAAGTAAGCCCTGTAAAAATTCCATTCCAAAAGAGAGTTGGCTGGGACTTAACCTCTTAGGTTAGTGTACACACTACCTCTGGCTACTCATCACCTCTCATCTTAATTGTCACAAAAGCTTATTAATTGGTGCCCATGCCTCCAGCATTCCTAAAGTACAGATTTGGTTGGAGAGTGTGGGGAAGGGGGAAGGTTTGAGGGGGAAAAGGTATTTGGAAAAGTTGGTGCAGGGAATGAAATAATTAAATAGGGAGGAATAAGAGCATTGTTTTGCTACAAGAGCCCAGTTGACATCAGATAACACAAATTTATAATGGACCCAAACTGAATAGCTGCATGACCATCATTCATAAGCATATGCATTGGACCTCAGTAGTTTAGGGTTGCAGTTTAGTAAGTCAAGAGGAGAGCAGTGTAATATTGAATTGATTAAATATAGGGTCAAGATTGGGAAGGGAGGAAATCAAAGCCTTAAGAGAGTGATGAGCAGTGAATGGTTGGAGAGGAAGACTGTGAACCAAGTACTGAATTTCTTGAGGAAAGAGGGAGAATGATCTAAGGGTTGATAGATAGCTGCCAGCAGGATCTGGATTGGGTAATATACTTAGAGTGATCTTCAAAGGTGGAGAGGTTGCTGAGTGAGGGTGCAGAGGGGGTGTGTGTCTAGAAATGGCAATGGGGAACAAGGAATATACAATTCCTCCAGGACCAGGGTGTCATGCATTATACAAGGTGTAACCAGATGGCCAGGAACACAATATCTTCTGGGAGAAATTTATTCTCCATGAGTGCCAGAATATGGAAGTAGCATAAAAGGAAGAGGTCTAAAATGAAAGAAGTTTGTTAACAATAGGATGAGGATTCCGAAGGATGTAGTAGAAGAGGTGAACAGAACTGGAGCTGGACATGGGAAGGGTGGGGTGGAGGTAGATGAGGATGAAAGAACAGGAAAAGGAGGTTGTTATTCACTTAGGCAGCTGGAAACTTTATATGACAGGATTAGGAATAAAAGTGGGAGGCTCTTTTTGGCTTGCTCTACCACCCTCAAGAGTCCTGTAATAGCAGAGGATGCATCAGTTCTCTTTTAATTGTTAGGATCGCCAGAGCAACCCAGGCAAGTCACTTAACCTTTCAATACCCTTAGGCAACTGTCTAAGACTTTAAGTTGTAAAACAGGTACAATTCTGCATTGGTAAGGGGAGTTTCCTCCTCACCTGTAGCTCCCTATACCAATAAAATCACTGTTGGGGGGGGAGGGGGAAGGAAAGAGAAGAAAAGGGAAAAGGAGAAGGGGGGAGGGAGAAAGAGAAAGAGTGAGAGCGAGAGTGAGAGCGAGAGAGCGAGAGGGAGAGCGAGAGAGAGAGAGAGAGAGCGAAAGAGAGAGAGAGAGAGAGAGAGAGAGAGAGAGAGAGAGAGAGAGACAGGCAGACAGACAGAGAACAGGCATTGCAAATGGATAATGACATGCCCAGAAATGAGTTTAGTAATAAGATAATACACTGGATCCTGTTTGGGAAATGGCATAATACTTTCATCGATTCTATACTGCTCGTTGCTGCAAAAATCAATATTCTCCTATTGATGTTATATGCTTACAGACCATGAGACACTATGATCTTAGAAGAATCAAAATTACTGGGGCAGAGCCAAGATGGTGGCTAGAAAGCAGGGACCTGCATGAGCTCCTCCCCCCCCCCGCCCCCACCCAGGTCCCTCCAAAAACCTATAAAAATGGCTCTGAACAAATTCTAGAGCTGCAGAACCCATGAAATGGCTGAGGGAAGCAGGGCTCCAGCCCAGCACAGCCTGGATGGTTGCTGGGTAAGGTCTATGGCATGGAGCTGGAAGCAGAGTGGAGCAGAGCCCCGTGTGGGCTGCGCTCTGACCAACCAGACCGGGAGCTGGGCAGATCAGGCCCTAGCACCCTGAATCAGTGAGCTGTGGCAGTTACCAGACTTCTCAACCCACAAACACCAAAGACAACAGAGAAGGTTAGTGGGAAAAGCTGCTGGGGACAGAGTGAAAGGAGTTTGAGGTTCAGCCACTGCCCTGGGGGCAGCGAAGGTGGTGCAGCTCTGAGGACAGAACTACAACTGCAGTTGCTTCCAGCCCCAGGTGCACCTGGTGGGAGGAATTGAGTGGCAGATCAGAGCAGGAGTGCAGAGCCTACTTAAGATCTGAGTTGAGGTCCGGGTTGGAGGTCCTTGGGGGAGGAGAAACCCTAGTGTGACAGAGTTTACTGTGTAGAAATAGCTCTGGAAACAACAACGCAACCCCTCAAGCTTGGGACAAAGTACTCTCTGCTCTACAAGCAGTCATACCCCAACAAAAAACTCAAGGGTCAAGTAGTTGGGTGGGAACATGAACAGGCAGTGAAAATAGACTCAGATTCAGACTCGGACTTTGGAATCTTTCTTTGGTGACAAAGAAGACCAAAACATACAGCCCAAAGAAGTCAACAAAGTCAAAAAGCCCACATCAAAAGCCTCCAAGAAAAGCATGAACTGGTCTCAGGCCATGCAAGAGCTCAAAAAGGATTTGGAAAAGCAAGTTGGAGAGGTAGAGGAAAAATTGGGAAGAGAAACGAGAGTGATGCAAGAAAACCATGAAAAAGAAGTCAATGACTTGCTAAAGGAGACCCCCCCAAAAAATACTGAAGAAAATAGCACTTTAAAAAATAGATTAACTCAAATGGCAAAAGAGCTCCAAAAAGCAAATGAGGAGAAGAATGCCTTGAAAGGCAGAGTTAGCCAAATGGAAAAGGAGGTCCAAAAGACCACTGAAGAAAATACTACTTTAAAAATTAGACTGGAGCAAGTGGAAGCTAGTGACTTTATGAGAAATCAAGATATTATAAAATAGAACCAAAGGAATGAAAAAATGGAAGACAATGTGAAATACCTCATTGGAAAAGCCACTGACCTGGAAAATAGATCCAGGAGAGATAATTTAAAAATTATTGGACTACCTGAAAGCCACAATAAAAAAAAAGAGCCTAGATATCATCTTTCAAGAAATTATCAAGGAGAACTGCCCTGATATTCTAGAGCCAGAGGGTAAAATAGAAATGGAAAGAATCCACCAATTGCCTCCTCAAAAAGATCCCAAAAAGAAAACTCCTAGGAACATTGTTGCCAAATTCCAGAGCTCCCAGGTCAAGGAGAAAATACTGCAAGCAGCCAGAAAGAAACAATTTGAGTATTGTGGAAACACAATCAGGATAATACAAGATCTAGCAGCTTCTACATTAAGGGATCGAGGGGCTTGGAATATGATATTCTGGAGGTCAATGGAGCTAGGATTAAAGCCAAGAATCACCTACCCAGCAAAACTGAGTATCATGCTCCAAGGCAAAATATAGACTTTCAATAAAATAGAGGACTTTCAAGCTTTCTCAATGAAAAGACCAGAGCTGAATAGAAAATTTGACTTTCAAACACAAGAATCAAGAGAAGCATGAAAAGGTAATCAATAAAGAGAAATCATAAGGGACTTACTAAAGTTGAACTGTTTTGTTTACATTTCTACATGGAAAGATGATGTGTATAATTCATGAGACCTCAGTATTAGGGTAGCTGAAGGGAAAATATATATATGTGTATGTATATATATGTATATATATATATGTATGTATAGACAGAGGGCACAGGGTGAATTGAATATGAAAGGATGATGTCTCAAAAAATAAAATCAAATTAAGGGATGAGAGAGGAACATATTGAGAGAGAGAGAGAGAAAGGGAGAGATAGAATGGGGTAAATTATCTCGCATAAAAGTGGCAAGAAAAAGCAGTTCTGTTGGGAGGGAAGAGGGGGCAGATGAGGGGGAAATGAGTGAATCTTGCTCTCATCAGATTTGACCTGAGGAGGGAATAACATACACACTCAATTGGGTATCTTACCCCACAGGAAAGGAGGAAGGAGATAAAAAGGGGGGGGATGATAGAAGGGAGGGCAGATGGGGGGAGGTAATCAAAAGCAAACACTTTTGAAAAGGGACAGGGTCAAGGGAGAAAACTGGATAAAGGGGGATAGGATAGGAAGGAGCAAAATATAGTTAGTCTTTTACAACATGAGTATTGTGGAAGGGTTTTGCGTAATGATACACATGTGGCCTATGTTGAATTGCTTGCCTTCTTAGGGAGGGTGTGTGGGGAGGGAAGAGGGGAGAGAATTTGGAACTCAAAGTTTTAAAAGCAGATGTTCAAAAAAAAAGTTTTAGCATGCAACTAGAAAATAAGATATACAGGCAATGGGGCATAGAAACTTATCTTGCCCTACAAGAAAGTAAGGGAAAAGGGGGTGAGGTGGAGTGGGGTGACAGAAGGGAGGGTTGACTGGGGAATGGGGCAACCAGAATATATGCCATCTTGGAGTGGGGGGGAGGGTAGAAATGGGGAGAAAATTTGTAATTCAAACTCTTGTGAAAATTAATGCTGAAAACTAAAAATATGAAATAAATAAATAATGATTTTAAAAAAAAGAATCAAAATTACATGTAACCAAAAGGGCATTGGCAAGATGCATGGTGGCTACATATGGGCTGAAGTAGGGCACCAAGGATAAATTGCTCATGAAAAGTGGGCTAAAAGGCATCATCAAAGACATCTATGACTGGAAAAGATGGTAGAGGAGTCATGGAGTGAGATCCTAATGAGGTGTGATTGAAAGAATATTGGTCTTTAGGATCTGGAGACCTGAGTTCAGATCCTGCCTTAGGCATTTATTAGCTGTGAAAGCTTCAGTTTCCTCCTCTGCAAAACCTCTTATACTTCATGTGAGGAAAGGACTTTGTAAACCTTAAAGTTTTATAGAAATGTGGGTTATTTTTATTTTTATTGAGACACAGAAGGTGAATAACCGTGGTGTTATTCTGGTATCTTTAATGTAGTAAAAAACAGAGAAGCTTCTAGACGTGGCAATTATGGCAAATACTTAAGCATCATAGGAATTATAAAATTAAAATAGTCATCAGTGAAAATCAGGAAGTGCGGTCTCTCCCCTTTCTCCTGTTGCCGCTGCCATCACGGACACCCGCCGCGTGCAGTCAATCAAGCTGGCTCGGGTCACCAAGGTTCTGGGCAGGACCGGTTCTCAGGGCCAGTGCACCCAGGTGCGCGTGGAGTTCATGGTCAACACGAGCCGGTCCATCATCCGCAACGGGAAAGGCCCCGTGCGGGAGACGGACGTGCTCACCCTGCTGGAGTCGGAACGTGAGGCCCAAAGGCTGCGGTGAGACCCACCGGTGGAGGCCCCTAGGCTGCTGGTCGTGGAAGGACTGCTAAGGGATGTGTAAAATAAAGAGTTTTGTCTAAAAAAAAAAAATCAGGAAGTGCTACTGGGGGCCGAAGATTAAAGTACTAGAGCACCTTAAAAGAGAGATTTAGCACCTGTGGCCTTTTAAAATAGTGATACATATATCAGATTACCTTGGCATTAAAGGGATTAGATCATCTGTCATTCTTTTCAATGTCTTTCTAAAGGGGTGGGGGAGAGGGAGTGATAGGAGCTCCAAATTAGCCTTTTAGTATTCTTCAGATCTTGATTCTAATCTCACCCAAACCCAGAGCAGCTAATGAGACAAGACATCCTCACTTCAGATGCCAGCTGTTTTTTCTCAGGGCAATACACACTTGGTCAGATAATAGGATTGGTCAGACTGCTTTGAGGAGGCGCTATGAAACAATCTGTACGTAGTAGACTATGCCTTTGACCTGTAATTGCTGAAGAGTATTAGACACTTGGAAAGGAGGGAGCAGGGATTTCTTGTTTATTCTTACGTATTTAATAAATGTCAATAAATGTTCAAAAAAAGCAATAAGAAATGAGCTTTACTGACTCGGCAACCAATTCACCCAGGGAATAAAAAATTTGCTATTGTAGTCAACAAATTGAAATATCATTATTACATCTATTGATCATTTGTTTTAAATAAAATATCACTACAGGGTATGCTTGAAAGACTGTAGGGCCCAATGAATTACAATCATCCACACGGAAAAGACTCAAATATCAATGTGCAGGGATAAAAGTGTGAAATGTTAACTGAGTTATTCATGCCTTCTCTTAGAATGTGTATTTGGGGAGAAATCTTTGACAGTGTTTGTTATATGTGAGAAAGCACATCAATGCTAAGGAAGAATAGGAAAGAGAGAATAAATATTAGCTCTGTTAGCTACTCAGAGAATAATTTAATAAGAAATATAAAAAGGAAAGTAAGACAGGGTGAGGGCCAGAGGACACAAAATACAATGATCTTTGTACTTTCTGCTGGAAAGGTGGTGTGTCAATTGTAGGTGTTATCATCATTACTGAATATTTACTTCTACCTTGTGCTAGGTCTAATCAAACAGACTGAAAGCTTCTTGAAGAAAATATTGAGTGGGATGGTGAAGCCCTCTCATGGAATCTGGATCTTGGTCTTTCTGTGAGTTAAATGGGATGAATGGCTGGCTCAGGGCTTCTGATTGACAGCTAGGCTAAGTTTCGAGTTACTAAAATCATTGAATTGTAGCTTCACCAAATAAAGAAAAAAAAAGATGTTTTTCACTTCTTTGTTCCTGGGTTAGATTTCTCCCGAGATTGTGAGCCTGAACTCCACCAATGAGAGTAAAAGGTCGGGAGTGGGGTAGGGTGGGGGGGACCGGTTTGTGTTAGGGTATAAAAGCTAAGTTCTGCCCTCTGGGTGCAGCCTCTACCTACTGATTGTCTGGCAGTTCGGAGATCGCCCTTTCTCGTGGGATCCTTATAAAGAAGTTTTCTGTTTCTACCTTGTGACCTCAGACTCTTTTAATTAATTGCTGGGGGATGGTCTCACTCCACACAATATGATTCTAAATTCTACGCTGCTATCCTTTCAGACTTAAATGACAAAGTTTCATCTTTTGCACCTCAGCAGGCTCTCACAAGGGGTGTATATGTATGACATGTATATGTCAGCTAAAAGTAGGAGATGTGGCAAGAACACAGCAGGCCCCCGATGTGAGGTGGAGTGAAGCAGTAGCATTGGGAGGCCATTGGCACATGCAGCTGCTATCCACGGGATCCTATGATCCTAGAGATGAGCACTGGGTGGGGAGGCTTGAATACGAGTACCAGGACTTTGTTTCTTTGAAATTCCTGGATTTAGGGTTATACCTGCAGACAAAAAAAAGGGTTTGAGAGCAGTCAGGACTTGAGGATTCTGAGTTGGAAGAAATGTTCAAGTTGGATGTGTAAGGGGTAGAATATATACTGAAGTGACTCGTCCAACCCCAAGGTGCACAGTCAGGCTGGATGCACAGCGCAGTAATAACAATAGCTATAGTCAGCATTTATATAACATGTTAAAATTTGCAAGTCACTTTATACATATTAACTCATAACTTATGTATAGTAACTAAACATACATATATAATATATGTAAGTATATTAACTCACAACAGCCAAGTGAGGTGGAGGTTATTATAACCGGTTTAGAGATGAGGAAACTAAACTCACTTGTATAAGGCAAGTGCTCCCTCACATAGAGGTAGAGGTACAGGGACACTCTCAAGGTCTTTCTGAAGAACTTTAGTATCTATTATGAGACATGGGAGACTCTAGCATGGCGTGGCCACATTTAAAAAAAGAGATTAATAAATTGGGTATTCAACTATAAAAATTGGAAAACCAACAAATTAAAAAAACACAAACACCAAAATAGAAATCCTGAAGAGATTTTAAAAATCAGAAGAAAAAAACTATTGAATTAATAAACAAAACTGGGAGCTGTTTTCTTTTTGAAAAAACTAATAAAATAGAGAAATCATTAGCTAACTTAATTTTTATAAAAAGAAAATAGAAAACTAAATTACCAGTTTAAAAAAAGTGAAAAAAGGTGAACTAACAATTAATGAAGCATAAAAAAATTATTGGGAACTATTTCACTCATATACATGATCATAAATATGATCATCTAAATGAAATGAATATTTACAAAAATATAAAATGTCTAGATTAATAGAACAAGAAATAGAAGACTTAAACAACCCAATATTAGAAAAAAAATTGAACAAGCCATAAATGAACCCCCCAAAGAAAAAACAAAACAAAACAAAACTCAGGACCAGATAGGTTTATTAGCGAATTCTAGCAAATATTTAAAGAACAATTAATTCCAATATTACATAAAATATTTGGGGAAAAAATGGGAAAAAGAGTCCTACCAGAATTCTTCTATGATACAAATGTGAACTTTTTACTTAAACCAGGGAAAATAAAAAAAGAAAAAGTAAACAAAAACTATGGACTAATATCCTTAATGAATGCTAATACTCCCCTTGGACATCTCATTTCCCTTGGGCTTCACTCATTTTGACTTCTCCACCAGCACTCATTTAGGATGTCTTTGACTTCTTCACCATCCTGTCTCCAACTACCTCTCCCTCTTCCCTAGACTTCTCCCCACCCTTCCCCTCTAGCTGGGTACCTTCTCCCGTCGGCCCTTTTCAGCCTTCTTTTGTGTTTGCTGTCCTCCATTAGATTGTAAGCTCCTCAAAGGCAGGGACTATCTTTCTTTTTTTATATATTCCCAGAACTTAGCACAGTGCCTGGAACATAGTAGGCACTTAAGAAATGTTTACTATTGACTTAACAAATACTGATGCAAAAATATTAAATAAAATATTAGCAAGGAGACTACAGCAACACATCACAACACATATCACATAATTTATGGATTTATACCAGGAATGTAGTACTGCTTCAGTATTAGGAACACTATAAAAAAACAGACCATATTAATAACAAGAACAAAAAAATCATATCAATAGATGTAGGAAAAGTTTTTGACAAGATACAATATCCATTCCTGTTATAAAAAAATCTACCAGAATGCACAGAAATAAACATGTCTTTCTTAAAAAGTAGTATCTAAGAAAAAGAGCCAGCAAATATCATAAATATATTTTTGGTTTGTCTCTTTTTAGCTTAGTAGACTAATGAGATAATTCAGAAAATATAGCTATGTAGGACAAATTATGTCACTATGGAAACCGTAGCTTTCCTATTCAGACTTCTCTGATCCCCAAAAGAAGTCTATAATGACTGATTTCTTTTTGTCCATGGTGTGCAGTGAAATGTTGGTTTCCTCAATGAGATATTTCTAAAGTGATTAGCATAGTGCCTGGCACATAGTAGGTGCTTAATAAATGCTTATTCCTGCCCTCGCCTCCCCTTTGCCTTTGGGTTTTGGAGAGTGAAAGTGGCAGTAGCCATGGTTGAGAGGAGTATCAATGGATATGTATGGCCCTAAGTAAAATGACAAAATTAGCAGTTTTTCCTCTGCTCTCTAGCTCCCTTTCCCCCAATGCGTCAGGGACCCAGAGAAAAATAAAAATAATTCACACTAAGGTATTAGCATCTGATAACAGCTTGATGTGTTAACCTTCCCAGGGGTATTAAGTTTTACTAGTGGATGCCAGGAGAAGAGAGTGAGGTATGAATCTTTAATAGTGGAATTTTCCAAGTATGCCACCTAGTTGGACATTTTTTTTGTTCAGGATGCTCTCCCTGGCACCCCTCTAATCATACAAAGCAAGAGACTGGCCACTTCAAAAGGCCAGCTGTGGGATGTAGAGGGGGGTTGGTGGGGATGGAATTGTGGTTGGAGAAGACAGGCTAAGGACTGAATGTCAAGTCTGGGGACAGATAATGTGGGCAGCTGTCAAGGATGTCACATACAAGGAGAAACAATAAGGGATAGGTTTTCATGCCTAAAAGTTTCTCTCCATGACATATCATACTTATTTTTATGCTAAGTTGCTTGAGATGTAATAAAGCATCTAGTAAATAACAAACAGTAATTTACAAAGTAGTTCAAGTGCATTGAATGCCATTGAAAAAAGATGAGAAGAATGAGGTAAAGAAGAATAGTTCCCATTTATTAATTGTTTACAAAGTACTTTGCCTACATTACCTAGTTAGTAATGTACTGTGGACACATTAAAAAAAATGAATTCAACTTTATTTTCAGGGCCTCCTCTTCCTCTGAACTTCCCTCTCTCTTCCTGCAATGAGAAAGCAAGAAAAACAAAACCCATTACAAACATGCATAGACAAGCAAAAGAAATTCCTACATTCCTAGGCAGTGTCCAGAAAAACATGCCTCAATTTGTACTCTTGAGTCCATCACATCTGTAAATGGAAGTGGGTAGCTTGTTTCATCTTTGGCCTCTGAAACTGTGATTTGTCATTGTATGGATCAGAGTTCCTAAGTCTTTCAAGGCTGCTTGTCTTTATGATATTGTTGTTGTATAAATTGTTCTCCTGGTTCTTCTCATTTCACTTTGCATCAGTTCATATAAGTCTTTCCAGGTTTCTCTGAAATCATCCCCTTCATCATTTCTTATAGGAGATTATTCTATCACATTTATAGACCATAACTAATTTGTTCAACCATTCCCCAGCTGATGGGCATCTCCTCAGTTTCCAATTCTTTGCTACCACAAAAAACGCAGCTATACTTTTGTACATATGGTCTTTTTTTGTTGTTTGTTTATCTCTTTTGAGTATAGATCTACTAGTGATATTGCTGGCCCAAAAGGTATGTATAGTCTAATTGCTTTGGGGCATAATTCCAAATTGCTTTCCAGAATGGCCAGACTATTTCACAGCTCCACCATCAGTGCATTAAGGTACTTGTTTTTCCACAGCTCCCATAGCTTTCCCACAGCTGATGGGTATAAGGTGGTATCTCAAAGTGTTGTAATTTGTATTTCTCTATTAGTGATTTAGAACATCTTTACATATGCCTCTTAGTAGCCTGGATTTCTTCCTCTGAAAATTGCCTATTCATATCATTTGACCATTTATCAGTTGGGAAATGACTTTTATTTTTAAAAATTTGAATCAGTTCCCTGTATTTCTTAGAAATGAGACCTTTATCAGAGAGATTTGATGCAAAGAATTTTCCCCCAATCCTCTACTTTTTAAATTTTAGTTGAATTGGATCTGTTTGTACACAAATTTTTAAATTTTATGTACTCAAAATTGCCTATTTTGCTTCCTACAAACATATATCTTGTTTTGTCATGAATTCTTCAGGGAGCCAAATGTCAAACCTTGCCTGAGGTGTGCACATACATGCCTTGTCAGGGCTTTGCTGAACAAGAAAGATTCAGTGCTCTGACAAGTTTCCATGTTTTCTTGGACTGATAAATGTTGGGCAACACCAAGTTTGGACAGAACACAGAAAAACAGATATACTGTACAGCCTAAGGCAAGTCATTTCATCCATTACCTCTAAGCTCTGTTTTCTTCTCTTCCTTCCTTCTTTCTTTTTTCCTTTCTTCCTTCCTCCTTCTCTCTTTCCCCCACTTCTACAAAATAGGCATAATTTTATCACTTCTGTTTCTGACTGAGACAGGCAGGCACTACAGAAGCAATTCAGAAGAAAAGTGGAAGGAATCATAATTCATCAGCAGTGGTAGTAATGAAAGTTGATTCAACTAGAAGCAAGGCTGAGAGAGGCACCTTAAATAGGATCTCTTAGAGACATGATGGCAAGATTTTAACCATTAATATTATCCCAAATGCTAAGCACATTCCCAGGGGTCATATAATAACAGTTCACCTTCCTTCCAAGAATTAGAAAGTAGGGGAGAGAAAAAATACTTTTAGCTTGGTTGCATTTTAGGCCAAAGTAAGTTACTTTTTATGGGTAATTCAGTATAACAATTTGTTATAAATGCAGAGTGACTAGTAATTGACAGGATTTGAAAATGCACTGACAGGCTAGAGTATTCATTAGGCTGAATCTGTAAGGAAGATATTCAGTAAGGATAAATATAAAATTTTACACTTAGGTTTTAAAGAATGAGCTTAAAAAATATACCTTCAATCCCCTCCCCCCACTAGAACCTTCCTTATGAGATTACCTTTAATTTACTCTGTAGATAGCTAGCTAGCTAGATCATGTTATGTACATAGTTGTTTTCATGTGAGGGTAGAGACCGTGTTTTTACTTTCTTTGTAGGCCTAGTACTTAGAACCTTGCCTGGCACATAGAAAGCATTTACTAAATGCTTTTTGATTAACAGGATGGGACTTTTCTGTCTGAAAAAGATGTGGGAGTTTTTGATGGACTGAAAATTCAATATAAAACAGCAATGTGACTGGGGTAGCCAAAGAAAATGATAATAGGGTCTTAGGCTTCATTAAGAGAGGCCTGGCTTCCAGGGAAAGGGGATTATAGTATCCTGTTTTATGCCTCTGGTCACACTACATCTGGAGCACACTTGCTCGGTTATGGCCCCACAGATTGTTGGACGCTGATAAACCGGAGAGTTTATCCAAAAACATGAAAGTCCTTGGGTTTATGTCATATGAGCAGTGAAAGAACTGAGAGGATGTTGAGCCTGGAGAAAAGAAGACTAGCAGAAACATTACAGATGTCTTCAAGTATTCGAAGAACTGCCACGAGGATGAAGAATTGGCTAATTCTTCTATTTGGCTCTCAAGGGCAGAACCAGGAGCAGTGAGAGAAAATTGGAGAAAGGCAGATTTCAGAAGGAAAAAAAGTCTTTAACAGGAGCTGTCTAAAAATGTAATCCAATTGGCTACATTAGGAGGGTTGCCCCTCATTAGAGGTCTTCTAGTAAAGGCTGAGTGATCACAAATCAGGTAGGCTATGGTGGGGATTCCTTTCTATTATTGCTTGGATTAGATGATGGCTGGTACTTCTACCAACTCTAGAATTAATATAACTTTGTAATTTTTCCATTTAGGTCTCTGGTTTATGGATCTAAATCCTCTTGGCTGAGTTTGTAGATAAAGGTGTAGACACCAGAGCCTACCCCAGGCAAACCTATAAATTAAACAAAGTTTGTCCCTAGTGGCCTTCTACCTGTTCAATCAATATCCTTTACTTCCTTCTAGGAGCTTGACTATGTCCCAGTATTGCTAAGCAATTAGCCATTAACAAAGTTAACTGATTAGGACCCAAGGTGTGATCTTAATAATATCAAAATATTAATAGAGGATTGTAGCAAGACTGGTGAAGTTTGCTTTGATATGGGAAATTGTAGAGATTGTATGTATGTCTGAATTTCAGCAAAGCATTTGAGGAAATCTCTTATGAAATTTGCTTCTGCGTAAAATGGACATGGGCTATATCAGGGGTGGGGAACCTGCAGCCTCAAGGCCACACGTGGCCTTCTAGGTCCTCGGGTGTGGCCTTTTGACTGAGTCCAAACTTCACAGAACAAATCCCCTTAACAAAAGAATTTGTTCTGTAAAACTTGGATTTAGTCAAAAGGCCGCACCCGAGGACCTAGAAGGCCACGTGTGGCCTAGAGGCCGCAAGTTCCCCACCCCAGCTAGATTATAGTCCAATAAGGTAGATTTGGACCTAAAATGCCTTTCCTTTTCCCCGATTAGAACTGCATATGTTGGGGGTGGGTGGTGGGAGTGGGTCCATTTGGGCTTGACAACTGTTTCTTAGGAATCAGTGAACAAACATTTAGCAGAGCACCTCAGAGAAATTGTTGACTCCAACCTAGCTCAGTAATCTTGAGGGCCAGATCCTCCCAGTTCAAAGCTGTCCTAATTGTCATTGGGTTGCTATTTGAACTAGAATGAATCATTCATTCACCCAGTTGAATCATTTAATCTCTTCTGGGTTTCACACATAGGACAGGAAAGATAATACTGCCTCGGCTTGGGTGTAGAAGTCCTCCAGATGATCCTACTTCGTGAATATCACTGTGCTGACTGTATCAAGTCCCCAAACATTGCAGAGCCTCCTGGAATAGGTCTATAATCACCCAAAGTTTGTTTGATTTGACCATCTGCACAGGAACGACCAAGAAAATGAAGAATGTCTATTGTCCAGATTTCAACATGAATTTGGATGTACAACCAATAGAGCCCATCCATTAGTATGTATATTTGGGTCAGAGAGTACAGATGGATAATGAGCCAGGCACAAAGTTGAGCAGGAGGATGGGGGCCTGCTGTATTGTCTCCAGGAAACTGCAAAACTCCAAGCTTCCCATGAAAGCAAAGGCCCGTGTTTTGAGTATCAATATTCTACTAATACTGATATAGAGCAGCAAAGCATGGAATACAACTGTTTCTGAAGAATAAAATGACTATTACATAGGCGTTGATGGAAAAGCACATAGAACAAGCTTCAGAATATAACCAAATAGGAACTTCAGAGAAAGAGTAAAAGACTCTATCAAGGAATTGTGTTGTAGGAAGAGAATATGGTTGGGTCACATGGTGAGAATGAGGGATGACATGTAAACAACCAGAGTGCAGTCGAGAAACTGATGAAGGCCTCCTACTAGGTGGAACCCTTAGTGAACTTATGGGAGATTATAGACAAGAGTTACACAGGATAAGCAAGCACTAGATGGGGTTGATATCTGCATAGAAATGATGGTAGATCACAGATCTCTTTGAGCATCTGACAATCTCCAGCTTGTTTTCTCCTTTCCCTCTGGGGTTCTTTAATGACTTGAAATCTCATTTTCTTGAAAAATAGGCCTGTTGTACCAGCCCACCACTATCCAGGCACCCAAGGACAGTTAAAGGTGCTGCCCAGGAGTACGTCCCAGAAAATACAGTGGGAAAAATGCATAAATACTTATTTGAACCAGGCTAAGCTTGCCAGAGTTGAAAGGACAGCTTCTGTGACTCTGTGGTTTCAGGGATGGGAATGTATGATTCCAAAATCATTGTCAACATCCAAAATAAAAAATAAGCACCTGAATGCACTTGAGCTTTGTAAACATTATATCTATGTAGATCAAGTATTGTAATGAATTATTACTTGGTAAAATTTCATACAGGGTTCATTGTCAATTTGATGAGAGATATAATAGCAAGAGCTTCAGAAAATTTGGTGCATAGCTGAAAAGCGTGTACACTATTTACTTGGCAAAGATTTGTGGGTTTTAAATAATAGCCACAATAGTGAAGGATTCCAAAATGTAGAAGACCTTTAAAATCTTATTTCTAATGTCCTAATATTGCACTGGTTTTTGTAGTCACAGCTGTGGGCACAGAAGCCTACCTTCTGGCTCTTTAATGGGAATGGTGATTAGGGTTTGTGGTGAGGTTTCTTGGGAGGATTGTGGAAATCATCCATGCACAGCAATTTTTTTTTCTTTCATGGGGATAAATGGGAAGTGGTGAAGTTACAAATGCTTTATGCTTCTAAAATTTTAAGTGGTAGAGAGCCCAACTATTATGTATAACTTGATAAAAAGCTCTATTAAGAGGTGAACGAATTTTGTATTAAGAAACCTAAATTACATTCTCAATGCTCTCCTCAGGAGAATATGCACATATTCAAGGACTAAATCTGGGAAGGCCTAAAGGAAATCAGGCAGCCTTGCCTTTTTATCTTTTGGCTCCAGTTTAGTATCCAGCACCAGTTGCTTGTAATGAAGTTCAGTGGGAACTTGTAATTAAAGGGAAAAGCAAAGTACCTCTCTTGAAGAAAGGTGCTTATATAAGTTCAACATATTTACTGATGGAGGGCACAGTAGGAAATAGGATTAAAAAATATGAATGAGGACATTATTTGTGGATTGTACATTTTTTTTTTAATTAGCAAAGAACTGGAAACAAAGTATATGTCTATCAATTAGGAAATGGCTAAAACAAATTGTAGTATATAAATGTAATGGATTACTAGAATCATCGCTTTAGAGCCAGAAGCTACCTTGGATGTTACTGAGTTCAACCTCCTTATCTTACAAAGGAGGAAACTGAGGCTGAGAGTTACTTGAGAGTAGCTTGCCCAGAATCACACAGCTAGTGTCTGAAGTGGTATTTCAACTCCCATCCCAAGTTCAGTTTGTTTCCTTTCCGCAGGTCGCCCCACCCCCCTGCCATCAAACTTCCCTCCTGCACTGTCAGAAACAGTGAGTATGAAGAATATATCAAAGTATGGAAAGACAAGATTTAAAGTGAAGTGAACAGAACCACGAGAACAATAAAGTAAATGAAAAATAAGTGAAACTTAATGTTGTGAAATTACAATGACCAAGCTTGACCCCAAAGAAATCCGAGGGGACATTTCCTCTTTTTTTTTTTTTTTTTGCAGAGGTAGCAGCCTATTGGTATGAGAAACTGCCTATTATGTTGGACTTGATGTATTAGGTTAGTTTCACTGAACTCCCCCACCCCCCTTTCTTTATTCTTTGTTGTAATACAACAGCCCTCTGAAAAAACAAAAACTATCAACAAAATATTTAAAAGCAATTTGCCAGGGTGACCCTTCAGTACTCACAGAATTCGTTTTATACTTTATGATTTACAAAACATCTTTACAATACCTTATTAATAGTAAAACACAGGGATGAAATTGTTACTTTATATAAGTGCAGTGATTCTGTCAGAGTGCATGTACCAAGCTCAGCATAGAACCACTTTTAGGAGAAAGCTGCCTCACTAGATGGCCCTCTTCCCTGTTGAGTCAGCGTGAGTCAGTGCCCAAGTATGGTGGTAGGGGGCACTGTACGGCTGGAAATCGTCTCAGATGACATGCAGCACTTAGGTCATCGCTACGTGGTAGTCCCAGGAAATACCCAGACAAGAATCCCTATCAGAACTAGTGCCTGGTTAAACTGATTTCATTGGGTCGCTAAGTTCTCTTTCAAAATTGTGGCCGGATTTTTTGTTGTTGTTGTTAGTTCCAAATCACTTGTATGTCTGGACTTTCAACATATGGGACACTTTTTTTTTCGGTGGACCAGGAAGTGAAGGATCTTGGAAATGTTCCTTCAGCTACTATGACAAAGAGAGAACCACCACCGCAACAAAGCTCATTAGTGTCCTGGTAATTTCCTTCCAAGTAGTGCAGGGATGTATGAATCCCCCAAAGGCATATGCAAAATGTCTTGGCAAGATGTAAAGTCAATAATCCAGCGATTCCTTTAAACCTCCAGCTACTTTTCACCTCCAGCATATTACCACCGACTTGGTTCCTTCTTTCGGCTGCTTTCCAGGACCGAGGAGCAAGACGCTTTAAAACAAAACCCCCGACATCCCCTCCCCAGACTTCCTCTGCTCCAGGGCCTCGATCCTGCGGCTGACTGGATACTTTCTTGCCGCGCTTCGATACACTGTGACATATACTTCAATTCTGTCCGAGGCTCGAGAGGCCGAGGACTCGCGGCTCCGGGCGCCTCCGGCGATGACTTAGACCTTGATCGGTCCAACCGCGGTGCGCCTCCCCGCGCCGGGGCTGCCGATCACCGACCCTCGACCCTCTCCTTCGGCTTCAGAAAAACGACTTTCGAGGGTGACCCCCGCCCCTCCCCGCCCGGCTTTTTAAAAAGACCTATTGTCATTAAGATTTTTTCCACGTGCGTTCCCCCCAAGAGACCGGGCCTGCGGCGCCGGGGGCAGCTCCACGTGCCCAGGGGCTCCCGCCCCGCACCCCTCGAGCCGCAGCAGCGCAGAGATCCCGCCTCCCGCAGGCGGGCTCGGGGAAGCCCTCGGTCTTCCCCAGAGCCGCCGCCGCCTCGCTCTGCCCCGCCCCGCCCCCTCCTGCGGGCGCTTAGAGGACTAGGGGGTCTCCCCAGCCTCGGAGAGGGGTCGGGGAGGTCAAGCAGGGGGATTCCTGAGGGACCAACCTCCTAGATAAGGCCGCAGGACTTGGGGAAAGCCGAGGGCACCCGCGGGCGTTTTCCCCGGAACCTGTTCGCCGCGGGAAAGATCCCCCTCTCCCCACACACTGGTTACCATGGCAATACAACTGCAGCCGCGTGTCGCCATGGCAGCTGATCCTCCAATCCCATTAGTTTCATTTTCTTTCCTGCCGGGCTCCCCACCCCCCTCTAACAGTCCCTCCGCGTGCAGGGGGAGGGGCTGCGGAGAAGAGGAGGAGGGGTCCCTCGCGTCACTCCCTAGCGCGCGAGGGGAAGAATAGCGTCGAGGGACTGGCCGACGGAACTGTAGGAAGAAGAGGAGGCGTTTCCGGTGGGAAGAGTGGGGGAGTGGAAATAGGAAGCGAGGCTGGGCTACGGTGAAGAGAAAGACGGGGGAAGCTTTTGAGTGTAACTCCAGTCTGTTTCGGGTTCGATGTTCCCGGAGCGGCTGGGATTTCCCCTTCCCGCTGGAAGCGGGAGGAGGACAAAACCCAAGGTGATCAAGCGCCACTAGCAGGCCGCTGAGAAGCTGCAACTGCGGTACACGCCCCGGACGCCCCCGAAGTCTCTCCAGAAGGGCGGAAATCAGGCGGTGAGACCGGTGCGGCCGAAGTCTCGCGAGAGCGACTCCCTTCGATTTCCTTCCTTTCCCCCAGTCCTCCCGCCCCCTCCCGAGGACCCTCCCCCCTCCCCCTCCTGGGTCGTAGTGTCCCTGCGCCCCACGGGCCGGAGCGGCAGCGAGAGAAGCTTCACCCGCTCCTTCTCCCAACCCCCCCCTCACCGCCTCACTCACCCCCCCCCCTCCCGCCGGGCGAGGAGGAGCCGGAGGAGAGGAAGATGGCGGCGGCCGCCAGCACCAGCGGTACCGCGGGGCCGCTCCGAGGAGCCTGAGAGACCCACGGACGCTTCGCGGGGAGACGCGGCGGCGGAGGATGAGCCTGCAGAGCGCACAGTATCTCCGGTGAGAGCCGGGGCTGGGCACCCGCCCGGAGGGAGCCGCTGGGGGGGATGGGGAGTCCCTGTGCGGGGCTGGGGGAGCACCGGCTGGCCCCTCGGGGGATGGGGGCCCCTGGGGAAGGCTGCGGCAGCTCGGGGGCCCGGGGGGCACCCTCCGGTCCGGGCCTGGGGCTGCGGGGGGGCGGGGAGCCTCAGAGGTCGGGGGGAGCCGCCCGAGGAGGGGCGCCCCGGATGGGAATCCACACCTGGGGGAAGGGGTTTCTTGGAGGAACGGATAACCCGGGGGGGGGGGGCTCCCTGGCGAGGAAGACCCAATGGCCGAGGGAGACCAGGCGGCTTCGGTGAGCACGGGTTCGGGAAGTCTGGGGCAGACCTCAGGGTCACCGGAATCACACCGAGATGGCCAGGTCGTGGAGGAGTCCGTGTGTGGCTGCTAGATGGAGTGTGAGGAACTTGGGCTGCTTAGGCAGAGTGACGTACGGGGGGATAAAAGGGGGTGGGGTCTAGCACGCTTCGTTTGGGGAAGGGAAGATGCGAAAAAAGGTGGGTGGCCCTGGGTGGCACCGGACGGGAGTCGAGTCAGACGGGGACTTCTAAACTTGGTGCCTTCCCCAGCTTTCAGACTCTCAGTACTTAGGGGATTAACGTCTGCTGAATTGAGTGGGTGGGTGCCCGGACCTGAGAGATTCACTCGCCGAGGAGCGGTTGGGAGCTTCACTGGTGGAGGAAGTGAAATGAGCGTCTGTGAGCCTGGTGGAGGACTGAAGTGTGGACCCCTGGGTAGCAATATTGACCAACGTGGAAAGTTAGGACTCTGCAGTCCGAGAATTCTTAGGAGGCTTCCAGGGCTAAGCGGGGAAGCCGCAGGGCTAGCAACGTTAGATCGTATGGGTGGGAAGGAAGAGTGGTTCTGTGCTTTCTGGAAAAGGGAGGGGTGAAAGGCTTGGAAGGAGGAATGCCGCTGTAGTTTAACCAAGCAAAGGTTGATGCTCTGGGGGAGGGTCTTGTATCCACTCAGACTGTAACGTGTGAGAGAGGTTGTTCTGCACACATAGCGTCATCCTGCTGATTTGGTTCAGTCTGAAGGGGTTATTAAAAATAATTTCTTAGAGTTGGATAGGACCTTAGAAATCGACTAACTCACTCCTTCATTTTACAGATGAGAAAACTGAGGCCCAGAGTGACTTGCCCAAGGTCACACAGACTTAATTAAATTGCAGAACCAGGATCCAAAGTCAAGCCTTCTGACTTGAAATCTTATACTACTACATTGTGCTTGGAGATAGAGAATGACTGTTCAGTAATGCAAGACGAAAAACAGAGGTTATACAAAAATGGTAGTACTTGAGCACATACGTACTATGGGTACTATGAAAGTTACTTAAGTAGTTGATTTACGTGTCTAAAGAAAAAAGCCCTTTTTTCTTCTGTTCTGGTATTCCACCATGATTAGAAGCCAAGAATATTTTCTGGGAGGACAGAATCTTTAAGGTGCAATAAATGTCTTGGTGCATTTGGACACTAGAGTGTTTACAAAAGAATGCCACTGACTTCCCCAAGCCCTGGGCACCTTAAGCTATTGCTGGAATAGAAAATGGTTTTACATACTGGTGGTTTTTTTTTTTAATTTTTTTACATTTTGTTTATTTTCTAGTATTTTGAAGGAGTACAGGACAATTCTTGTGTAGTGGGTTCAATAATAGTTAAATTTGGGATTGGTTTAATTCTTTGAAAAAGGGAAAAGTATAATGGAATTCCTATAGGCAACAGAATAGCAATGGTAGGGTAGGCTCAGGAAGACATGGGCTCAAATTCGGCTACTGTGTGACTGGTTAAGTCACTTATTTCTGTTTTTTCCCTGATGTAAAAATGAAGAGGTTGGATTAGATGAATAAGATCCTTGCTGTTTCTAAATCTATGATCCTATAAACTGGCTAAATAAATGTAGAAAATAGAGGATCACTGGAACTGGGTTTTAATGAAGGGCGAGTTTAGTGGAAAAGGCTTTGGGTTTAGGAGTCTAGAGATCTGTATTCTAGTCCAGGGCTTCCCTGGGTTTTAGTTTATCCAGTAAATGAGAATGTTGAACTAAATGACATCTTAAAACCCTTTCAAGCTCTGTGAATTATGTATAACATCTTACCAGGTAGATGGGCTGAGTCTGAGATGGCCTTTGAAAGATGATTCCCCAATCTCTTTCCTAACCAAATAGGGCAGACCGGTATTGAATTTGAGAAACTGATGTACAAGGTGATTGAAGAAAGGTCACCTGGTCTGTACTCCTGAGCTTTTTCATCTGAAGGTGGCTAGGGAGAATCTTCAGGAAAGTATTCTCTTATAGGTTCTCAGAGGTGATGCTAGATAGTGCTCTTTGTGTTTGAGGGTGTGGAGGTCATTCTCCATGACCTTGACTACAGGAGCAGAAGTTCTGTTGTCTACCTTCATCCATGATAGAGGAGCAGTGACTGGGCAGTTTTTAAATTTCGTAGCTACTGATCTTTGTGTAGACTTTCACCACAATTGAATTGTAGTTCACAAAAACTGGGACCTTTTGGCACTGGTGTGGTGGGATATTGAGACTTGAGAGTGAAACTGCATGTTTTGGAAGTCTCTGGAATGAAGATAAGATGTGGGAGGCCTTTAGGGTAAAGGGTGGGAAGGAATTTAAATATCAGTAAGGGACAATACATAAGCAATTTGCTATATTGAGTGAAAAGATAAGGGGAGGAGCAGATCTCAAATACTTTGAAAAGATTGTATTATGGGGACCAGAAGAGGTAGTGCCAATAAAATTGGATTGGGGGGGGGGGCTTGGGCTTAGATCCTATGAAATAGGTCATCAGAATTATTATCCGAAGGCATTAAATTGAGGAGTGAGGTTTCTTGAAATGTGTTCTTAGGCTGAATAAAAAAGGATGTAGGCAATGACACCTTAATTAGATTGAAGTAACAAATTTTAAAATATGAGTAAATTTTCTCCTTTGACTCATGACACATTGGAAAGAGGTATTTCAAAGTCATTGTCACAGTAGGCCAAAGAGAAAAAATATAGAATGAATTGAGATGGGTTATTAGTAATTTGGGTGGGAAAGGGGATGACAGTACTCAACTAAATTTAAAGGATTACCCTGATAGAAGAATAGGGATTCATATAAAGAATTCATTTTATTAAGTAGAAAAGGGGGAGAATTCTGCATGCTTGTTGTCACATTGGAATTTATTAAAATTGAATTGGGAGATGATTGAGTAGATAGAATGATTGTTAATGTTTATTATAAAAAGAGAAAGCAATCAGTGGTACCTGAGGCACCTATAGTTGTTTACATTGTCAGGGCTGCACTCTTGAAAAGTCTCTAGACTTTCTCAAGCTTGTGCCTGTGTGGACATTCCCTTCCCCCACTCTCCCTCACCTCAGCTTTTCACCTTTCTTTTTTCTGTGAGTGTAAAAATCCTTGTGGGTGGGGACTGTCTTTTTGCTTGTATTTATATTCTCTGCACTTAGCCTGGCACCTAGTAAGTGCTTAATAAATACTGGTTGACTTGCAATAACATGAAATGTACTAGAAAACACAAGGTATACATCTGGGAATTTTATGGCAGAAATGGAGGGAGAAAAAGGGATCAAGTCTGAGGGAGGGTGGGGGGCGGGGAGAAGACGTAACCAGTGTAAAAGAAAGGAGGGAGAGGGGATATCTGTTGTGGTGAGGTGGGCTTCAGGCCCTGTAAGAAGGCGGTGATTTTTTTGTTTATTCATGTAATATTAAAAACATTTCTTAAGTGTTGTAATAGGATACAAATATATAATGCCTCTGGCAACTCAAGGAAATTTCCTTCCACAGCTAGCTAACTGGGCTTAGTGGGAACCTTTGGTACTTGATTTGCAGGTGGTTTTTGGTGTTTTGTTTTCCCCAGAATTGGCACCCCCCCCCCCCCCATGCTTTAATCAAGATCCAGTGGCTGTTGCTTGAAGTTAATAGGCTACACTTGGATTTGGTTCCTTTATAAACCTTTTGTTGTAATGGGATTTAACCTTTATCAAGGAGGAAAGACAACACTATGAACTTGGAGAATGAAGAGGTGTGGAGATTTTATTTTGTAAGGAGAGAGGTTGATAAAGTTCCTAACAGGGAACTTTGAAGGGAGTATTGCTAGAGATGTTTAGTGGGAGGCTGCTAACGGAGGCAAGGAGAATCTGTTGAGCATGGGAAAGTATAAAGAAAATATAGGATAACTAACTTCCAGGAGAAGAGCTATGAGTGAGCTGAGTCAGTGAGAGTGTTAGAAAAAAATGTTGGGATTAACATCTTGGAGTGAACATCAGAGATCTTCATGGGGAAAATTTCTTGGTATAGAGTCCATTGTATGGCTTAAATGACTATTTGGCTGTACTTACCTTTTGGTTTGAGTTGTCTTCAGAATTGTGTACTTCCTGTCCTAAACTGTTGCTTGTCTTCATTTCTTTTTTAACAGCTGTTACTTGCTACCTTAGGAGGGGATGAAGCAATTGGGTTGTGTTTACTGATGTCTATATTGACATATTTGAACCGGTTAGCTCAGCATGATATTAATGAAGCCAAGTTTGAGGATTTCATTCAGTTCTTAGGTTTGCATAAAGCAAAAACTGCCTCACAGACTATATCACCAATTCCAAATAACCTTTTCAAGATTCTTATTAGCACTTCTTGAAACCAGCTGTAAGTTCCTCAGTACAATCTTTCAGGTGGGGTGGAGAACTCTTAAAGTGAATGTCTTTTTGATGAATCAGTAGATACATGATTTATGATAGTTCAGCATATTTCCACAAAATGTTTTGGAACTAAAGGTTGTATTTTTAGGCACACATAAGCAGATTAAGTTGTTCATGTGAAATTTTGACAGTAGAGGTTAACAGTGACCACAGAGTTTCCAGTTTTAGAGCTAGAAGGGACCTCGGAAGTTGTCTGGTGCAGTTCCTTCATTTTATGTATGAAGCTGAGACTTAGCAGGCCAAGTTACTCGTTCAAGGTTATAGGTCACTTAACCTCTTTGTCTCACCTTGGCCATTTTACTACACAGGTTCTTAAGGCTCTAAATCCAAGACTAAACTTTACACTAAGCCAACAGGGAGCTGAGCCACTAGCATAGGGAGGAGGCAGAGGAATGACTTATCAGAAAATAGTCAAGGAATGGGTGAAATTCACCAATAATGCTATAATAGACATCCCCCCCCCTTTTTTTTTTCAAAGCACTTCTGGGTTTGCAAAGTACTTTTACAGATATCATCTGATTTCAATCCCAAGACAATCCTTTGAGCAGCTACTACAATTATCCCCATTTTACAGATGAGGAAACTGAAGTTTAGAGATAAGTGAATTGCTTAATAGCTTCTCAGTATCTAAGGTGGAATTTGGTCTTCTTGTTTGGTAGTGGATACTAAATAGAACATCATGGGAGCCACATGGAAAAATATCCGCCTTTAATTTTCATTTTGACTATTGTGAGGACATAAATTGTAGTTATGTAAGCAAATCTTTCAGTTGATTTCATTGAACTGAGTAACCATTTTCTTCAGTGTCGGCGACCCCCATGTCCCCCCAATCTGTATTTATAAGTCTAAAGACTTTGGTACTCTGCTCATACATTTGTGACCCTTCCCCCCCCAAAAAAAAAAATAAGCTAGGACTTATAGACATAGAACCATGGAGTTCTAGGCAGTCTTGATGACAGTTTCATGGCTGATGGAAAGGAAAAGTAGTTTAGGTAGGTAATACTCCAGTGAAATTCTACTCTGTTGCACTTGTGCTTTTATGTCTGTTCCTTTCTTATACCCCCACGGATTTATTCCATCAAGTAATCCTTTCTCTTCCTCTTCTAGCTACTTCTGACTACAAACATGCTTATTAAGTTTTCCTTGTATTGAAAAAAAAAAAAACCTTCCCTTGTTTCTGTCAAGCTAGTACTGTTCCATTTCCCTTCCTTTCTAGGTCAGATTCTTAAATTTGATTTGATTCAAAAATAAAAAAAAAAATTAAGTGCTTACTGTATGCCAGGCACGGAACGTAAGAATAGAGTGGTCTATACTGATTGGTTCCATTTTTTTCCACCATCCCTTCTCTCAGCTGCCTGCATTCAGACTCCCCTCTTCTACTGCTTTATGAGCTTTTGGCAAGAATTCAGAATTTGGAGCCAGAAGACCAGGTCTCTGAATGTGTGTGTAGCTTCTCCAAACCTAAATTTCTTCCATTTAAAAAAAAATGGGGAATAATATTGAGTGTAGAGTCATAGTATCTCGCTGGCCACTTCTTTACGCTTTCTCTGCCTTATGCTTCCTCTTACCATCCCTAAAGTGAAGGCATACTTCCAAGAATTAGTTTCTGGACTTTCTCTTTTTTATGTAATTTTTTTTCCTCCAAAAGAAGATCATCCCTCTCTCCTTCTCACCTCTCCCACCCATGACTACCAATTGAAAAGCAAGGAAAACAAAACCATGTATAGTCAAACAAAATAAATTCCCACATTGTCTTTCCTTGGAATTTCCTTTTTTTATTTTATTTTATTTTGGTAAATAGTATTTCATTTTATCCAATGACATGTAAAAGTAGTTTCAACATTCATTTTTTAAAAAAAGATTTTGAGTTTCAAGTTTTTTCTCCCTCCTTCCCTTCCATCCACCCTCCCCAGGAGGGCAGGCAGTTTAATATAGGTTATACATGTGTAATCATGTAAACATATTTCCACATTATTCATGTTGTGACAGAAGAAACAGAACAAAAGGCGAAAGCCACAAAGTGTGAAAATAGTATGCTTCAACCTGCATTTGGACTCCATAGTTCTTTTTCTGGATGTGGATAGCATTTGTGGACTTTTCTTTTTAGATTACATTTTAATGGCTTTAAATGGTTTTGCTTTTAAAGCCACATAGCCAGCTTTCTGCATGGGCTCTCCTCAGAGCTCAGAACCGATATACTCTTCCATTACATTCCAAGATCAAAAGGCTACTTCCCATGGGCCTTAATCCTAACTCTTTTTGAACAAAGGTGATACATTTAGTAAGTACCCCTTGAATCTATTTAACCTTTCCTACCTGTTGAAGCTCAGCTGCAGTTTTACTCCCTTAACTTTACTCCCTTAACTCTGGTTTCATAGGGCTTCTCACTCCTTCCCACAGGAAAAGGCCCTTTTCTGTAACATAATAAAACATGGTTTCTACCCACAACAAAAGAGGGCTTATTTTCTTTTTTCTCATCCTATGTCCACCAAGTCCTTCAGATTTTGTCTTAATCATATTTTTAAAAAATTTCTTCCCTTTCCCAGTGCCTCCTAGTCCCGTCTTTGCCTCAGATTTGGACTGCTACATCGTCTAACATATTTTTTTCCTTTCTCCCATTTCGCTCCACTCCCCCATCCATCCTATCCACCAATACCAGATTAACCTTCTTAAAGTACTACCTCATACAAGGCAGCCTTCAGTGTCATTCTGTTGACCATAGAATCAAGTCTAAATTCCTAAGCTTCTCCTTCAAGGCCCTCTACAATATGATTTTTATATCTCTGTCCAGTCAGTAATTCCCTTCTGCAAACCATCCACTTTAGTTAAATTGTTTTACAGATTGTCTCCCAAACAAGTTAAGCCTTTTCTTCCTTCTGTGCCCTTTGCCCATGCCCTTTTCCTTCCTCAAATGTCTTTTCTCTTTCACCGAGGCATTTGGTGGTTGTAAGCCATGTGTTAGAGATTTTTTAAAAATTATCTGGTCTGTTTTCCTAACCATATTATAAGCTACTTGAAGACAGGACCCATGTCTCTAGCACCTAGAAGTTTTTTCAGTTAAAGCTTGATAAAATTGTTTGCTTTTTGCTTGATTTACCACTTTCCAGTAGAATGTATACTTGAGTCAGGAACTAGCATCTCACAAGTACTTTTATCCCTTGTGCCTAGTACAGGGCACAGCGGACACCGAATAAATACTTGTTGGTTAATTTCCAAGCTGTTTCCCCCCTCCGTGTATGAATTCTGCCCCTGCAAATGATAATAGCCCAGGGCCTGGCATAAGTGCTTGTTAACTTGACAGCAGAGAAGGGAAATATGTCCTCTGGATCTAACATTGGGCTTTTAATCTTGAGTTTAGATAGTTTTTAGTGTTTCTGCTTATTGTCATGCTTAATGTTGTGCATACTGTTCCTTGGGTCTGGCACAGTATTCAGAATTTAGTTAGGTGTCAGACTCTCTTTAATGGTGATAGAAAAGAATTTGAGAATGATGATCTATTAGACAAATTTCATTTAATGTTATCTAATTTTAGTATAATAAAATTCCTTTTGTAAAACCAGCCCTCCTTCACTTTAATGATGGGCTCTTGCAGTCTAGTCCCAAGATACAAACAGACTGATTGTCTGTTTGTCGTAGTTCAGTCATTTTGTTCCTGTCCAACTCTTTGTGATGCCATTTGGGGTTTCCTTAGCAGAGATACTGGAGAGATTTGCCATTTCCTTCACCAGCTCATTTTGCAGATAAAAGTGAGGCAAACAGGGTTAAGTGACTTGCCCAAGGTCACATAGCTAGAAAGTGTCTCAGGCCCAATTTAGCTCAGAAAAATGAGTCTTCCTTAGTTAAGGCCCAGCACTCTGTCCACTGCGCCACCTAGCTGCTCTAAAGAGTATATACATGTTAGTAAATAAATATAAACTGTTTAAGTGTCCTTTTTGTCTTATATTCCAGTGCCTAGCACAGTTTCTAATGCATAGTATAGGTACTTGATATGTTTTAATTGGTACAATTAGTGTCTAGAGAATTGAATAAAATTTATTAGCTTAAATGGGGAGCATATATGACTAGAAACCCTAATTATATCAGATGTTTTAGCCAGCATTGTTACCAGAAGTCTTAATTCAAGTGAACATCTTGCTCAGATGAAAATGGTGCCAAGGTATGTCTGAAGAATCAAAATTATTTTGATTAGTCCATTTTCTGTTTGTATATTTTGGGTGTCCCAGGTTCTTTTTTAGTATACTTGATTATTAATCTTTCAAGACTAGATTTTTTTTTACATTTGATTGATGGCTGACATTTCCTGTTTGGAGAAGGTGATAAGAAATTTTTGTAGTGCCTTTCATCACACCTTTTAACTAAGTATAAAGTCCTGCAAGCCCCCTTTTTGAGAGATAGTAATAATACAAAGATTATTTTTGAAATCCAATTACTCAGGTAAAAATCCCGTCTTTAAAAAAGAAATGAAAACGAAACTGCTTGGGACATTTAAAACAGGAAGTGATGAGTGTGACTGCATGTAAAATTCTTGGGACAATCGGGCAGAATAAACTCACTAGAACCTATACGTAACTATAGCATAGCATAGCATAGTATATGGGCATAGCATAGTGTATAGTATAATTTAATAGGAGGTAATAAAATAGAAAGTGGAGGTAAGGGGTAGGAAGTTGGGAATGGGAGTAGAGTGAAATAACTAACAATTTTTTTATGAGTGTATGTGGAGAGAGAGAGTGCACTCTTTAAGAACTTAGAAGTTGATTAGGATGCTAATATTAGGACAAATTTTTTCTCTGTTTAAATGCAATTTAGAAGAAATGATAATTTCATTTAACTATTACTTTTTGTGGGACCCTCCTTTGGATTTGTCTTATGGAAGAATAGCCCCTAGATTGTTTATATTTTTTACTGTCTAGCATTTTTTGTGAGACTAGTGTTTCTCTTTCCTACAGTTTTTCCTCTAAAGTCATGAAGAAGTCTGTCAATAATATCTCAGTGAACACTTATTAAGCGTCTGCTTAATGTTACAGATAAAAGTGTAATGTACCAAGTACTGTACTAAGTGCTGGTGATTAAAAAAAAAAGAAGCAAAGACAGTGTCCTTCTTGAAGGAGCTGATGTGCAAACAAATATATACAAAGCCAGCTACATATGCAGGTTAAATAGGAAATAATTCATAGAGAAGAGCTGATATTTATATGGTGCCTGCACTGTGCCAGGCGATGTTCTAAGCTCTTTACAATTATTTTATTTGGTTCTCACAATAACCCTAGGAGGTGGGTACTGTCATTATCCTCATTTTACAATGAGGCAGACAGAGGCTAACTGACTTAGCCAGGGTCACACAGTTAGTAGATGTCTGAGGCCAGTTTTGAACTCAGGTCTTCCTGATTCTAGGCCCGGTGCTCTGTACTGTATCACCATGCTGCCCCATGAAGTGAAGAGATAGTCTTGTTAGCAGCTGGGGTAGTCTGATGGAGCGTATGACTCAGGGGTGAAAATCTTTTAGCGGAAATTTCATCTTTGTTGTTGAAAGTTTAATCTAGATTCTTAATACAGTAAGAAGGCGTCTAGGTGGCACAGTGTGGCCTGGAGTCGAGAGACCCTACTTCAGATCTGGTTTCAGACGTGAGTTATGTCACCCTGTACAAGTCACTTCACCTCTGTTTGCTTCAGTTTCCTCAAGTGTAAAATGGGGATAATAGCATCACCAACTCCCAGGTCTTTTCTGAGGATCAAATGAGATAATATTTCTAAAGCCCTTAGTACAGTTCCTGGCACATAGTAGGCGCTATATAAATGCTTATTCCCATTCTTCTCTTATATGTCATTTTTTACATCACTCTCATTTTCAACTATATTCCTCCCCTTCCCCTTCCCAGAGAGCCTTCTCTTAAAACAAAGAATAAAATAGAAAAGGGGGGGGTGGCAGGAAGCAGGTGGGCAGTATTCTACATCCGCACTCCTCAGCTCTACCAGGAAGGCAGGGGAGATCATGCTTTTCTGTATTCTTCATCTCTATCATATATGGTACAGTGATATTCCATTACATATATGTATCATGATTTGTTTATCCATTTCCTGATTGATGGACATCTATTATTTCCAGTTCTTTACTACTACAAAAGGTGTTGCTGTAAGAATTTTGGTGTATATGGGATCTTCCTGTTTTGTGATGTATATGTATTCTTGTCTATTTCCTGTTATTAGCAGTGTGTCAAAAGGCTATGTATAAGTCACTTTCATAGTATAATATCAAATTGTTTTTAGAATGATTTGACCAAATCATAACTTCAGCAACTCTATTAATGTGCTGGTCTTGTTTAATAAATACATGTTTTTTAATTCATCAAATGAATTTATCCACCATGATGATAGTGACTCTGCTTTGGTTCCTTCTTTTATGAAGTGAGGCTCTCTATGAACAGAGGCTCTTTTAGATTCTTGACTCTAAAGATAGAGAATGCACCTTCTTAGCTTATCTGAATAATGGGCAAAAGTGTACTTGTACCAGCTACAAGCTCTAGACATGGTTGTGAGGAAACACTTTGTCAAAGCAAGCTAGTATAACACAAAGATTTGGATTCAAAATACGGAGACAGGAGTTTGAATACCACTTCCCAGTACTTAACTGTGTGCCTAGAGCTTCTCTGGACCTTACTTTCTTCATAGGTACAGTGGAGATAATAATCACTTAGACTGCCTACCTCCTAGAGCCATTTTGAGGAAAGCGCTTTACCTGGAAAGCATTACGTGAATCTGTGTTACTGCCTTGCGAAGGTCTTTCCACAACTGTCCCAATACTGTCTGTTCCCACATTTTTGTCATCTTTCCCAGTTTGCTGGGCAAGAGGTGAAAACTCAGGATTTTGTTTTTCTCATTAGTGATGGCGAATGTAGTTGTTAATAGATTGCAGTTCTTTCGAGAATTTTTTCTATCCTTTCACCAGTTTATTGATTGGAGGATGGCTTTTGGTCATATGTATGTGTGTATGTATGTACGTATGTGCATGTGTACGTGCGTGCATATTTATATATGCATATATTTGCATTAGTTCCCTGCGTAGCTTGGAACTCAGATCCTTATCAGAGATAAGTGATTTAAAAACTTGCCAGCTGATAACTTTCCTTAACCTTATTCTAGGTGCATTGATTTTATTCATTCAAAAACCATTTCAACCACATGTAATCTACATGATCTGTTTTATTTTTTCAATGATCTCTATTCCTGGTTTGATTAAGGAATTTTCATCTAGCTCTAGCCATGAAAGCTTAGATGATCTGGTTTTCCTAATTTTTTTTATGGTTGTGACCATTAATTTAGGTCCTTGTTGTTTAGTCATTTCAGTCGTATCCAACTGGTAACCCCTTTTTGTAGTTTTCTTGGCAGGCATTAGAGTGGTTTGCTATTTCCTTCTCCAGCTCATTTTACATGTGAAGAAAGTGAAGCAAACAGGTGAAGTGACTTGCCCAGGCTCACACAGCCAGTAAATGTCTGAGGCCAAATTTGAACTCAGATCTTCTTGACTCTAGGCCCAGCACTCTATCCACTATGCCACCTAACTGCCCACTTAATTTAGCTCACTTCTCCACTTTGAGCTTATTTTAATATGTGGTATAAGGTGTTGTTGATCTAAAGCTAATTTATGCCAGAGTGCTTTCCAATTTTTCTAAGAGTTTTTATCAGAGAAGAGAGTAAAAAAAGCAGCTTAAAATTTTTTTTTTTATCCTGAACTTAACAGACATGAACAGAATGGAACTTAAAGACCAAACAAAATGGGTATTTCCATATACATATAAAACAGAAAAGGTATTGTATATGAAACTGCAAGTGTCTGTTAGGTTTTCTTTTAAAGTTACACATTACTTACAACTTTTAAAACAGTCCTATTTGTATTTCTTTCTGGCCTTCTTTTTATACTCTTCTGTAAAAACATTGTTTTTCCCTGTACAATTTTAGTTCTTGTTTTTTTTTTGGAAATGTCTGTCACAGCTATCCGCTCTTTTAGTCTATTTATTACTTTTAGGTTTTTGTGAAGAAGTAATTTTGAATGACTTTTTGGAGGGTAGGAAAGAGTTACTATATACTGCATTGTGGGAACAATAATAGTTGGTAATGTTGTTGTTGAAATTAAGTATATAGACTGCTTGGAAATCTTGTGTGGTTGTTTTAGCAGAACAGTTATCTTAGATTTATATGGTATCTCATTAAAAGCCTAATTTTGTAATTTGATCTTATGGGTTTGCAGTTCTTCAGTAAGCCCTGGTTACTTTAAATAATTAAATTGCTGCCACTTAAGTTAAAAAAATACCCAGAAGATTATAAAAATTCTTTTGAATAATCAATAGCTTCAATATAACTTTCATTTTAATAGGAAAGTGTAGGTTCTTTTTAAAAAGCACAACCTATAAGTACTTCCACATTGTGACTTAGTGCTAGGTAATAAAACAGGAAAGAAAAGTGTTAACAAAATGAATTGTACCAAATTGTTTCATAATATTAAAAAATATCTTATTTAGTTATCTATTATCTTACATCACTCCATTTCTTCCCATTGTACTAAGAGGTGGTACCAGTAATTCTGGATGCACAGGAGGATGACAGATAAGATGCCAGGTAACATTTTAGGATATTTTTTGGAAGGCTTAATTAAAAAAAAAATTTTTTTGCATTCAGCATGGATTTAGAGATGTCTATTTTATAAGATCATAGTAGTCATGGATATTCTCATATCCATCAAAAATAAATTAATCTTCCTGATTCTGGAGGAGATGCATTAAGGTAAAGGTAAAATGGAGAAATCATTCACCATGATTTGATCTCCTTCTTGAAGAACCTCATAATTGGTTCAAGGTGGTGTTCTTAATGTACTTTATACTTGTTTTTTGTTTGTTTGTTTTGGGCTATTTCAGTAAATCAGTTTTCTTTGTAGTCCTTTGTATTTTATTTTATGCATTTCAAAAAGTCTGAGAAGACTTTTCTAGACTGCCAGAGGGGTACGGGACACAAAAGAAAGGTTAAGAACTCTGGTTTAGAAAATAAGCTTGAGAATAAAAATAAAGGCCTGTGCATCTCTATACTTTTCTAGGACAATTGAGTCCTTTTGGGGATAGGGTAAGAGTCCCATTTACTAATGGTATCACATTTTGACTATGTATTTAATCAGATGGTATAGTATAATAATTGGCCTGATGGGGACAACTTAAATGACAGTAGTCAGGGCAGGGTCTTCCTGTGAAAAGTTTTTTCAATCTCATTTTTATCACTGTATAATTTTTAGCATGTATGCTTTCAAGTATCTCATTAAATCCTTACAATAAATGAGTTAGGGTAGTTTATAGATGAAACTATAACTGGTTTAACTAACTTGTTCAGAGTCATAGCTAGTTAGTGGAATAACCAGAACTAGCATGCTGTGTACCTGGCTTTTCATTTCATTGTACATAGAAGGTTTTCCATTTTGTAACTATATACGATATAAAGTCTACTAAATGTTGCAAATCTGATTTAAATGAATCAGAGAGGTTTGTTTATTTTCAGAGGCTTACTGTGGTCTGGGCACAATTCCTTTCATCTTTCTATTCCTCTGTTTTCCTAAGTTAAGTGAAAATGTTTGCCACTGTGAGAGACACGCTAGCAAGGATCACAGGACTTCCCAGGTACCTTCTCTCTGAAAGAACTCAGAAACAGAGTGGGCAGAGGCGTTTATTACACTTCTGGCCAGAAAGCAGGGACGAAGCTCACAAAGAAGCAAGAGCAAACTTAAGTATTGTTAGTGTATTCTGACTCCTCCCCTCAGAGTCGGGATTGGTCCAAACTCCTCAAGGTTACAACTGTTCCTCACACCCCCATTACATGCCCTCATTAACATGTTCCTCCTCCCAGATCATACATCCCATGATTAGAAAATGGCGGAGTCTCCACCCTTTGGGCATGCAAGTTAATATTAATAAGGTTAGTTGAGCAGGCACAGTAGTGAGGACTTATGTGACTAGGGCATGACCCCTTGGCTTCCAGCCGGTTGCCTGGTCCTAACCATTCTAGTTCTCCTTAGGTCAGGAGGTGCTCCACCACTGCCCTTGCAAAACAAGAAATGGAAGCTTATTATAAGCTCCCAACAGCATCTGTGGGAGCAAACCAGAATACCGTAATACCCGTTCTTACACCACCTATTTACTTCACAGGTGTAGTGTAACATTTAACTACCTACATCTAGCTATAAAGTTAGTTACAAAGCTCTTTGTTCACACTGTATTTTCACAGTGATAACCCATAACAATCCTTTGAGGTAAGTAGTGCAAGGATTATCCACATTTTATACATTAGGAAGGTGGTTAAATGTCATATAATATCACACATCTCATAAGTGGCAAATCTAAGACTAGAACCCAGATATACTGACTCCATCTCCAAGGAAGTAAAGCCTTGAGTATAAAGGAGAAGTGTGGTTCTCCAAACAGATTGGAAATTATGAGCCATAAAATAAAGTATAAATATAAATATTTTATATATATAAATTATATATAATTAAATATATTTATATATAAATATAAATATAAAAAATAAAATGAAGAGAATCATAGTTTCACAGGATTATTCTGATTCTTGTTAGAACCTTGGAAGAGTGACCCAAGATTCAAGGTTGTATGAGCAGATCACTAGCTTTGACCCATTCTGCTGTGCTAGAAAGGCTTCAAGTGTGGACCTTAACCTGTCATCCCGCCTGGCTAAATGGCTTATCCCTGTGTTGTGCTTAGCGGCTCTAGAATTGAAGGCCCTATTATAGAGGTCACATACCTCTATAACAGAGTTTTCATCTGTGTCAGTGGAGTTTATATGGATAAGATTACAGGAGATATTAAAGACCAGTCTAACCTTGATTTAGTACATGAGGAAACTGATGCACAGGGAGGTTAAATGATTTATAACCTGCTAAACACTGGGGATACAGATTGAAAAAAGCAGTGGTTCTCAATGGTTTGAGGACTCACAGGGATGTTGAGTGGAGTTTATAGGAGAATCATTTGACACTTCCCCCTTAGAAACAAAGATAGTAATGAGGTAATTCTTAGAGCAAGAGGTGGAGGGGGTGGCCCAGGAACAAGTGTGTGGCAAGGATAGCAAGGAGATGGCTGAAATCTTTGGGGGCAATGTGAAGCATTGTGTAGGATTGGTTGGATCTAGTGGGCCCATGTGCATTTGTGCTGACTGACTGACTCACCATTCAACACATTAGGCCCCAGGGTAGTGATCTAGAGATTAGCAATAAGGCATCATATAGCCAGGAGCTGGCTGGAGTGGACAGTCAGGTGGCATCTAAAGTTGATAACTGCCTAGTAAGTGGTAGAGCCAGGAGTAAAAGATTTTCAGGCTTGTAGTTTAAATTTTTAAACACTTAATATTTTAAAACTTTTACTTTAGAATTTAAAGCTGATAGAATCAAATGAGATAATATATGTACTTTGCAACAAGCTTTAAAGTGAATTTGTTCTGGGAAAACAGAATTACAAATCCAAAATATTTGTGCTAATCCAACACCCTTGACAAAGTAACATAATATAATGCTCCTTCTCTGGAAATATATTCTACTAGGTTGATGGAGAATCTAACACGTAATTGCTAGCTTGAATTTTTCACTGAGAGACTTTAAAAGCAGAACAACTTAGGTTTGTTCACATGGAGGCATCTAGTTGGCACAGTGGATAGAGCCCTGGGGCTGGAGTCAGGAAGACCTGAGTTCAAATGTGGCCTCAGACACTTAGGCTGGTGTTTCAACAGTCTGGCTAGCAGCTGCTGTGGGGGTGTAAAACCAACAGCAACCAGCTCACAGAACACTGCAAGCCCAGGTCCTTTTGATCTGCTTTACTAAGGAAAGCAACATTAAGGGGTTAACAATCTTACTTTAATCCAGCATACAAATATCATTTACTTAGTTCAGGGGAAAAAGCCAGCACCCTGAACTTCAGAGCAAATACAAACAAATTACAAACATAATTTATAAACAGACCAAATACAGTCGTAGTTACCAACATCTGAGTTCAGCCGGGGAGCTCCTAACGACGGCTGGCTCAGAGTCACGCGTCACTACTGCTGCAGCTCAGCTCCGAAAAAAGAAAGCCAACCCTTGGTTTTATGTATCTTGTTCAGGGTCAAAGGTGAGCCACACACGCAACTCACCCACTTGACCTAAAATCGTCACAAAAATGTGACTTAAACCCATGTGGTCTAAAAGCCTCTGATGTCACAAACATGTCACTCAAACTCATTTTGATTGCCAATACAGCTGGGGCAAGTCTCTTCTATATACCTCAGTTTCCTCATCTGTCAAATGGGGATAATAATAGTGCTTCCCTTCCAAGGTTGTTGTGAAGACCAAATGAAATAATAATTTGTAATGCACTTAGCATAGTATCTGGCACTCAGTGAGAGTTATATAAATGTTAACTTAATATTTTTTTAATGCTGTTATTATTGCAGAGTTTGGAATTAGCTTTTTCATGTGTAGATGATACAACTTCAAACCCTAGATTGAAACAAAATCCAAAATGACTACTGATAATTTGTTCCAGTTGACTTTATCTCTTTAACTACTATCTGTTTATTATTTTATTACTTAGCTTTGCCAGATCATTTAGTAGCATCTCAGACTTGGAGAGGATGCTAGAGATCATTTAATTCCAACCATACATGACTAAGAATTTCATCTACTGTATCCCTTGGCAAGGAGCTATCGCTGAAGACCTTTTCTGAAGGAAAGCATACCTTATGAGGCAACCCAGGGTGGATTAAGAAAGACTATATAGAGGAAGGGACCTTCAGGGGAGGGTTTGAAGGAGGGTAGGCAGAGTTGAGAAAGGAAGCACATTGTAGACATGGAGAGCCCTGAACTCGACATAGTGTTCTAGACCTGGGGCAGACCAGGGCACAGTGTAGCTGGACCATTCCTTCCCATTTGTGACTAGCAAGGTACTATAGAAAGAGCATGTGGAATAGATACTTGTTAAAAGAACTAAGTTATCTTAACTGTTTTCATTTGCTTTCAGAACAGATGGTGTTCTCATGCTTTGGAATCATTTAGTTGTTCCCTCTGAAGACTTTTTTGCTTTCTTCTTAGAATGAGGAGACTAAAACTAGGTACTTTCCCTAATAGATCTGGACATGTCATTTCCCTGTTCAGGACTCTCCAGTAGCTCCCTACTGGCTTCTGAATAAAATCCAGGCTTATTTGCCAGGCATTCAATGTGCTCCACTGATGATGGTGCCCTGCTTTTTTTCCAGGCACTGATGACACAGTGGATAAAGTACTGAGTCTTAAGTCATGAAGGCTTTAGTTCAATTCTTAAAAATTTATTGGTATGAGACTCTGGACAACTTTCTTAACGTCTCTCTGCCTCAGTTTCCTTGCACACAAGTGAGTCCTCTTTGAGAACAAAGGACAAACAACAGCAGCAGTCTCCTTCAGTGTCTCGAAGGATTGTTGTGAGGATCAAATGAAATTTCATTTGATATATAATATAATAAATGTAATATAAGTAATGTAATAAAAAACCAGTTAACAGTGCCTGATACATAGTAGTTGCTATATAAATACTTATTCCTTTCCTTTCTCTTCCTCCAGCATTATTTTATAATTCTCCCTTAATGAACTTAATGATCCATTCAAACTGGATAACTTTGTACCTTCCCCCTAACATATTTCATGTTTTCCCACCTCTGTGCCTTTACTCATTCTGCTTCCTGTACCTGCAATACCCCGAGATAACCTTTTCCAGGAAGCCTTTACTGTATCCACATTGCCTTATATCTTACCAGTTGTTAATGACTGTTCTTTGGGGAACCTCACAAAGCAATTGGCTTGTACTTCTCTGATGTACTTGCTGTATTTATTTTGATTATGCTTATTTGGGAAGGCTTCTAGCACATTAGGTAAATGCTAAATCCTGGCATAATGCTCTGATCTCCTCTTTCCCTCTGTAAGACTCAGCTCAAATCCCACCTTGTACAGACCTTTCCAGTCTGCACCCCTACACCCCTGCTAATGCCCTCCCTCTGAGATTACTTTCTATCTCCTCTGAACATATTTTGTGTGTACATGGTTCTTTACATGTTGTCTCCTCTGCTAGAATATGAACTCCTTGAACATAGGAACGGTGTTTTTGCCATTCTGTGTATCCCCAGTGCTTTAACGTACTGCTATGTAGTAGGCTCTTAACAAATTCTTGTTGACTAATTGCCATGTATAGAATGCCTTAGGGTTTGCAAAGCACTTTCCTCAGGACAACCTTTGGAGGCAGATACTGAAATTACTGTCCCGTCCTATCTACTCACCAGATGAGAAGGCAGATGACTAGTTCAGAGTCACACAGTTAATTATCAGCTAGGATTTAAACCCAGCTCTCCTAATTGCCAGTCCATTGTTTTTTCCACTTGACATGGGTTACTGAGTATTCATAGAAAGATGTGAATAAGAATTTCACAGAACAAGAAGGTACTCTGCTGAGAGGGATCATGTATTTTTTTAAGGCATTAACACATCTATTTGTGGAACGGGAAGCTCTCTGAGACTATAAACTTCATGAGGCCAAGGACAGTGACTTATTTAAAATTTTTATCTTGGCCAGCACAAGATTCTGCACAGTCACTTAATATGTTTGAATTTAATTAGAAGTAAAAGGAGCTCTAGAGACCTAAAGATCATCCAATGCAGTCTACACACGTGCAGCCTTTCTTCTGCCTCCCTCTACTCCTTCGTCTGCTGTTTTTTGGGTGGCACATGAGTCCTAGAGGTTTGGGTTTTCACCAGTTATATTGATTTCATTTTTAAAAAATGTTTAAGCTTTTGATCTTTACAGTCACTTCCTACCCTAATCACTATGAATCCTCCTTTGTCACAAATAACAATTATCCCATATAGGAACCTTGTCTGACTATATACACTAGTAATCTCTCACCTCTCTGTGGTGGAGGAGGAGAGGTTTGTTTCATTATCCCCTGACTTGAGGCCGTTATGTTTTCCCTCACTTGCTCTACATTCATCTTCCTTTTAGTGACCTTTGCATTTATGTTTCTGCTATTTTGCTCTGCATTCATTCATATCCATCTTAATCATATAAAACCCTCTTATTATTGGTGTTCTCCAGGTTTCTGACCTATACCCTCTTCTGTACCAGAAATTCTTAACCTTTTTTGGGTTATAGAACCCTTTGGCAATCTGGTTAAGCCTATGGATTCCTCTCAGATTAATGCTTTTAAAATACTAAAATAAATGGGATTACAAAGGAAACCAGTTAGGATGAAAAAATACAGTTATTAAAATATTAAACAAGTTTGTAGGCTGCTCTGTACTTTTCTTTTGTTAACCACAGCACTTCTCCTGAGTTTAATTATCATCTCTATGAAGATGACTCAGTTTATCCTCCAGCTTCTGTCACAAATAACCAGTTGCCTACTGGACATTTCATACTGAATGTCCCAGAGACATCTTAAACTGAACATGTCCAAACCCAAACTCATTACCTTTTCCCCTAAATTCTACCCTCTTCCAAACTTGCCTGTTGAAGGCAACCACCATCCTTTTAGCATCTCAGGTTCATAATCTCAGCATTATCCTGGGCTCCTTTTCCCTTCCCTCACATATCCAAACATTTGTAAAATGTTTTATTTTCTTCCGTCACAACATCTCTCAGCTGATCCTTTCACAGTCTAGTTATGGTTACCCTTTTAGTTTTGGCCTTCGTCACCTGTCATCTAGATTTTTGGAACATCTTCCCTGCCTCAAACCTCTCACTAAAGTAATTTAAGCATGGAGATGAAGGGGTGTCTCTTCTACCCAGTCAACTCCTGTAGTTTCCTGTTGCCTCTAGGACCCATTGTTTGCTCTGTTTGGCTTTTAAAGCCCTATACAACCTGATCCTAGCCTATCTTTCCAGGCTTATCCAATGTTACTCCCTCTCCTGCATTCTGCAGCTCAGCCAAACTGGCCTCTCTGTTCCGCACACCATCCTCCCACCTCCTGGCTCCCTGCTTTCCTACTGTAGACTGGCAGCACTCTTAACCTCTTCTGAGATGCAGCTATGGTATTGCCTTCTCGAGGATGCATTTCCTGATCCACCTTAAGGGCTAGTGGCCTCTCTCCCAAACTGCTTTGTATTTAACTACTTTGTGTATGTACTTACTAGCTTTATATTTATACAGCACATATTTTTACACGTCCTTTTGTTGTCCATGTCAGAATGTGAGTCCATTGCAGGTAGAGATTGTTCATTCTTACCCATTGCACATAATACTTATTTAGTGTTTAAAATCTTTCCTTTTTTCCGAATTTCCCATTTGTCATTTCTTGCTGTGTAATCTCTTACGTTAAAATGCCAGGTTTTTCAGCCATTTCCTACTTGATAGCGCGTGCCCCCCACCCCCATTTGCTCCAGTTTTTTGCTACCTCAAAAAGTGCTGCTATATTTTGTTGCATATGAGGCATTTTGTTTCTTTAACTTTCTTGGGGTGCACACCCAGTAGTAGGGTTCCTGGGTCAAGGAGTATGGACATTTTATTTAGTTCCTAATCTTGTGTAATTCTAAATTGAAAGTCTTGAGTGGTTGGATGCTTCATAACTGAGGATATACCTCCAAGGTCTATATTGGGGGTATATTGTATTCTAAAATCCTTCTCTTTGCTCCCTCGTGTCTTTGGTATGAATCAAACTTGGTCAAAATAAATTGTTTTCTGGCAACAATTTTATTTAAACTCTTTTTGCACTCAATATTCATTAGTGAGCTTCATGTAGTTATATTTTTCTCTGTCTTGTGACTCTCTTCCTTTCAGGGACCTATGAGGAACATTTGTCTCAAGGCATTTGTAGAGTTCCTTGGGAATGATTTTGTAACAGGTATTAATTGTTCTTTAAATGTTTGCTATAAATCACTTGTAAACTTATCTGTCCTCAGTTGTTTTTTCCCTCTCTTTTATTGCTTCCTTAGTTCCTTTGTCTGAGTTTCGATAGTTTAAGATCTCAAATTCTTTTTTTGATTGTTTTGTTTTTGGTTTTTAGTTTGTTTAATTTTTAAAAATAATTTGTTAATATTTTGTTTTATATCATCTGTATTTCTAAGTGAGCAGTCTCATAATAACAATAGCTAATATCCATATAGCTCTTTAGAGTTTGCAAAGTACTTTATACATATGTATATAGTCTCTCTCTCTATATATATATAATCTATATATATATATATATATAAAATATCTCATTTGAACAACCCTGGGTAGTAGGTGCTGTTATCATTCCCATTTTGCAGATGAGGAAACTTAGAACAAAGGATAAAAAGAGGGAAAAATAATTAAGCAGAACCAACCAGCATATTGAAAAAGTCTGACCTATGTTGTGTTCAACATCATAGCATTCTGTCTTTTCTTTACAGCCAAATGAGGTTATTATGATTTTGTAGCATCAGTCTTAGTTTTGGGGGTGCATTTACAGTGATGCAGTCATTGTGTATTTTATGTCTTCATTCTGCTCTTTCATTTTATATCCATTTAAATTAATCTTCCTATATTTATCTTTATTCATTATATTTATTATTTCTTGTAGCATAGTAATATTTTGTTATTTATGTATCACAACTTGTTTAGCCATTTCTCAGTTGGTAAACATCTATTTTGTTTTCAGTTCTTTGCCATAGACAATGCTGCTTACTTATCTGGATGAGCATAGGGCCTTTTGTCTTTGATCTCAATACTCAAAAACTTTCTTGATACATAAAAATAGGAACTTAATAAAAAGAATATCACATTTTAATGTGTCTTGAGTGAAGTACATAAGTACTAAAATAATGGCAGTAGCTATGACCTTAGACCAAAATTGGGGGTAGGGGGTGTTGCATTAGGACCTCGATCTAGTGGAAGGTGGGGAGGGGATAGACCACCCCTCCTCAGTCCACAGCCTCTACAGCACCAGAACATGTATAATATATTTGGCACTGTACCTTGAAAAAGTATTGAAGTCGGCTTGTAGAAGTGGGTATGAGAGGTTGCTATTTGCAGTTTTTTATGAAGTGGTGGTTTTCTCTGTTCTTTCTTTGGATCTGAGAGATGAAATGGGGTATAAGCAAACACAAAATCTGCATTTATAATTAGCATTATAGTTCATATCTTTGCTCACCATATTAGGAAACAATTTTGTGTTTTCAAACAAGCTGTACAGACTATACTGTGCTTATTGAACACTGGGTTGTTGAGTTCATTTATTTCTGATTCTTTTATTAAGGGGAATCTGTTCTGTGCAGTTTGGATTCAGTCAAAGGGCCACAGTTGAGGACCTGGAGGGGCCACATGTGGCCTTGAGGCCCTAGGGTCCCCACCCCTTGTCCAGCACTATAAAGCCTCAGTAGTGTGATAGAACACTAAATCTATTCATCACTCTCAGTATTATTGTCGTGAATCTCCAGTTACTTAAGTCATTCTTAATTTAAGGAACATTTGTAAATGTATTTATGCTGAGACTGAGTATACTTTGATAGATGCATTTTGCATAGGGTTTCCCTCTCTTTTATTTTCTTCATTATTACTGCTTTCCTCTATTTTTCTTACTATATATTAATGTTGTATAGATTGGTTGGGGTGGGTTTTTTTTTGGTAGGTATATTTTGTGACCTGTTTTATTGAAGCTATTGTCTCAATTAATGTCTTTGCTCACTTCTCCTGGATCTCCTAAGTCATGACTGAGTTATCTATAGTTGAGCACAATTTTATTCTTTGCCTATCTTTTATGACTTTGATTTCTTTCTCACTGTTAGCTTTTCTAAAACCTTGGCAAATAAAAGGGAAGGGAGATATCTTGTATTTATTGGGAAAACTTCAAGTATTTCCTAATTGCATATAATGCTACCATTTTATTGTTAAGTACTTTTTCTCATATTAAAAAGTATTCTATGCAATATCTTTTTTAAAAAACTTACATTTTTATAGTCAGTTTCCTCTGAAATCTCAGTTTTGTTGGCTTAAAATAATATAAAGCAATTTCTCATAATTCTCTTATCCTTTTTTTACTGAAGTTTATTAAACAACATTTTTCTGGTACTTCCAATTACTTTTTCCTTTTCTGTGTCCAGACTAGCTTGTTGCAGTTGTACATATATTTTGATACCTCTGTGATATCTCTCACATCTGTCGCTACTCTGGTAGAAGCTCTCATCACTACATTAGCCTTTGTGAGCTTCCTGCCTCCATTCTTTTTCTGGTCTAATCCGCAGCATAGATTGGTCATGTCACTTTTTTGCTCACAATTCTCTGGTTCCCTATTTCCTCCTGAATAAAGTTTACAGTCTGTCTAGGATCCAAGACCGTTTACAGTCTGACCCTGTGTATTCCTGGCTTTGTCATGCTACTTGCTATTAGGCACTTGACATACCATCTAAACTAAACTGCCCTTTCTTCCTGCTGGCCTCTATTCCTGGAAAACCCTTGGCAAGTTCCCTTTTTCCATTGTCTTCTGATCCTCTCATAACTTTTTTTGCTTTATACCTTCCATGAACTAAGGTATTATTTTTGTTTTTTAGTCATTTCTCTATGTGTCATTCCCCCAACCCATCCCCCTCTAGACTGTAAGCACCATGAGGAGTGGTATTTAAAGAATCTTTGTTATCTCAAGACCTAAACATGATGCTTTGCATACTAGCTCATGATAATTGTTGGCTTAGTTGGATAACAGTATGTTACAATGAGCATGAATTCACAGAAGCATATTTTTATTTTGTTTTTAAATAATTTTTTAAAAACAGATTTGAGGGCCCTTAACAAACCTGAACATTTCCATATACAAAGGATAGGGAGGGGGGAAAAGATTGCAAATGAAACCATCAACCTGTCATGGAAAGTGTTTTTTGTTTTGTTTTTAAACCTGCATCTTTAACATGTTGATAGCAACACTGCCTTGCTTATCTGAGGTATTCTCCTGAATGTCTGTTGTCCTCTGTGTATTTTTTACATGTTTCATTGATTCCTTTTTCTCCTTTTTCTGTATCACCATAACTAGCTAGATGGTGTAAGGGATAGAATTCTCAAGCACTGGCTAGCTGTGTGATCCCAGGCAGGTCATTCAACCTCTGTCTCAGTTTCCTCATCTCAGAAATGGGGATAATAATGGCACCTGTTTTATGTGAGGAACAAATGAGATTTGTAAAGTGTTTGCAAACCTTAGAAAGTGCTATGTAAATTGCTATTATTAGCTATTACCCTGTCGTCCTCCCTCCAAAAAACCCTAAAACTCTTCCCCCTATAAAAGCCCTCCCTTGTCTTAAATGCTGTAATTCAACATCTGCAGTCCCCCAGATCATGGTACTATGCAAAATAGGGCAATAAAAACCACTGAGCTTATGGGGAAAATGGGCTTAGGGACACTACCCTCAAAACCTTTTCAGTGACACCTTGAAAAAGATACAAACCTTAAAAAACAGCACAGTTTTACATGTATTAAATGGTTTAAAAATACCTAAGTATTACAATAAATAGTAGCAGGTTATTGGCTTTGGTCTCTTGATTGTACTGATCTGCACAAACAAGTTGAGAAGGCCCCAACTCTGGACCTCTAGAAGTAGAGATAAAGATGGTGAGGATCAGCCCATCTCCAGACCACTTTTACTTTGACAAAGATCTGAAGTTTTTTTGTGCAAGTGGATGCTGAAAGTGTTTCAGCTTGGAGTTATAAAGTAGTGCACTTTTCTCCATGTTCATAGTTTTTTAAAGGAAGGAATCATGCAGTGACAAATTTGAAATTAGTGTTATGCTCAAAATGTTCACTAATAAGTTGAGTTTGAAAAAATCAGTTTTTGAAACATTATAACAGAACTGACTGTATAGTCAAGCAAAACAGCTTTGTATTGATTGGTCCTGCTGACACTTTGAAAGACTTAAGAATACCACTCCATGGCTGACCATGATTCTAGAAGAAGGATGAAGCATGCTTCCCTTCCTGTCTTGGTGGAGAAGGGATGGACAGTAGGTACGGAATGACACACATTCTCAGCTTTATTACCAGTGAAGAAAGTGTTGCAGGAGAAGCAGTGTAAAAGGTCATTGCAAAAACATATGACCAGGAAAGGATTATGGGTTGGCCACGTATGAAGAGCAAGGGTTAATAACTAGGGGATAACCAGTGTGCTCCATTGGTACACATTCCATATCAAGAGGTACATAGGAAGGGTCCTGGTATGTTGGGTGGACTTATTGAAGAATTACAAGAGGACATGAACAAGAGTCATATAGGATAATAGATTGCTAATAATAATAATAGCAGCTAGCATTTGTGTGTGGTGCTTTAATACAAAGTGCTGTTACAAATACCTCATTTTATCCTCACAGCCCGGGGAGGTAGGTGCTGTTATTACCCCCATTTTACAGATGAGGAAACTGAAGCTGTCAGAGCTTAAGTGATTTGTCCAGGGTCACGTAGGGAGTATGTCATGTCTGAGGCAGGATTTGAACTTGGGTTTTCTTGATTCCACGTCTAGTTCTCTATCCCTTATACCACCTAGCTGCTGCTTTGCACTGGTGCTATGTACGATGAAATGGGAGTAACTGTATCATTGAGGGCCCAAATCTATGGAAGTAGATAAATTACCCCCAAAATAATCAAAATGAAGCTACATGCATATACTATAGATTGATTCCCTTACAGAGATGTCATTGGTCATGGATATGGTAATCAGTTGTGGAAATTATGACTTCCAGAGTAATTGACCTATATTATAAATCATTAGGTTTCTCTTGTTTGAATCTCATCCCAAGGTCTGAGAGAATCAGGATTATAAGACAATGTATAAGTCTTTTTCATTCCATTTTTTCATGCTTCACACACATGTAGTTTCAATACTGGAAGAAATATGATTTAAGAAGCACACAGTCTCAAGGCAGCATACAAAAGGGATCAAGGAATATAGAGAACTATGTATTCTACCATATTTATTTCCTTTGGAAGGGAAATTAAGTTAGATTATCAAAATTTAGACAGATTGCCTTGAGACAACTCCTTTCATTTATAAACTGATTTTCCAAATATTGTTCAATAGTTTTACTTAGATACAAACTTTTCAGACAACTTTGAAATATTTTCTAGCTACATTTTGTTTTTTTTCATTCAGTTTTATTTTATTGCCTATACCAGATTCTCTCCTTCCCCCACCACTGAAAAGGCAAGCGTACATAACCCATTATAAGTATGAAGTCACACAAAACATATTTCTGCATTATTCATGTCCTAAAAAATGTATAAAAAAAAAGACTGCATGTATTGAGTCCCATCAATTCTCCATTTGGACATGGATAGATAACATTTTTCATCATTAGTCTTTTGGAATTGTGGTAGGTAATTGTAATGATCAGTTACTGAGTCTTTCACAGTTATGTTTACAGTATTGCTATTACTGTGTAAATGGTTCTCCTAGTTCTGCTCATTTCACTTTGCATCAGTTCATGTAAGTCTTCTATTTTTTTTAAACTATTCTCATCATTTCTTACAACACAACAGTTCACAGCTCCACCAGTGGAACATTACTGTATCTGTTTTCCCACAGACGCTTCTCGCATTTGTCATTTTTCTTTTCTGTCATCCTAGCCAGTCTAATTAATGTGTTGGTACCTCAGAGTTTTAATTTGCATTTCTCTAGTTACTTGTGATTTAGAACATTTTTTCATATGACTCTTGATAGCTTTGATTTCTTCTTAAGAAAATTGCTCATTTTCCAAGGGGAATGGTTCTAACTCTTAAAATTTGGTTTTGCTCTGTATACATTTGAGAAACAATCCTGTTCAGAGAAGCTTGCTGCAAAGATTTGTTTTCTTGTTTTTATTTTTAGCTGCATTGGTTTTGTTTGTGCAGAAATTTTTTATGTAATCTAAATTATCTATTTTGTCTTCTGTGACTCTGTTGTTTGTTTGATTATGAACTCTTTCCCTACCCATAGTTCTGACAGGTAATTTTCAGGCTCTGCTAAATTGCTTCTAATATCACTGTGTCTAAATCATTTACTTGTTTTGAGCTTATCTTGGTATATGGTGTGAGATATTGGGCTGTACCCAGTTTTCTTGCTGTATTTTCAAAAGCTCCTTGGGAGGTAGGCATCTTTATAAATATATTCACTTTTTTTTCATTCTGAAGCCAACAAAAAATATGAATAGTCTTTTCTCTTTTTAACTTACTCATTCCAGATCTTTTGTCTCCGAATTAGCTAAGATTTTAATGAGAAAGCACTTCAGACTCATTGCTGATATTAGTTATGTACTTCTAGTCAGCTGTGAAGTAGATGTGAAATTATCGAATGGAATATCCAAAAAGATACCGCTTGAAGTCCTTTCCATTTCTGTCCTGTCTTATTCCTTTACGGTGAATAATAGTCTCTCCCTGTTCCCTTTATAGTTAGCTGGTGTCAGACTAGGACTGTAAGTAGGTCTACTTACAAGGATATAAATACAAAAACTACTTAGAACAACATGAATAATTCTCTCCTTTTTTGAAGGAGTAATGTCTACATGATCATAAGAGAGATTATCTCTGGTGGAGTGAGAGGTTATGGTATGACCATTTTTCCTACCTCTATGTGTACGTATTTTGACCTGGCTTTTATGATTGCTAAGATGTATTTTATTAACATGAGAAAAATCCTTGTGGAACTTCAAACAGTAGTTTTGTAGGTTGCTACCACTTCTGTTGTCTGTTTTGCTCATGATTTGTAGAAGTCATTTGAACTTGTTTCTGCCAAGGACAAACCATGTTGCTGCTTCTTAAGGAACAGTGGTAATAAAACTTTTAGTTGCTGCTCTATTGTTTCCCAGATTGGAATCACTTGAAAGATGTCGGTAGAAACTGACATTCCTTTTATTTTACAGGCTCTTCCATAACCTTGTAACTGAAGCCTACTAATGATGAGAAATAATTACTTTTGGAGACAGTCTGCCCATTTGTTCTTTTTGACATGATTATAACTGTGATGATGTGTTTCAGTCTTCAACCTTTCCTGATAAAATCTGAAGAAACTTTTTTCCTCATCGGATGTGAAATAAAGGCCGATCGTTTGAGGAACACAGTGAAAAAGCATCTTCTCTTCCACTTTACCATTATGTGTATATTTTACAAATAAAATTGTTAGGTTATAAACATTGTCTTATCTAATTGCAAAGTGTAAATGCCACTTTAAACTTTTTCTGCAATAACTAATTTGTCATCATCAGATATATATCATGTATCCCACAAGACTTACTGTTGTTAGAAATGGGTATGATCTCTAACTTAATGTAATCATCTCCACATGCTTGACAGTTGCTTTGGCACATGGCAAAATTTTTCTGCCATAGTATGAGATTCCCCATTTTTTACAGTTTGGTAATTTAATAAATATGAAGTTTCAATTACTTTTCTACCTTCTTCCTATTTAATAGAAATAAATGAGTCAACATTTAAAAATCTTATTTCTTCTTTAAATAATCCACAGGCTTACCTACACAGCTTTCATATTTCGATAGCAAATGTTGAAGCAAAAGAAAAGGTTTTGATCTGCTATTTGCAACAACTTCACAAATTATGTACTGTAGTTGTGGATTTAATACATCTTTCATCATATTTCCTTGTTTCTTTGCCCACCATCAAACAGCTTTGTGTATTGTTTCAGGATTGTGATCTAGTGAATGACTTTTACTAATTTCCTGATTACAAAATTAATGCAAATATATATTCCTCCGAGTGATTTAGTTTTATAGACAGGCACCAGGATACTCCCATTAATTGCTGTAACAACATAATTGATCTCTGGAAGATAAAAATAAACTAAAAAAGAGTAAGTATAAAAAATAGTGAATAACTAGATATGATATAAAATATTGGCTCCTTTACTGGCTAAATGACAAGTCCTGTATTACTGACTATTAAATAATAAGTATACTTAAAGTTTAGTTGTACATATTACCATGTTTTTAAGCAATGTTTATTCATATAAACTTAACTTTTCTAAGGAATTAATCTCTTAAAACATGACTTTCTTCTCTATTACTACTGGCAAATCAACTAAATTCTCACAGAAATTTAAGGCTGAGAAGTGTTGCTAGGCCATTCATTTAAAAATCTACTGATAAAAAAAACAGTAACATAAGCAGAGGATAAGTTTAAACGAAAACAGTCTTAATGCTGCAAATAAGGTTTGTTTCTGCAGAACGTTTTAGATCCCTCAGAATGATTTCAAAATATCTTGTAATGTGCTAATTGTATGTAAGAAAGCACATATTCTAACATACTGATCTTGTGATAACACAGGGAGAGAAGGAAGCAGCTACCTGAGGTCTACCCATTAGAATGTAAGCTACTTAGTGATTGTTTCATGCATTGTTATTTATATTCGCATGCTTAGCTTAGCAGCGTTTTACTCATAGATAAATATTTTGCAAATGCTCATTTTATGTGTTCATATTGAGATATTTTTTCTAACTTGCAGTGCATAGAGACTGTTACTAACTTTTCCCCTGATATTATCATTTCCTCTTGTGTTTCTTAATTTAAGTAGCCTCATGCCTGGAATATATTCTTTCTTCACTTTGACCTCTTAGAATCCTTGTTATCATCTCCTTTGCTTCCTCCTTCCAAGCTTTCCCATTTGTTAGTGTTCAGTCCTTTTAATTATCTTCTCAGGACTTAGCACTTAATAAATGCTGAATAGAATTGAATGGAGATACCATGTATACCACTTTTAATTATCTTCCTATATTCAGCGTTATTTATCTGCCTTTTTTTTTGCCACAGACCCTATAGTACTACAATCAATCTGCCAACATTCATTTTCCTGATTTCCAGTATACACATACAACTTCACACAAGAGTAGAGGTAGGGAACCTGCAGCCTCGAGGCCACATGTGGCCCTCTAGATCCTGAAGGCAGCCCTTTGAATCCAAACTTCATAGAACAAATCCCTTTAATTAAAAGGATTTGTAAAACTTGGACTCAGTCAAAAGGCTGCACCCAAGGACCTAGAAGGCCACAAGTTCCCCACCCCTGTACTACTTCATAAAAGATATGTTCTTTTAAAAAAATATGTTCCAGAGATGGTGAATTTCAGGAAACCATTCTAGTTTTTGTCATTGTAATATTAACAAAAGCAAGAAATATGATTTTAAAAATCATTTTCCTATCAAGAAATTCTCAGGATGGCAACTATACTTGGCCATGAACCCAGTAGTTACGAACAAAATCGAATTATTGCAAAATAGAGAGGAATGGGGAGGAGGGTGTGGATAATAGTTATGGGCACAGTCATTGCTTTTCTGAGTTATAATGCCAATCAAGTCCAAAAGGGGAAGACTCCTGAAGAGTTTTAGCTTACCTTTATCCTAGAAGAGTAGGAATTGTGTTTGCTCTGAGGCAGTATAGCTAATAAGAGAGCAATACTCATTATACATATTTATCCTGTATGTTTGAGTATGTATGTGTGTCTGTCTTGTACATAGCTGTTTGCATGTTGTTATATCATTAAGGCAAAATTTATGACCTTGAAGAGGACCATGAGCATGCCTGAATGGTTCAGAATCACAGAGTATAATGAATTAGCTAGGTAGAAGGCAAAGAAGTATAACATTTATTTAGACTCCAAAGGATCAGACCCAAGGATCAATGCCCCCAATTCGATATCATGGCAACAACATTCCAAAGCCCACCTCACTATAGTAACAAGGAGGTTACAACAAAATATTACAGCAGCAACCCAGACCATATTTGCGCTTCCCCTCAATGCTAGGGCCCTCCTATAAGAAGATCACTCACAAATACTAAGTCCCTGCTCAGTACTCTCTCTCCTTCCGTTCAGCACTTTTCTGTGGCTCCCATGAACCCAAGCCCCAGAACTTCCTGGTGTTCAGCACTCTCCTGCTCTGCACGCTCTGGAAGCTGGCCCTCGGCTCCTGAATCCTGCTGCTCTCGGTTTCTCCATTTCTTCAGCTTCTCGGTTCTAGTCCGCCATTTCTCAGTTTCTACAACTTCTTCCTCCGTCCTCAGTTTCTCAGCTTCTAAGCTCTGTTACCTCTTTTTATACAGTCTTTTGTCACCTGATTGACTAGAACTCAGGCACATAACCATTGACTCTGTTCCTAGCACTCCCCTTTAGGGCCTTGAGGGCTTCCCGCCTCTCTCAAACCAGAGAACTGGTTTGCTAACCAGCCTGGGGCCTCACACCTAGTTAGTGTCGGCCTCTCTAATCAGACCTCCCTTTGTTGGCACCACCTGAAGCCTATTCAATGGGCAGGAAAGATCATTTCACTTACTGATAGGTTTTAAGAGCTCCATACTGTGTGTCTCCAGTACTAAGCACAGTGTCTCACATAGTAGGTTCTTAATATATGCTAGTTGACTGACTCTAAACAGCCTTGCTAAGATCACTTATGTGCATCCCCAAGCACAACTCAAACATGTTTATTTAAATAAAGCAACTAATAATGAGCATAATAGATATATAGATGCAATCCCTCATTTAGAAATGGATAACATCAGAATTTTACTGATAAATTTGTTGTTTGAAATACATTTTCTCATAGAAATAATTGGGGCAAATCTTGGTTAAATTTTGGCTTTGCCACCTGTGTGACCTTGGGCAAGTAATTTAATTCTCCAAGCCTCAGGGGTTGAACTGTTCCTTCTAGCTTTAAAGTTATTATCCTTTATATGGGGTTAGGCTAGCTCCTATGGTGTATTTTAACCCATAATGTAACTAAAATATAGGCGAGAACTTAACTTCCATTTTGCAATATTGGAATGGTTTGTCATCTCCTTCTCCAGCTCGTCTTACTCATTAAGAAACTGAGGCAAACAGGGTTAAGTGACTTGCCCAGATCACATAGCTAGTAAGTGTCTGAGCTGGATTTGAATTCACGAAGGTGAGTCTTGGTTCTGAACCCAGTGCTCTGTTATTCATTGTGCCACCTAATCACCCAAAGGAACAAGGAGACATGTACAAACTTCACTATAAGGGACTGTGTAAGTGTATGAGTGTTCAGTCATTCAATAAGCATTGAGTTCTCATTGTTTGCCAGGCACTGTGTGCTAAGGTCTGGAGAGACAAAGAAAAACAGAAGAGTGTCACTGGCCTCAAGGAGCTCACATCCTTGTGTGGGACACAGGCAAAGAACTATGTAAGTGTGAGATACATACAGAGTATATGGGAAGTAATCTTGGAGAGAAAGCACAAGTAGGGAGGTAGTTAGGAGGCTACTGTGTATGTAAAACTGACCCAGACCAGGCTGGAAAAGGCTTCCTGCACCAGAAGGGATTTGCACTGTCTTGAAGGAAGCCAGATAAGCTAAGAGGCAGAAGTGAGGAGGTAGAGCATACTTTTAGAATTTAGGATTCATCCAAAGCATTAATAAGCATAATAACAAAATAATACAATTGTCTTGTTAGGGGCAAGCCATGTGCTAGGTGAGGTCCCTGAAGAAAAACCATTAACACTGGTGTGTTTGGGAGGTAGGAGAGTGCAGGATAACACTGGAGAAGAGGTGGTTTCAGAGTTGAACTTTAGAGAATAGGAATGCATTCAGATGGTGAAATGAGCAGTGGATATTCCAGTTTTAGGAAATAGAATGAACAAAGGCATTGAGATTAGGAAAATATGGGATGCAGTGGGAGGAGAGTTCAGGATAGTCCTGTTTGGCTAGAGATAGTCATTAAAGGAGAACCATGAGATAATGCTGGAAAGGTAGCGTGATGGAATAATTTTGTAGGAGAAATAGGCTGTAAATTAATCTTTTAGCTTTAAGGAGATAGATATCTTTGGTGTTTCATGCCTACTACCATTATACCTAAATTTACTCAGACTTTTGAAGACTTAAATTTTTCAGTAGTAGATAATTTTGACATCTAGTTGGTCAGCTATGTTTCCTTCCTTCGTTATTTTAGTTATCTCTGTATTATACAATAACTGATTGTTCTTTGCATCTGTTTTTCCTTCCCCTTCTGTCCATCAGTCGTTTTCATTATGAACTATGGAATTGGTCACTACAAAAGAGTTTATTTTCAGTCAGTCAGCATTTTTCTCTGGAGTGAAAATGATTTTTAAAAAGACCTTGACAGAATGGTAATAATATCAATCTCATAAGTATACTTTCCACATGTATTAATTTATTTAGCAGACATTAAGTGCAGTGCATTGTGCTAGTGCTTGGGAGAGAAGGATACAAAATACAGTATGCCTAAGATTCATTCTACCTTCCTCTGAAGCTGGACCATACCTCAAATGCCCCATTCTTTTCTGCCTCTTGCTCATTCTTTTCCTTGTACCTAGCCTCTCCTATTGAATTACTCTTTTCTAAATCTTTCATGAAACCCCTGTAGCAGTGATCACTTCCTACCTCCTCCAGTCCTCACATAGTCATAGTACTTTTGTTTTTTACCTTTCTAATGCATTTGTGCAATACGTGTAGTTGTTTTAAGGATCCTCCTAGACTATAATTAATGTGAGTGCAGAGACCATGTCTTTTTATCTTTGTTTCTCCCCCAGCTTCTAGGCATTGTGTGGGTATTGAATGTTTGATTTCAGTCCTCACAACAACCTTATGAGGTAGAGAGGGGATAGACCCTCCTCGAAGCCCAGCTATATTGTTTGTAGTACCTGTGTAACTAATCTTGGGCAAGTCCATTCTTCTCTTTGGTCCTCAGTTTCCTCATAAAAAAGGATTTGCAGCGTATGATCGCTGAGGTTCCTTCCAGCTCCGTGTTCTGTGAGCTTTCTTTTGGCCTTACGTGACATGGCTTTGAGTCTCCTCCTTATCTTTGTTGCCCTCTTGGACATATTACTCAGTAATAACCCATTTAAAATTTAGGGTGCTGGAGAAAGAGGGAGATAAAGTGTAGATGTTTAACACAGCAAAGGTCTATAGGACAGGAATGGGGATTGTATCAAAGGCATGGATGGAGAGATGGATGAGGCCATATATAGGAGTTCTTAACCTTTTTTGCATGTCATAGACTCCTTTGTCAGTGTTGTGAAGCCCAAGGATTCCCCAGAACAGTCTTTTAAAATTCATAAAATTACAAAGGATACCAAAGGCTAATGAAATTTAAAAAAAAAAGTTTCTTATCTAAGTTCACACACCCAATTAAGAATTCTTGGGTTATACAGAGATTTAAAAGAGTAGGGAATGAGAAGTTGCAGAAGCTTATTTCAGATAACCTCAGTTTCATCTGAAAAGGTTGCGGCGTGGTCATAATGCTGAGAGAATAGAGTGGTTAGTTTTAATTAGTAATTAATTAGTGGAGGTATGTTGTGTTCATCTCCTGAGGACTGATGTAAGAAGAGAAATACTTGTCTTAGTTACCAAATCTAAGCCTAGTTAAGGGCGCTCCATTCATTGTTCATGGATATATTTTGGTGTTTCTGTAGAGAAGGTTTAAACAGAATTCCAGAGACTGACATAGAAATGACACTGAAGAGAACAAAGATGGAAAGAACAACCATACTGGGCCAAGTATATACGGAAGTGATCTCTGCTGCAAGCAGCCGAATTGTTAATACAATGAGAGAGAGATAAGCAAGGTGTCTGAAAGTGGAAAAGGTAACAAAGACTTGGAAGACATTTTGAACCTTAATAAGGGTGCGCAAGGCAGCATCAGTAACTACCAACTTAGATGACGCCCCTTCAAGTCTGTACAGAATGCGTATGGGAGTCATTTGTACACAAATCAATGATAAACTCAACAGTTAAATGGTCAATGCATATGAACAAACAGTTCTCAAAAGAAGATTTGCAATTCACAACTCAGCCATTTCCAAATTTGATTTGTAAATTTGTAAATCAAAGCAACTCCTCATATCTGGCAAATTGGCAAAAATGGCAAGAGTCAATGTTGGAAGGGTTGTGGAATGATAAACGCACTAATACATTGTTGATGGAATTATGAAATAGTAGAGCCATTTTGGAAAGCAATTTAAATTCTGCAAAGAAAATTACTAAAATGTCCATATCCTTTGAAGCAGAGATTGTATTACTTCACTTATACTCCAAGGAGGCCATTAAAAAGAAAGTCCCCATATACACCAAAATAGGAGAACTTTTTGTGATAATGAGGAATTGGAAACATTGGGGAATGGTTAAATAAATTGTAGTACTTGAGTGTAATGGCATGTTACTGCACTGTAAGAAATGATGTGTGTGATGAATACAGAGAAGCACGGAAAAATGTGTGAACTGATCCAGAGTAAAGTAAGCAGAGACAAGAAAACAACATACACAATGTAAGGGGAAAGAAACAACACCAAAAAAAAAAAAATCAAAAGTGAATGTAGCAAGCAGGACTTGAAATGAAGAGATATGATAGGACATGCCTAACCCACCCTTCATGGAGATGGGGGGTCCACAGGTGTTACATACACATTGCACGTATTTTTATACTTTTTTGATGTATTGATCTTTTGTTCAGAGGTTTTTTCCCTTTCTTAAAAATGCTGAGGGGGAAAGATTACTTAGGATAACTATGATGGCTTAAGAAACAGAAGAAGTTAATAAAAACTTTTTTAAAAAGAAATTCAACAGAGGCCCACATTTTCTATTTCATGATTAACCAAAAAGTGTAGAGAAGATCCCACTGTGATTATTGATTACCCCCCAAAATATTAAAAAGACATGATTCAATAGTACACCATGCTGCCTTCCAGGTTCTTTTCCAGGGAGGCATGTGTCATCCACACATAAAAATTCTTTAAAATTCCTTGAAAGACATAACAGAAATAGACCTGTTCAACAACTCCGATGATAAACGTTAGGTGAAACATCAAAGAGGGAGATGTATGTTCACCAAAGTTTTTACCACTATGATGAAGGGCTATATTCAATGTGAAGGTTTCTCTATAGATGGTGATGTAAGTCTTCCATATGTTCTTGTTTGTGTATAACATTTTGCTGATTTCAGCAAAATGACACATGTACAAGACTGCAGTTACTGAAAAGAGTTTGCCCCCACAACCACAGGAAAGATTAAATGAATATTTATTGCCAAGATTTTGATTTGCATTTGAATGAATGAAATACAGAATTTGTCTATTAGTGTATGTATATATCTGGGACAGAAAGTACAGGTGGATGAATTGGGTCCTAGGTATTAAGCAAGCCAGTTTGCTTTTGGAAAATTACAAATCTCATTACTGACCTCAAGCTCCCCATGAAAAGTCTTTTTTTTTTAAATCATCTTTTTTTTTTCCTCTTTTAAAAAAATTAAGTTCAGTGCCAAATTTTCTCCCTCTCTCCAGCCCCTCCCCCAGCATTGAAAAGGAAAGCAATATACTCTTTGTACATGTGAAGTCATGCAAAACAGATCTATATTAGCCATGTTGCCCCTCCACTCCCCCCAAATAAAAAAAAACAACAAGAAAAATAGTGAAAAAAAATGCTTCAATCTGCACTCAGAATTCATCAGTTTGTCTCAAGGTAGATAGCAGTTTTCATCATGAGTCCTTTGTGTAATTATCACATTTTTATTGATATTTTCTGTTTCTTGCATTACCATAGTATCCAATGTATCTGTCTCCCTTCTCCCCCTGAGGGCTATCACATATGACAAATAGTATTTTTGAAGAGAGGGGGAAAAAAGTCAGCATATTTGATCCATACATTGAAAAAGTCCAAAAACACTACCAGGAGTTAAGTGTCTTCTCATATCTCTTTGTTTGAGTCCCATTTAATCTTTATAATTCTGTTACATTTATTGTGTGTGTGTGTGTTCTTTCCTTTTACATTGTAGTTAACTATATTGTTTGCTTGACTGTGCTTATTTCACCCTGCATCAGTTTATGTTGATCTTTCCATGCTTCTCGGTATTCATCACATACACAGTGTCTTATTGCGCAGTAATACAAATTTGTCTAGCCATGCTCCAATTGATAAACATCTACTTTCTTTCCCATTCTTAGCTGTCTCACAAAAAGTCTTGTTATAAATATTTTGGTGTATATGGGGACTTTCTTATCAATGGCCTCCTTGGAGTATAAGCACAGTGATAGAGTCTGATTCAAATAGTTTGGACATTTTAGTTACTTTATTTGCATAACTCCAAATGATTTTTTAAAACAGTTGTACTATTTCATAGCTTCAGCAAAAATATATTAGTGTCCCTATTTTCCCATAACCCCTCCCTCTTGCCATTTTTTGTCATTTTTGCCAATTTGCAGGGTGTGGGATAAAATATCAGGGTTGTTTTAATTCTCATTTCTCTTTTTGGTGATTTGGAGCTTTCTTTCTGGTGGCTATTAATACTTTGCAGTTTTTCTTTCCAAATCTGTTCATATCCTTTTACCATTTATCTATTGGGGAATGGTTATTAGTTTTATTAGACCAGGGAATTTGTTCTGGGAGGTTTAGATTCAGCATTTGAGGACATTGAGGCCGCAGGTTCCTCACTGCTGTATTAGACAATTTTTTTTTGAGGGGGGAAGGCAGGGCAATTGGGGTTAATTGACTTGCCCAAGGTCACACAGCTAGTAAATCTGTCACGTGTCTGAGGCCAGATTTAAACTCAGGTCCTCCTGACTCCAGGGCTGGTGCTGTACTCACTTCGAAACCTAGCTGCCCCAGACAAATTTGATACAAAGATTTTTCCCCCATTTGACCACTTCCCTTATCGTAGATGCATTAATGTTATCTGTGCAGAAGCTTTTCACTTTTAAGTAATGAAAGTTATCTATTTTATCTTTTGTAATTGCCTCTATCCCATTTTTGGTTAAGAATACCTATCTCTTACCTATAACTGTGAGAGATACATGATCTGTTTCTCTAACAACTTTTTTATAGTAGCATCTTTAATATTAAGGTCACATAAACATTTAGAACGTATTGTAGTATGTGGTGTAATAAGGTGTTGATCTAAGCCTAATTTCTGCCAGACTGTTTTCCAGTTTTCTCAGCAGTTTTTATCAAATAGGGAGTTTTTCCCTAGGTAACTTCTGTTTTCCATGTTGCCAAACACTGGGTTTTAAAGTTCTATTGTTTCTGAATCTCCCTGTGTAGTCTGTTTCATTGATTGAACTCCATTCTTTAACCAGTAACAGATGGGTTTGATGACTACTGCTGTATGATACAGTTTGAGGTCTGGTTCCTCCTTTGCCCTTCTTCATTTTCCTTGATATTCTTGACCTTTTGTTTTTCCACATGAATTTTGTTATTATTTTATCAAGCTCTATAAAGTATCCTTTTAGTAATTTGATTGGCATAGAATTTAAAATGTAAATTAATTTTGATAGTCTTGGTCATTTTTGTTATATTGGTACAGCCTAGCTATGAGCACTGAGTTATTCCAGCCATTTAGGTTGTTCATTTCCTTAAAGAACGCTTTATAATGTAAGCTATACAAGTCTTTTGTGTGTTTCGGGAGGTTGATCACCTGGTATTTTATGTATTTTGTAGTTAATTTGGAATGGGATTTCCCTTCCTATTGTTTCTTTTGTTTTATTATTATTATTATTATTATTATATAGAAATGCTATTGAATTTTGAGTATTTTGTAGTCTGCAACTTTGCTGAAGCTATTGTCTCAATGTCTTTGCAATTCCTTTCTCATTGGTAATGCAGAACTATATGGGGCCTTTCTTTTTAATAACAATTACTAGTGTCATAAGTCAGTGGGATGTGGCATACAGAGGTCACCAAAGAATTTAAGGTGCCACACAAAAAGCAATGGAGAAAAACCTGGTGGGTATGAGGCAGCTGCAACATATTGCCAGTGAGAGAGCTTTGAAGGAACAACAGAAGTAAAAGATGTGAACAAGAAATTGTGTGATAGGAAGAGAACATAATTGGTTAGATCAAGAGATGGCAAAGGCATAGCCACAGTGCTGCAGAATATCTTCATTCACAATGTAAGGAGAAAGCAGAGGTGGCCTCTCAATACATTGAGTGAATCCTCTGTGGAGAACCTTTCTAAGGACAAGGACATCAGTTTTACAGGATCATCAGACATGAACTGGTTGTGAGATGCACCATTGGGGGATACTTGCAAATCTGTTATTTAAGAGATCCATTTTATTGAAGTTGAATGATTACAAAAATAACAGTTGTGGTGGACCCTAAAGTTTCAGTTTAGTTATTAAGATAGGCTTCTTGACTGAACTGTTGGTGAAAAGCATATTCTTGGCTATAATAGATGTGGGGGAAGATTGTATGAATTTAAAAACATAACATTTATGTACATACCGTCTTTTGAAATAAAATTGTGAAATAAAAGCTGTTTCAGTGCCAGCATGTGGTTCATTGATTCCAGCATTTTTCCTTTGGCATTATGCCACCAAATAAGTTTGACTTGATTCCCTGCCAGTGGTCATACTTGGTATTCGGAGGAGAGTATTTTTGACACCAAATATGGCATTGACGTAGTGCTGTCTGAGTGGGCTCAAAATCAAAAGCCCCAGATTATCAACAGGATACAACTTGGAGTAAATCCATCAGTGTCTTAGCTTTCAGTGTAATGCTTCATTGTTTGAATATTGTACCTACTCTGTACAAGAGATTGATCTACAGTTTTTTTTTGTTTGATTAACTGATTTGTACTAAAAAGTAGGTTTGATCATGTTTTCCACATTTGTGTGTTTTTGAAACTTGGTTGTCTTGAGAAATTATCACAAAAATTGAAATAAAAATTTCAGATTTTGTATCACAAAACATGTTTGGCTTCTTGAAAACCTAATAAGCATTGTGTAAAGCTTGCATAGTTAGAGTTATTATTAGTTGGTATACCCCATTTGAAGAGATACTGGTAAGTGACGGAATCTTGGGATTTAGCCCTTAATAGAATTTCTAACTCCTTCTTTTAAAGATGAGGAAACTGATATGCAAGCTGGTAAATAGCCCTTAGGTGAGAAGGAAAGCCAGGTACTTGAAACTCTAGTACTTTTGATTCTAAATACAATGTATTCAGCTAATTTTGAATTCTGTGTGTATTATTAATTTTATATTCTCCTTACTTTTGCATCTTATGTACATGGTATAATATAGAATGCTAGGCTTGGTAGAAGAAAGGAAATATTAATTGGGATGACAGTGGCGATTTTAGCTAGATAGTTGCCTACCCTTTGAAGCAGCAAGTTTGTCCAACGTTGGCGTTATTTTTACAATACTTGTATGACATTTTTGCTTAATTTGATTTGTTTTGTAATTCATCAATTTGGAAAACAGAACAATCTGATTTTGTAAGACTTTTAGTGGTTTATTTGGATGATAATTCTCTTTTTATAGCACTGATAGGCCATTTGTATTCAAAGTTGTTACCAGAATTTTGACTAGTAAATTTATACAAGAATTTCCAAGTCTCATATTTAGTCACATCCTAGCATTTAATTATAGTTGGATTAAGTATATTTTCTTGTTGGTTGTGAGTATTTCCAGCTTGAATGAATTCAAATCTGTAGTTATGAACTCCTGTAACACTTAGTATTGTTGTAACCCACCTGTAATTTGATGATTTCTATAATGTTCTGTTTTCCACTGCTGTGTGACAGAGCTGGAGCACCTAGTCCAGTGCTTTACTTGTGGGCCTTTAATAAATGTTTGTTGAATGAAGGATAAGCCATTACTGAATTGTCAGTTCCTCAAGGACAAGGGATTATGTTGTTTTTATTTTTCTATATGCCTAGCCTTTCACATAGCAGGTTAATAATAATAGCTAACATTTATATAGTGCTTTAAGGTTAAAAATTTTATCTAATTTTTACAGTCTTAATTAAATGTTTCCTGAAATAAATTTAATCAGTATGGACTTTTAAAGCCATAGAATTACCAAAAAGGACCTTAACAGATCATCTTTTTATTTTAAACTCTTTTGTCAGAAGTTAGTTTATGTGAAATTTATGTACCTTCTTTCTTCATTCCAGCTTTAATTTTGTTTTTAATACTCTTGTTATTTTTAAAAAGTCAATTGAATCTGAGTAAATCATCTGAGTCATTGTTGAAACTGGCAACCTGTTCTTACAGGATGCTACTGCTGCTACAAGGATCCTGTGGTGTAACATACACCTGTGTATAATGTTGAAAATATTCAGGTACCAAGAATACTGAGGGAGAATTAAAATGATGACATGACAGACTGTCATCCTGTTAGACCTAGTATCTGTTAGAACAGTGTGAAACTAAAAGATTATAATCATAAGGAACAGGAAGAAGAAAAAAACAGGTAGGAGGCTAGTTTTGGTTTCCATCCCATTTCCTCACTTTTTTCTCATCAAAATTTTAAAATGTTCTTCACAATACTTTAAAAAATAATTTTTCCCCAAGATTCTTTAATAATTTGAAAGTAGCTGGTTAAATTCTAGTGGGAGAAAAAAACTAAGTGGATGAACAAGACCCATTGTTCACATAGTGACAACATCTGAAGAGCCAGCAATTTAAGCCAATTGAAGAGAGACAGAGAGAGAATGTGTGTGAATTTATGTTAGTTGAAGTGTGTGCCTATATCTGGGTGTGATTGTCTTGGATAAATGCTACATAGATGGAAAATCAGAAAAGTAAGGGAAAAAATTTAGACTTAATCAAATTTGAGAAGGTGTAAAATTCCTAACTTGCTGCATTAATGATGCCGTATGATTGTAAATCATGAAAGAATCACAATTAAAGGTGAACTAAAAGGCAATAGAAAGATGCCTGGTTAGAGAGAAATCTGTTTCATAGCCTGTTACCAAAGATGACTTGCCCCTGAAAGATGGTGAAAATAAGGTACATCAATGACATGTGTTGACCAGAAAAGTAGATGGCATGGCCAGTGTAGTAAGATTTAGTGAAAGTAGATGAATCCAAGTGTAATGGCAAGTAGGATGGAACTTTTTGCTGGTTTTTGTTTGAATGCTTCTCAGCACTAAGGCGATTGAATGCCTTTGATTGAATCTTGCCTTTGTTTCAATCAAGAGGCTTTGATTGAATGGGGAGTCTTTGAGGACTTGCTTAAGTCACGGGAAGGCCTAAGTCACAAGAGTTTTAATTGCATGGTTGTGAAGCCCTCTGACTCTGAAGAAGTATATGTATACTTTGAAGTTAGCATTTTGCTTGGGGCTCACTCATACACCATGTAACAGCAGTGTTACTTGCAGCTACTTTGGCTGTGTGAGACCAATAACACCAGCACACAGGAGGGCTGCTAGCACAGGTTCTTTGATCTGCTTTTCTAAGGAAAGCAACTTTAAGGAGTTAACAGTCTTACTTTAATTAAATATACATATATCATCCACTTAGTTCATGGGGAAAAGCCAGCCCCCTGGACTTCAGAGAGAATACAAACAGAAATTATAAGAAGAAATTATGAACAGAGCAAAATAAGCACAAATCAACAGACAGGCTACTTGCTGTCTGACCAAGACATTATATACCAGAGAGAGAAAAGCACCAACATCTGGATTTTCAAAGGGTGGGGTGGGGGGTCGGGGAAGGGGGGAAGGTTCCTTAATGGCTACCCAGAGTCTGCCTGGCCAAATGAGTAAGCCCCCAAGATAAAATGCCAACCTCAGAGCATATATACCATGGTTAGGGCCCTGAGGCTTAGCACCTACTTAGCAAAAGAGGTTGTAGGACAGATCTTTAATCACTAGTACCACACCATATATATTGTTTCCAATCAATGACTCTTGATTCAAACAAAAGCAAGACTCAAAGGCACTTGATTGCCTTAGTGCTAAGAAGCACTCCAAAACAAAAGATAACAAAAAGTTTCATTTTACTTGCCATTACACCAAGGATCAGAGGTATCCTCACTATTAGAACATGAGGAAGATCTCCATGTGTTTTGAGTAGACCCATGATGGACCATTAATGTAGAAAGTTGATAAAATTATACAGGCTGTGAAGATGTGGTGCCATTATGATCTTCACTGGTGGAGCAAGTATTCACACTGATATCATATGACTCAAACATACATTTTCCTGTGCTAACTTCTATTTAAATTTCCTAATGTTGGCTAGATGGAAGGGGATTTAAGCCATTGGTGAGAAATTTGACATTAAAGGAGCATCTGTGATCGAGTAAGATTAAAATTTGAAAGACTTGATATAATTTTGGCATTACTAGGTGAGTTTATATCTTCTGGGGTGTTATGAGAAAAGTCTGAATACAATCTAATGAATGTTTTATAGACTTCTTGAAGCATTTCGTGTTGGCCAAAATAAAGGATGAGCAATAAGTAAGTTCCTTTGAAATGCTGAAAGTGGCTTATTTGAACCTTGACATATATGTTACCGTTTAGCACAAACATTTAGCATGAAAAAATGGTCGTGTCTCAATATAATTATAACTGAAGCATTAGATTTGTGTTTATATGCAGAGGTCATGTATACACATGAACATTTATACATGTTCAAATAAGTCTGTGATCACATTCGTTTGGGAGCTTCCTCCAACAGTGCAGATGATACACAGTCCATCCATGATTGACCATCCTGTGTGACTGCTGGCCGTGCCCTAAGTTTACCACAGGAAGCACACCGAGCCTGTTGGATGCCTCCTTCTTATTCTCTTATTGTGAAAGTACTAACATAAAATTCTTTAATGATATCATTTATTCTTCTTCTTATTTGAAGTTCCTTAATGGTTAAATACTGCTGCCTCTTCACACTCATCATGTGACCACCCCTCCATTCATTGCCCTCTGTAGTATTCATTTTTAATTGTTCAGTGGCTATTATATCCTGTATCACTCTTTCTTCCTTCAGTTCTTTGCCCACTTCTTGTTCATCTGTACTTTCTGTCCTGTACATACATACTACCACACAAGCTCTTAAGCCGTTCATCTAAATATATGCCATAAACTGTACAGTTCATCTTGGAAAATGCAATAACCTCAACATTCATCATTTATTTAGTCATTCATGTGTGATACTTAGGCTAAACTCTTGAGTGGTTTACAGATCTTTTCCAGGAAGTTCTGCAGTGTTCTGGACTTTGATGCAATCAGCACATTGTCGTCTGCATATATGAGCATCTGGAGGACTTCACCATCCCCAGAGAAACCCTATTCAACTTGGACTCTATGTTGCAAATCCTCCACTATGGTGGTGAACAGCTTTGGTGAGCATACATCTTCCTGTTTTATGCCTCACCTGATATTTATTATCAGAGGACTGTTGAATAGGGTTAGGTGTTTTGCTTTGTTTTTTCCTGTTATGTCATTCAAGGATCTTGAATCATTTTGATTTGTGGATGGGAGATGCTTATTGGGAAAGAGCCTGTAAGGCAATAATTTGTATTACTGAATCAAATCCTTTTTCATAATCAACAGTAAGCAAAACAAGTTCTTACTTTCTTTGTGTCAACAAGTAAATAATGAGATGATAAAGATATGATCCATTGTTGAATATCACCTGTGAAAGTCTGCTTGTTTCTTACTTACATGCTGTCATTGAGGATGCTCTCAAAGAACTTGTGTAGATGGAAGACCATATTTATGGGGTTATAGATTTCTTAAAATTATTTTTCTGAAGATAAAGTCTGATATTTTTCTATTTGTTGTTCTTCCATTTTCATCCTTAAATGCTCTTGGGATTACTTTGCTTAGTTGAGTAGAATATCTTGTCAAACTTTCTATAAACTCGTTTTATCTTCTTGACTTCTTTTCTACTTTATGAGATGATATTTTTATATTTGTCCATCATTCTTCTTTGTAAAAATTTTCAAGCAAATTTATGTTGTAAACCATTGTTACCCTTGGTTGCCACCTTTTTTCACTTGGAAATCAAATTTTGCTGACTAAAGCAGTTCCTGGGTTCTTTTGCTCTTGTAACAGATTTACAGCTGTTAAACTGATGTATAAAATTATTGTTATTAGCGTGGTTGTCGTCTGATGCTCATTTCCCATTTCTAAGTACTATTTGGGTATTTAAATAATTCAGGAATGAGTTGTTTTAGTGGTATATCTTTTCTCATTTTTCTTGCTTTTTTTTTTTTTTTTTTACTAATTATGATCTTTACCTTAAATCCATTTTTTGGTACATAGACTATTCAGCAATAAGTCCCACATCAATGACAAATCTTTTCCTGTCCATTAATTAGGATTTATTATATTTTTCGTAATGTCATTTGATACTGATTATGTTGTCCAAGGCTTAACAATTTCTCAGAGAAAGTATTCATGACATAAAGGTGTGAGAATTCTCTCTATTCTGCAAGGTTTGACCTCTCTCATCCCCTTTTCTCAAACCATTTCCCGTATAGTTCTTGCTGTGCTCGCATTTTTTCAACCTTTTATTGAAATCACCAGAGTGTTTGATGAAGTATTAGTGACTCATCCTTCCATTTGGGTGCAACTCTTTTTTTTTCCTAGTTTTGGTAATAGAAAGAATGCCACTTTTGATAGGATTCAGTTCCTCCAGCAAAAATCCACTCAATGAACAAGGGTCTCACATTTAGAGTACAAATAGTGAAATTTAATGTTTACAAGCTATCTACACACTGTGTGGTTTAGTACTGCATACAACCAAAGGCTATTTTGTATTTTCCTTTGCTTCATGGGTTGCCATGGTGAAAAATAAAAAATTCACCAAGCCAATCTGCTGATGATAGGCTTTTCTAAACATGGCTGGGCTCTTCCTCAAAAAACTGACCTAGTCTGTTTCTGGGACTACACTCAAAGTCTTTACAGCATAGCAGAACCCATCAAAGTTTATGTTCTGCTGACATAGCCCTTTGAGAACTCAATGTCAGCTGCACAGTACAATAAGGCATCTGGCTAAGACTTTGTGGAGAAGATGTGTCTTGGCATGTGCATACAATATTTACTACATAGAGGAGTAACACTAGTCTTCTTTGAGATGACTGGTTTTATAGAATGAGTATTCCATACTTTCAATTGCCCCGAAACACCAGTAGTTTCCTATTACTTCTAGTGTTTCATTGGAGGGTGTAAATAGCATCAGCTCTCAACTCCCAAGCAGCAGTATGGCTGTTGCCAGATTTGCCTCAGGTTGCCAGATGCTTATATAAAAAGAAGCATCTTGTTCTGAAAGAAGCCTTTCCTACATTGCTGGTTAGTTTGATGCTTGTTCTTGTGGTGAAGAAGGAATATGTAAAGGTTCCCACATGTCATTGTTACTAAATATATGTATACCATAAATGAATGCTACCAACAGAAATTCACTCTTATCTCAGGCCTCTTCACCTGGCATCTATAGATTGTGTCTATGTATAGATTTCAGAGGGTCTGTGAACTTGGATGGGGGAAAAATACTTCATTTTTACTAGCCTCTAACAGAAACTTAGCATTTATTTCAATTATGGATGTAGGCAATCACCATCATTTGATTTGGAATAAAGTAAATTTTTAAAAAGTCAATTTGACACAAGAGACATACCCAGAAGACAAGTAGAAGGAAAAGATAGGACGGTAGCATACTTATATCACTTTGGCTGCAAGACAATGATGGCAGGTCAGGGATACCAGCCTTTATCACCCTCAGAGCCTTTATCACAAATTTAGATGAAAATCACAATTCTTCCACAGAATGAAGCCTTAGAGGTCACTTAATTTTAATTTCTTCATTTGATTTTTAATAGATTTTTAAAATATCTTTTTATATCACCCGTATTTCCCGATAGGTCTATCAGGAAGTAAGTTTCATGTTGGTCGTTGGTTCCTAAGTCTTTCAGAGGTGATTGTCTTTACAGTATTGTTATTGAACAAAATGCAATTTGCATCAATTCTCAGGTTTCTCCCTTTATCATTCACAGCACAGTGATGTTCTGTCGAATTCATATACCGTATCTTATTCAGCCATTCCCCACTTGATGGGCTCCCCCTGTTTCTAATTCTTTGCCTCAACAAAAGTGCTGCTATAAATATTTTTGTACACACAGGTTTTTTTCCATTTTCTTCTACCTCTTTGGGATATACCTACTAGTGGTTGCACTGGGTTAAAAGATATGCTCAATTTAAGAGCATTTTGGAGATAGTCCCAAATTACCTGACACAATGGGTGGGCCATTTCACAGGTCTGCCAATAGTGCAACCTGTTTTCTCATAGCTCCTCCAGCATTTGTTGATTTACTTTTTCGGGTTAGCTTTGCCAATCTGTGGCTGTGGGGTTAGAACCTTAAAGTTTTTTAAATTTGCATTTCTCTAATTAGGAAAAGGAATGAGTATTTATTAAGTTTCCACTATGCGCCAGGCACTGTGTTAAGCACTTTGTTGTTTTGTCATTTCAGTCATGTCTGACTCTTCATGACCCCAATTTGGGGTTTTCTTGGGAAAGATTTTCACTGAGGTAGATTGTCATTGCCTCTCCAGCTTAAAGATTTTACAGATGAGGAAACAGAGGCAGACAGGTTTAAGTGACTTGCCCAGGGTTACACAGCTAGTAAGTGTCTGAGGCTGGATTTGAACTCAGGTCTTCTACCATCTACCTGTCATGGGAATAGGTAAGCTAATGTTGTGTTCTTGCATAGGTGTTAGATGTGATGAAGGTGGTCGTTGGGTAGACTTCTCAAGTTCCTTCTCAGCTCCTCCTGGATGAGGGAATTAAGGTGTCTGAGGCTGGATTTGAACTCAGGAAGATGAGTTCACCTGATTTCAGGCCCTGTACATCCTTTGTGCCTCCAGCTGCCCTGTGCTAAATATTTTATGAATACTATTTTATTTGATTCTCACAACAGCTTTGGGAGGGACAGTTTTTTGCAGTTGAAACTGAGACAGAGATTGCCCACCGTCGTAGCCAGTTAGCATCTGAAGCTAGATTTAAACTCAGTCTTCCTGACTCCAGGCCCAGTGCTCTATGTACTACACCATCTAGCTGCCTCTAGTTATTAGTGATTTAGAGCATTTTAAAAAACATGTTTATTGATAACTTGGATTTTTTCCCTCTAAAAATTGCCTGTACCTGTCCTTTGACCATGTCAATTGGGAAATGGCTCTTACAATTGAATCATTTCCCTATGTATCTTAGAAATGGGACCTTTATATCAGAGAAACATGCTGCAAAGATTTTTTCCCATTTGCTTTTCTTTTAGGTCCCTTAGTTTTGTTTGCGCAAAGCAACATTTATTGTTATTTATTTTCAATTATTTTGTTCTTTTTGTTTTTTCACATATACAATTACAGTAGTCATTGCTTTTTTGGCTCTTCGTAGTTCATTTTGCATCAGTTCCCACATGTTTTTCCACCCTCTGAATTGTTCACATTTGTTGATTCTTACAACAAAGGAATATTTCATACATTCATGTAACATAATTTGCTTAGCCATTATGTAATTGATGGGCATCTTTGTTTCTAGTTCTTTGCTACTGCAGAAAGTGCTGCTATAAATAATTTGCATGGAATCTTTCTTCCTATCATTGCACTGCTTGGGAGGGTATATATTTAGCAGTAGAATCTATCAAAAGGTATGGGTGTTTTAATCACTCTCTGCATCATTCCAGTTACTTTCTAGGATGTAGTGCCATTCACAACTCCATCCAGTATTTTAATTAACGACCAGTGACGACGCATGCACAGAAGTGAAGTACCCTTGGTACAGAGGGAAAGATCATTTCCAACTAGTATGATTAGGGAAAGCTTCATTTTAAAAAATGATCAAAAACAAAGTAATTTGTTCTCTACTCTGCATAATCAGTTTTCATCTCTGAAAACTGTCCTGTCATGAAATATCTTGACTTCAGCCATAGTTGTGTGGATTTCTGTCTTAATTCCTAAACTTAGGCCAATATTTCGTGGAGTAAAGCCCTAACTGCTTGATACCACTGTATACTTTATGTCCAGGACTTTCCAAACTTGATGTGGTGACACCTATCCCCCAACTTTGAAAGAATTTTTTTTTACAAGCATTTATTACTTCTCCCCATTCCTTTCACCAAAATGAACAATTTTAAAAAAAGAAAAAATTCTCAGTCAGTAAACATTTATTAAGTACCTTTTTTGGGCCAGGTGCTATTGGAAGGGACCGAGGTAGAGATAAGAAAAAGATAATCCCTGCCTTTCAGGAGCTTACTCTAATGGGGGAAGTTAACCCACCAAAGGAAACTGAAAAACTGGGAGACGAAGGTGAAGTTGAGTATGAAGGTGCCTGGTGTGAAATGAAGAGTTGCTGGCCTGAGAGCCCCCTTTAAATGGAGGCTTTGGGAAGAGTTCTTTGTTCTGCCCTTTAGCCTGGCTCTAGTCAGAGAGGCAAAGGGTATTGAAGGTACTGAAGAAGTATGTGAGGATCCCAAGGTTGCTGATGCAATCCTCTAGGATGATGAGTTTCCTGGTGATGAAGTTTCTTGGGAGCATAATGGGGAAGTCAAGTTCAAGGAGGGAGGCTAGTGGGAAATGAGTTCAGGAAGTGATTTTCATCATTTCTTATGGCAAATTGTAGTCCTTTACATTCATTATACCATAGCTTGTTTAGCCATTCCCCATTTGATGATCTCACTCTTAGTTTCCAGTTTTTGGTGTCTTCAGAAAACCTTTGCATGTTTCTCTCCACCACCACTACTACCCCATCCCCCATATCTTTAGGCCATAGGCCAATTATTTGGTTCAAAAAGTTTGCATTATTTAGTAACTTTTTTGAGCGTTGTTGTAAATTGCTTTCAGGAATGACTAGAAAATTTATAGCTCTACCAACATTGCACAAAGAATATGTTTTCCCATAGTCACTCCAACATTTGTCCTTTTCCTATTAGTGATTTAAAGTCTTTCCAGGCACCTCCCCCAACAAACATGATGAAGCATCTGGGCAAATAAGTTTTGGTGTTTTGTTTTTTGTTTTTTTTTACCTTTTTTTGTTTTCCAAATGTAATTATAATTTTATAACATCTGAATAATTTAGTAAAATGATACATGTGCTGATACTTACAAAAGCCTTTTTAATTTTTACGTTCATAACTTTTAGAATTAGTAACTATACTAATGTCGTTATGGGTGGGCTTGTTCTAAGAATATAATGTTATTGATATTGCTGCTGTTGTTCAGTTGTTTTAGTCGTGTCCAACTCTTCATGACCCCGTTTCGGCTTTTTTTGGTAAGGATACTGAAGTAGTGTTATGGATGAGGAAACAGAAAAATCAGGCTTAAGTGGCTTGTCCAGGGTCACACAGCTAGTAAGTGGCTGAGGCCGGATTTGAGCTCAGGCTGTCCTGACTCCAGGCCCAGCCCTCTACTGTGCCTGTTAATATTGTTGCTTGCAATGTTTTAATCAGTTCTTTCCCAGTCTCTCATTAAGACCAATATTTTGTCTTTTTAAAAGGACAGTAATAGAATTTATATATTTTTGATAAACCAAAGAATTCTTGATTCATTGATAGCCGAAACATAACTGAAAAAACAGTATGTTTCATTCTCTTATATCTCTCAAAACAAGTTACTGTCTGTGAAGCGTGGAATGTGTCCATATTGCATGAAGGACCAACCTTCTGTCTGGTACTTTTAGACCTGCATTTTGTAGCTGTTTGTGCAGATTCCAATGCAGTTCTTCCATATACTGTTTTCATTGAAATTTCCTCTTTCTTAATGGTATTGCCATCAATTGGTTTTCAAAATAGCACATTTTCCCTAGTATTAGTTAGCTGTCTCTTACCTTATCTACTTGTGATACAAAGGGGAGCTTTTAGTGTTTCAGTTGATTGATCAAAAAGTTCTTTAGACCTATGGGCAATTCTCCCTCCCACCATATTATCCAAAAGTGGAACCATGAGAAACTGCTTTGCACATGCTTCAGTGAACATGATTTTAACTATCTCAATAACTGCAATTGGCCAATTCTCTTAGGAGATGGGACTTTTTTTCATTGAGCAATTATGTAAACAGTCTTAAATGATGTTTAGATAATATTACCATAATTATTGACTTCAGCTTTGGATACTGTTGACCACCCTCTTCTCCTAGATGACTCTCTTCTCTACTACTACTCTCTCCTGGTTCACCTTCTGCCTGACTGCTCTTTCTTATCCTCCTTTGGTGTCTCATCATGCTTATTACACCAAACTGTGGGTATTTCTCACAGTTTTGTCCTAGATACTCTTTTATCCCTGTACATTTTCTCTTTGAAACGTCATTAGTTCCTCTGGGTTGAACTATCCTCTGTGAGCAGAATGTTCCCTCGTACACAGGATGTCCTGTAGCTTATAAACTGTGCTAAGACTTTTGGGACACTGTATATTTCCATCTCCATTCTTTCCTCCGAGCTTCAGACCTGCATCACCAATTGCCTGTTGGGCACCACAAAATGAGTATCTTTGAAACCTCTCAAAGCCTGTCATGTCCAAAATCGGGCTCATCTTTCCTGAAAAACCTTCCTTTTTTTCCCCCCCAGATTCTTTCATTGTTTCAGCTGCATAACTACAGCATTATCCTATCCAGTTAGTTGCTAGATCTTACTGTTTTTACCTTCACAAACATCTCTCCTTTTGGACATTTATTTCTATTTACACAGTTCTACTACTACTACTACTACTACTACTACTACTACTACTACTACTACTACTACTACTACTACTACAGTTCAGTTTCTTTTTACCTAGATAGTGCAAAAATCTCCTTCTAGGTGGTTTCCCTTCTTTAGGTCTCTCCCTACTCTACTCTGTTCAACTTAGACACTGCTACCAAAGACATCTTCCTTAAGCAAAGGTATAGTCATGTCAGTCGAATCCAGGGGCTTCAGGTTGCCTCAAGCATAAAATATAAACTCTGCTTAGCTTTTAGAATCATACACACAACCTGTCATGCCAGCCTCAATGAATATGGTGCTTCATAACATTCCATCTTCTGTCTCTGGCCCTTCGCAAAGGTTTTCTTTGTGTCTGAAATGTACTGCCTCATTACCTCTGCTTCAGAAAGTTCACCTCCTCCTTTAAGATAGAGTTCCAGCACCATTTTCTACATGAAGCCTTTGGTGATTGCACCCACCCTCACCCCTATCCCTACTCCAGCCAGTCTGCTAGTGCCTGCCTAATTAAATTTCCTTTTATTTAACTATTTTGCATGCATTTATACTGTTCACTGTGTGTGTGTAATTGTTGGATTCCCCTTTTGAGTATAAGGTTCTTTTGAAGTTCTTCCTTGTTTCATTCTTGGTACCTGTATCTTCAACTCCTAGCATAGATTCTGGAACATGGTAGAAAAAAAGTTTTTTTTTCACTTCGAATTAATACACTTCATGTTCAAGTCCATCAGCTAATACAAGAGAACTCACTTGTTTCATAAGCATGAGTTAACTGATGGTGACTGTGGGAGGTCCTGCCCATATCGAAATTTGACACATACTAGCTCACATTTGACTTTGCACACATCATAGGAAATCATCATTGTGCTGCATTTCCTGTAAGAGGGAAAGTAATAATAATAAGCAGCATTTATGTAGCTTTCTACTATATGCCAGATGCTGTGCTAAGGACTTTAATCCTCACAATAATAATAGCACTCACTTTACAGTTTAAAAAACTGAGACAAACAGAGTTGAAGTGACTTAATCTGGGTCACACAACTGATAAGTGTCTGAGGCTGGGTTTGAACTCAAGTCTTACTGACTTGACTCCAAACCCACCTCTCTATCTACTATGTCACTAGCACATTCACCTTAAGTAAATTAATGAAAAAGCATTATGTGCTTACTAGGTAAAGCACTACACTAAATGTTTGGAATACAAATAAAAAAGTCCTTCCTATCTCAAGAAGCTCAGAATCATTTAATATAGAGGTAGGTTCAGCTGCTACACTAGAACAAGTGGTAAAGCCTGGAACCCAAGTGTCAAGTAGTTCAGTTTGGTTGGAATATAATTAAGGAGAGATTTAACCAATATTTAAACTGTTTGTGCAAAGGACTTTGATGGTGAGAACTTTGTTTTCAGAGTCCTTCAGTAGCTGTGGCTCCTGTGGAGGCAAGGTCTGAAGCACTGGCAGAGGTAGTCAGCTAGCCCTATCTTCACAGGTTGCTTGCTCCCTTGTGTTGTTAATGATCTTTATTTTGTTGATTTGAATTTTGTTTTCTGGGGGAAAACTTGGAGGTGTTTTGCAGGAATTTATACTCAAAATTATCCAGTAATTTTGTCAATTGTTTCACTCCTGAAAAGGTTTTATATCCCACAGCTTGAAAATTTTTTCCTTGTGTGATTTAGCTTAATTTAATTTTCTCTAATTTATGCTGGTCAATTTTAGCTTCTTTCTAACTTCTGTTTTTTCCTCTCTTGCAGGCAGGCAGAAGTCCTGAAGGCTGACATGACAGGTAATTGCCTTGTCTTTATAGTTTAACTCTAGTATCCCCCTTTTTTGATTATTGATGTTAAAAAGTGTTTAATTGTCTTCTACTAAAGTAAAAAATATAGCTTACTGTTCTTAAAATGCCTAGTTTCATTTTAATTTGGATCCTTATTGGAATGTCAAGGTAAGCCTTACGTAAAACCTATTCTCATGTCAAAGTGATTGTATGCATTTAAAAAAAATATTATAGCCTGTTATACATTTACTTAGAACGTGGTTATTTTGCTGGTTATGCATCTTAAAGAAAGAAAATCTTAATGGGAAGAAAGAAGTACCCTTCTCTCTGTCATGTCTTTCAAACTTCCCTAAATAATAACTGAAGTCTAGTAAATAGAGTTACTGGACTTGCAGCCCTGCATTTCATTATTGTCAGGGAAAGCATGACAGCAGTGGTATGTGAAGTATAAAGTACCTGAAAAAAATAGGAAAATAAATCTCGCTACCAGTTTTTGTGGAAGTCCATGTAACATCACATCCATGAAAGAGTGTAAAACCATTCTCATTTGCAGATAGGCCATTGCAGATTTTCCATCATAAAGGAAATAGACTGCTAAGATATCTTTTCCTCAGTTTTTGAAGAGCTTAATGTCATTCATGCAGAAGGTTAAAAGTTAACTGTGATAATTGTGATGTCACAGTGTTTTCCATTGCTAACAAGATTTTGAGCATTTGTAATCTTTATAGCACGGCAAAGCCAATACACCAGGAAACGTTTAGGCATATACTGTTAAGTGTACTTGAGTAGGTTTATGATTTCGTTGATTTTACAATCACAAACCATCCAGATCTAAGCTTTCTTATCCTGTAAAACTCACAAGATTCACCCAGCATGCTGGGGGTTTTCTTCTAGACTTCTTGATATCATGTGGATACCTAGACTGTCCATGAACTATTCCTCACTGGCTACATTCAGTTCAACAAGCAGTTATTAATTGCCAGCTCTGTGCAGGGTTTTGTGCTGGGATTACAAAAATCCAAACAGTCTTTGTCCACAAAGAACTTAACCTTTAACCAGGAGAATACAACATCTATATAAAGAAATAAATAAAAAGTAAACAAAACTATTGAGATGGGGGAGAGAGAAATAAGCTTGACAACTGGTAGCATCCTAAAAAGCCTTCTTTCAGAGGTGACACTTAGGATGTATCTTGAAGGAGAATGGGGATTCCAAGAGGAAGGGGTAAGGAGCCAGTGTGTCTGGTGGAGTGCCAACTTGGAAAGGCACAGAAACACACCAGTGGTTGTGGAGAGACACAGGTGCCAATTAGATGGTCGCTTACATAGGAGAGCTAGCAGGCCATTTTGACTTGAACAGAAAGGAGTGATAGGAAATAAAGCAAGAACTAAAGCAAAAGGAATAGATGGGTTGATAGACACTTAAATGACAAGCTGAGGATTTTGTTGTTGTTTTTTGTATTTTGTTCCTAAGACAGTAGGAAGTCCATTCATTCATTTAGTAGAGATTTCCTTAGTCATGTCGATGTTTTCAGAGTATCAGTTTGGCAGCCATGTGACCAGCTTACCTTCTTTTTTTGGTCAGCCATCTCTCTGAGAATATTCTTTGTGTTTTTGTATTGCCTTTTGAGTGACTCACAACTTTAATTCTTCACAGACTGATACTATGTGATACTGAGTTATATAGCTTTGCTGAAAGAATGGTGATGATAAAAGATAAGCCTTTCCTTCAGGGACAAGCTTGAGGTCATTAAAAGGACTCTGCACTTTCCCAAAGTCAACATGGCCTGGCCTGTACCTCTTTAATTCTGGGCACGTTACTTGCCCATCTGCAGCATTTCTCCAAGGTGCATGCACTGAAGGACTGCCAGTGCCTAGGCTGGCCTAAGTTGTCAGTCTAACTGCACAGTAAGCATTCTTCTGCCCCCTTTTCCTGTTGGACAAGTAGGTTGAACTCTTTGGAGTATTTATCGATTTCATTTAACAGGCTTTGCGGTGTTTTGGGGCTTCATGCAGTCACTCACAAACAGGGCATCTAGAGGACTTTATCATCTATAGCGAATCCCTCTTCAATTTGAACTTTGTGGGAAGATATGGTCCATACAGTGGCAGATACCTTTGGAGGTTTGGGGAGGACGTCTGACCCTGCCTTCCAGTTAGAGAGATCCAGGGGGTTGAGGTACTGATGAGTTATGAATACCAAAGCTGATATGAGCTTGTAGTATGAGATTTCTGGTGGTTTGATGGAGAAGTCTTATTTTTGATTTTCTTTTTTCTAATGTTTCATTTATCTACCTCCCTTTTTAAGCCATAACAATACTAAATCATTTTGATGATAACTTCTGAGGTCTGGAAGTTCTATCACCCTTTGATCCTACCCCATTTCATTATTCCCCTCTATATCATAGATCTTTTGTTCCTCCCAGTTGAAATGTTAATGAAATGTTAATGAAATTTTAAAGGGTCCCTTTGCTAATTTGATTAATATACCATTAAACTGTAAATTAATCACCACTTTTGTTATATTGGTATGACCTAACCATGAGCACTAGATATTCCTCTAGTTTTTTGTGGGGGTTTTTTTTTGTTTGTTTCTTTCTTTCTTGGTTTGTCTTTTAAGGAGCATTTTATAATTGAATCTATACAAGTTTTTTGTGTACATAAGTAAATTGATCCTCAAATATTTTACGCATTTTGTAGTCTTTTGTATTGAGATTTCCCTTTCTGTGTAACTTCTTCTTGAATTTTGTTATTCTATATAATATTTGTTGATTTTTGAGGATTTACTTTGTAGTATGCAACTTTGCTGAATCTGTTAGTCTTAATTAGTATCTTTACTGATTCTGAAAGATTTTCTAAGTAAACCATCATGTCTCTAACAAAATAGGTATAATTTCATCTCCTTTTTCCCTACCCTTACATCTTTAATTTCTTTTTCTTGTCTTATTGCTATTGCTGGCATTTCCAGAACTATAGCAAATAAAGCCAGCTGATTCCTATTTTAGAGAGGTTTGAGACTTTGTGATAATGAGAGAGTGACCAGTTCTTCATCTTGTTAGTCACAATAGCCATATGGTTCATTGAAGCAGTAAGTTAAAGTGGCACTTAGCTTCAGTTTTGGTATACACCATTTTTCTTACCTTTTTATTTAAACTCTTCTGATCATCTGTTTAAGTTAAGGTGTTTGAACCTACCAAGTCAAAGAACTAAAGAACTTTTAAAGTCAACCTTATCCATTAGCCATTTTCTATACTTATTGTTTAGATTAAGGCTATATCTAGAGATTTTAGAAATTTGATAGTACAAGAACATCTTTTGCAGAGATTCCTAATCTTTGTATCATGGATCCCTTGGGCTTTCTGGAAGAACTTCTGGACTCCTTAGAATAATGTTTTTATTTTGTTGTTGTTGTTGTTTTGGCAGGGCAATTGGGGTTAAGTGACTTGCCCAAGGTCACACAGCTAGTATGTGTGTCAAGTGTGAGGCCGTATTTGAACTCAGGTCCTCCTGACTCCAGGGCCAGTGTTTTACTTGCTGCGCCACCTAACTGCCCCCAGAATAATGTTTTTAAACACACAAAATAAATGGGATTCCCACCCCCCCAAAAAATTTATATTGTAATACAGTTATCAGGATTTTTAAAAAACCAGTCGACAAATTTCAGGTTAAAAACTCTTGCCTTTTGTGATAGTATATTATATATGGTGGTTTTCCTTGCTAGGGAAAAGAGAATGAAATGATTGTTATGGTACACTAAGATTTTGTTTTTATTTTTGTTACTCAGATTCCAAGCTGGGTCCAGCTGAGGTCTGGACATCTAGGCAGGCTCTACAGGACCTGTACCAGAAAATGCTAGTTACTGATCTGGAGTATGCTTTAGATAAGAAAGTGGAACAGGATCTGTAAGTATTCAAATTTGGGGTATAATTATGTAGAGGAATGATCTTTTCAGTACTTTAAGAAAACCTGTTTCTTAACTGCAATTAAAATAAACCTGCATTAGAAGGCTTCTTGTTTTATTCTTCAGATAAAAATCTTTGGCCATTTAATAATGTAAAAATAGAATTCAAGGATAGAATGATGAGTTTTAGGAAATGAACCACAAAATTCTTATTACTAGGCTCTTTAGGGCAGTTTTGTTGAGCATATAGGACCAATTTATTAAGACACATGCTTTTATCATTAGGAATAGGAGGTAGAATAATTGGGCTATGAATAACTATGCACATTTATTTTGTATGCTGTGAATTTGCTCAGCATGACATACAAATTAAGATTGATTGGGGGAGAGGGGTGAGAGAGTGAATGAAAGATGCTCTCTGAACATTTAACAGAATCTATCTTTAGTAAATGTAATTCTTTTAAGTAAAACTCTATAGTATTGATATCATTGGTCAAGGTTAAAGACCTTTCATACATTATCAGGGAGTGCATAGTGATTTCTTGAGAGTAGTGAGTCTTCTGCTTTGGAAAACTTCAAGCTTCAGGGCATGACTTGTTTTAGAGGTCTTGGCTTAACCCACCTGACTCTGTTGGGTCCTTTATCTGCGCCACTCTCCTTTTCCAGTTTTTCTTTGTTTTTTGTTTTTTAATAGGCTTTCCATGTTACAATGAAGGTGATATATTGTACATTATTATGCACTTTGGAAATATGATCTGACTCTTGGTGTAACTGAATTAATGCAATAATCACTTTGTGGTTTTAATGGCTCATATCATTAATTTCAGTGATCAGAAATTTAAGTCTTTGACTTAAATCTGAATGTTGTGGGAAAAACACTAATGAGGCTCTGTGGCTGTGGGAACAAGCTTTTATAAGAATATCCTTGAACAGATGCCCCAATAGTTACTGGTTATGGTGTCCACAGAAAATGAGTAATTGATGCCACAACCTGTTGAAATATTTTGTAAATGTTAACTAGTGTTGTTCAAATTCCAAAGTAATTTCAATACTAGACCAGAGAAGAATAGGTAGTCATTTAACAAATGAACAATTTTAATATAATTTCAGTGTTCAGAATGTTATAATTATAACAAATAGTTCTTTCTTGTTCTCAGGGGGACCAGTGTCTGCCCAGTGAGTCACTGCTATAGCAAATAGAATTACGTTTTGTTTTCAGCTGGAATCATGCCTTTAAGAATCAGATCACAACACTACAGGGCCAGGCAAAGAATCGAGCAAACCCTAATCGGAGTGAAGTTCAAGCAAACCTTTCTCTGTTTTTAGAGGCAGCTAGTGGCTTCTATACGCAGGTGAGTTCTACTTTGCAACCATCAGGTTCGTTTATGACATTATTAAAAAAATTTTTTTTAACGTTTTCATACTACTGTGTTTTCTGTATCCCTCCTCACCGTAGTTAGCAGGAGTTGTAAAGTTACTTTGAGCAGAACATTGAGTACCCGGTGTATAGGTGAGGATATCCTGGTTTGTCACATGGAGCACCAAAGGATTTTTAAATATCATGAACATAAGCATAGACCTTTTTATATCTTTGTGTATGTATGCAGATATTTGTATAAATGTATTCTTTTTAAAAGGTGTGATACTGTACTGAAAGGATAGTAAGTTAGCTGTTTCAGTAGAAAAGAACTAATGAGCATTGACTAAGGAAGGTCATTTAGCTTTTTCTACTTTTCCCCGTTTTTTAGACAGTAGTATGGTCAATGTAAAATTGTGGATATGATTCTTCGTGTTCTGAAAGTGTGAGGACATGATGACAGAAGATAAGTAGTAAAACTTGGGAGCGTTACGTGAATTCTCATAGAATTTCTTCAATGCAGTTCATTTTACAACTTTGAAGTTTTTGGGCTCTATAGGTTCCTAGAACTGGAAGATGCCTTAGAACTTGTCCAGCCTCTCATTTGACATAGTAGGAGACTCATTGTAATTAGTAAGGCCATAATAACTATGTAGATGATGACTGTCAACATGCCTGTGCAGTTCTGTGTCGCAAAGTAGAAGGTAGTTGAAGTCAACCATTGATTGAGACCGGAGAACCACGTCCCACCAGCCATCTACCTGGTCTATCACAGCAGTCAAGCATTCGATACATAGTATCACAGCCTGGAGCCTCTCCGACCCCCTGCTGGCGTCTTCCCAAAAACAGACTCACAGTACAGCTGAGTCAGCTTGTTCTGTTCTAACCATCACGAGGACGGCCATTAGCAGCCATCAGTGCATTCTCTCTCACAGCATTTCCTGTGACATAACTTCCTTTTCCTGTCGGAAAGCTCCTCCCACCACATGTAACAGGCTTCCCGTGATGTAAGCAGGTCACATGGCCTGTTAATGGCAGGGAAAGATCTTCAAATCTGAACTGCTGCTACACTCATCCCCAGGAAGGTAAACTAACTTGCCCAAAGTCACATAATGAGTTCATTGTTTATAATTACATGTATTTTGTTACATGTTGCATATAATCTGTCTTTAGTTCTTTACTTTTCCTTTAGTCTCAGTGATTCACTAGTAAGTAAGTATCTCCAGGAGAAGAACAAATTTTATGTTACCTTTTTGCATGTGTTGGTAACATGTAGCTGTGGGCACAAATACAATAAGGGGTATAAAACTCCTGCCCTGAAAGAGCCCTTTGATGATGTCTCTGTGCTCCTGTTTGTTTCTGCTATATCCTCTGATTCCTATATTTCTTTTAAATTGGACATTGTTGGGGGAGGGGAATTAGTGTCAAATCCCAGAAGATAGCTTGGCATCAATTTATTAAGTCTTTTCACTTAAGAATAAATGGACAGTTTTTGTTGGCATTGTCGCTAACACCGGGTAATCTGATTCTCAGTTATAACATATATTAATACTTCTGAAGAGAGGTATTGGCATACCATTATCTAGTCCTTAAACCTTGGGGACTTTTCAATGTTAAGAATATGGTCCTACCCACTATTATTTTTTCACAGTCAATTTTATGCAGCTTCACATTTACCCAGGCATATAAAGAATTGGTATCTTTTGGGTTTTTTTTCCCCCCACCACCCTCATTTGTAAGGCAAATCTTTAACCCCTCCCCTCCCCAGAGCCATCCCTCTCTTGCAGCATACAATAAAAAAGAAAGAGAAGAAAAAGCAATTGGGCAAAACCAACCAGCATATTAGCCAAGTCTGACAGTGTTTGCCACACTCCGTACCCAGTCATCTATCTTACCCATTTTCTCATTTCTTCTTTGGGGCCAAGCTTGCTCATTCTTATTACACATCAGCCAATGTTTATTGTTATTGCTTTATTTCATTAATTGTTTATATTAATGATGTGCATATTGATCTTCCTGCTTCTGCTTACTTGACTTTGCATCAGTTCACATAAGTCTTTCTATGCTTCTATCCTTCCTATTAAACATTTCTTCTTGGACAATATTATTCCATCATGTACCACAGGTTGTTTTAACCATTCCCCAATCAAAGGAAATATACTTTTGTTTAGATTCATACCACAAACATGAATATTTTGGTTATATATGGGATCTTTATTTCTGACTTTAACCTCCTTGGGTTATAGGCTTAACAGTGAGAACTCTGGAGCAAAGGATATGGGCATTAATCATTAGTTTAACTTAATTCCCAATTGCTTTCCAGAATATTTGACCGTTTCAGTCAGCTAGCCTTTTAAAGTATGCAGTTGCTAAAGACTAAAATTTCATCTACAGACAAGATAGAGATCTATGATGTAGTTGCTTTCATTGGTGCCTCAAACTCACCTGTCCAAAATCGAATGTCTTTTTCTCTCCAACCTGTTCCTTTATGATTTCACTACTAGTTTTAATGGTAGCACCATTCATCCCTCACCCAGGTTTGAAACCTAAGTTACTGTCTTTGGCTCTTTTTCTTCCCTCACCCATTGGAATTAGCGGCCACATTGTTTTGATTCTTCGTTCCCAGTATCACTTCTATCACATAATCGCCTTTCTTTTGCCACTGCCACCATTATAGCATAAAACCTTATTACTCCCTACCTGAAGTAGTTCACTTGCTTCCTAATCAGTTTTTCTTCTCTCTAGTCCATCTTTATTGCTGCTGCTCAATTAATCTTCCTGTATGCAGATCTGATTGTGTCACTTCTCTCTTTAAAACACTACCCAGTGAATAAAATCACAGCTACTTAGCCTGCCATTCAAAGCTTTTGAAAATCTCTAGGCTCATTTCATACTATGTCATTCCTCCTGTTCTACAGTCTGTCCAAACTGGGCTACTTGCCACTTCATAGCTGTCTGTGCCTTTGTGACTTTCTTCATGAAACCATGACTGATTTTTTTCCCTCTCCTTATTTCTGGATTGATCTTTTCTTCCTCAAACCTCATGTGACATTTTACATTCATTTGTGTCATATTACCTCTTGGAATCCCTTATGTTTTATTAAATGTTTGTATATTCTGTGAACATAGGGATATGGTTTTGGACCTGTAATTTTTCATTGGCATAAGGAACATCTGGATTAGGATATTCCCTGTATGAATACAGGTCAGCATCTTCTCTGCAACTTAAGTCGTGGAGACTTGTCCAGAGTAGTGAGAGGCTAAATAATTTGCCCAGAGTTCTCTAGCCACTGTGTGTCAGAGACAAGACTTAAACTCAGGTCTTCCTGGCTTTGAAGCCATTTCTCTATCTTATTCCATGCTGCTTTATACTCTGAACAAAGTAAATAATTAAGTTTGTTAATTATTTCAACTAATTTTTTAGTTGATCCTTTAAGTAGACCATCATATCATCTGTAAAAAGTGATAGTTTTGTTTCCTCATTGCCTATTCTAATTCCTTCCATTTCTTTTTCTTGTCTTACTGCCATAGCTATCATTTCTAGTACAATATTTATGATAATGGGCATCCTTGCTTGACCCCTGATCTTATTGGTAAGGCTTCTAGTGCTTGTAGATAATGCTTGCTCATGGTTTTAGATAGATGCTACTTTTCACTTTAAGAAAGCTGCATTTATTCCTATGCTTTCTAGTGTTTTTAATAGCATTGAGTGTTGTATTTTATTAAAAGCTTTTTCTGCATCTATTGAGATAACCATATGATTTTTGTTGTTTTTGTTATCGATGTGGTCAGTTATTCTGATATTTTTCCTAATCTTGAACCAGCCCTGCATTCCTGGTATGATTTCCACCTGGTCATAGTGATCTTTGTGATATGGTGCTGTAATCTCCTTGCAAGTGTTTTATTTAAGATTTTTGCATCAATATCTATTAAGGAAATTGGACTATAGTTTTCTTTCTCTGTTTTTGCTCTTCCTTAGGTATCAGCAGCAAAGGTCACAGTAAGAATATCACACTACACAGCATATATCATTGCATCCCCAAAAGCAGGATGTCTCAGGTTAGGTAGGGTCTTCCTTAAGGAGTAGCGGAAAGGGGTAGCCTCTCAGAGGCCTCTTCTCTGCATTCTCTTCTTTTCAGTGTTGGCTCACCCCTTCAACTCTGGCTGTCTTAATGTCTGCTTTCTCAACACAGGCTCTCATTATGTATAGTTCTACTCAGCATTTAGAGCGGCTAGAGCCCACATCTATGTATCTGATTGGTTAGAGCCTGCTTGCACATGTCTGATTGGCTCATTGCAGAGGCATGTAAGACTAAGGCTGGGAAACTGAATAACACAAACAGAAAAAACAGCAAAAAATATCCCACTTTACTTGCCATTACAACCTGCCTGTAGAGTATTTCTTCCTTTTTAAAACCTGCTCTTTCCTACCCTCTAATTTGAGGTTTCTAATCTGTTCTAGGCTGAGATCAGGTAACAAAGTTTGTTGGAATTCTTTTTAAAATGAGAGAAAAATAGGTTTCATGAAAGAGAGTCTGGCAATCCAGAGGAAAAGCTTTATGACAACTCTTTTACCAACTTAGAACTTTTTTTCCTTTCCTAGTTCTCAGTTGTGTTCTCAGAAGAAGGGGGTGTTTATAATAGATAGGTGGCATTGTGGTATAGTGGATAGCATTGGATAGGATTAGAAAGATCTGGAATCCAGTTTCAGTTTTGCTAATAATTAATCACGTGATTTCAAAGGCAAATCACTGGCCTTTCCAGGTCTCAATCTTTTTACTGTAAAATGAGAGTGTCAGACAATCTGACCTATGCAGTTCCTTCTAACTCTACAGTTCTATTTACCCACCATTGCATTATACTTTTGCTGTTACCAGTTCCCATACCATTTTTCCAGCTTTGTCAGCCTCAACCTATTCAAACCTGGACCAATCTTTTGCTGTCATTCTCAGGGACTTTGATATTCTTCTAAAAAAAATAAACTGAACACAATTCTTCAACTTCTCACTCTAGAAATCTCCTTATAATCCACTTGAACCATTTACAGATATAGTTACACCTCAGAAGACACCATCTCACAGAATTCTGTTACCTCCAAGATCGGGAATGTTTAAAATACCACTCTCCTACAACTTCTTATCTTTCTAGCTCTCCTACTGTTGTGCACTAAATATACTTATAGGCCCCTGAGAGTCATTACTATTATTCCACTTCTGTTTCTACCATTCTGGCTTCACTTCTCTTCATTATCTAGCATTGACCTCTATAACCTGCCCCTTTAATATTTCACAAACTACTGCCCTAGAATCCTGTGTTTCCCTGACTTTTCATCATTTGCAGCTTATGAATCTCCAGTCCTTGATGTGAACCCTATTATTAGATTTTTCCAGTCCTGCTCTACACCTGGTAAATAATTAGTCATGGAATCAAGTTGATCACACCTGTTAAAAATTCAGCATTTCTACTTGTATCCATTCTCTGTCTCATTCTTTGCTGTGGTTGTTCAGAACCTTTTTTTTTTTCTTTAAATCCTCATCTCACCCCTAAAGGTGCCCCTTATTACTCAGACTTGGCAATAGATGACCTTCTATTTCACTAAGAAAATTGAGAACAACAGCTGTGAATTACTCGGCTCCCTTATTCCTTTCCTCAAATGTCACCATCATTATTCCTTCCTTCTTACAGAAGAGGAAGTAGGTGTTTTGCATTCTTCACTGATAGAAATTTCTCTTACCTTTTTATTCCTATTTCTTCCTCTTATCTCTAGGATTTTGCTTTAGCAGTTATTCCCTTTATTTCTTCCAGTGGCTTCTTCCTCTATTCCAGTACATAGTACAGTGCTTTTATTAGGTGCTTAGGTGCAAGTTGAATGTAATTAAATTTTTATAGACTTCCTTGGGTCACTCTAGTTCTAAAAAGCTTTGCATTATTTTTTTCTAGCCCATTCAGCTACCCTCTTCTTTTCATTTCTCCTCCATACCTTCAAGAAAAAATTGTACCTAATTGCACTTTACTACTCACCCTGTCAGTCTTCTTCCTAGATCATTCTCCTGAAACTGCCCATTCAGAGCTCACTATTGGCCTGCTAGTGGTCATAGACAATGGCTTTTTCCATTCCATATCCTTCTTGGGCTCTCTTATAGCTTTTGATCCTATTGACTTCACCTACTAGATACTTTCTTCTTTTGATTTCAGAGGCACCATATTTTCCTGGTCTGACAACTATTCCTTCTTTGACTTGTCATTGTCCTAACATGCTTAACTTTTCCCTACCACCTATTAGGTTTTGCTTTTCTCTGTACTCTTGCCTTTACCAACCACTTTCATTTCCATAGCTTATATAGTTATTTCTTTCATGTCACAGAGATAAGGGACACAGCACCCCTACATTCTGGAAAATCTATGAAAAATTTTTTGGCCCTCCCATTGCACCAGAGAAGAAGTTCGAATTTTTTATTTTTCTTTTATGGGGTATTTACAGTACCTTATTGTAAAATTTGGGTTAAGTATTTGGTCACAGGCCCTGTGTCATCTGCTGGCCTCTGCATGTCATCTGTGGCTTCTGCAAAACTCCCCCAAAATTCCCATTTAATTCCTTATGCCACCCTGCGATATATTGAAACCATGATGGGGAAAGTCACAATGTGGAAGGGATAACTGTATTAGCACCAATATGCAGATGACTTAGAAATATTAGAAATCTTTTTCCTGTCTTAATAATCTTGAACCCTAGACTCTCATTTTTAGCTACTTGTAAGACCTCTTTATCTGGATGTTTTACTGTCATCTCAAATTCAGCATAGCCATAAGTGCTTTCCCCACCCCACCCCTATACCCAAAAGCCTGCTTCTCCTGATACCATTCCTTCTTTCTGTGGTACTACCATTCACCTTTTGTAACCTTAAGATTATCCTTTATTCTTCACTCTCATATTTCAGCCAATGTCACCACATTTTTTTTTTGCATACAATCCCTCTTCTCTATCCTTACTACTGCCATCTTATTATGGGCTCTTATTTTTACATATTTGTACTGTCGACAAGTCTTTAGGAGTTTTCCTTCTCTCTCTTTCTTTCTATATGCAGCTACCGGAGTACTAGGCTTTACACATCTGATCATGTCACTTTACTTTTAAAATTCAGTTGCTCTTTATTGCCCACCAGAAGAGTTTGAGGTCTCTGTAATCTAAGGCTGCCCTATTTTCAAGTCTCATCTCATATTACTCCTATCAGGTCTATATACTCAGCCAAAGTACCTTATTGTCTTCCCCTTGAGCATAGGTTGAGTTCTACTGCCTCCGTGGCTTAGTAGCAACTATTCTTTATGCCTAGAATATCTTTTCAGATCTCCCCTTCTTGAAGCCTATTGAAGTACTAACCATCATTTTTCTGTTTTTTAAATTAAATTTGCTTTTTTGCAGTTAGCAAGCTTTGATTTTTTTTTTCTTTTCCACCTTACTGGGGAAATAAAAATCCTTGTAATAAATAAATATTGTCACGCAAAACAAACCCCAAACCATCTCGAATACCACATCCTCTATCCAGGATTTTCTGAATACTATAATTCTCACTGTCTTTTCCTTTGTCCTTGTTCCGCCCTGCTAAGTCAGTAATGGACCTTTCTCCCAAATCACATTCTCACTCTAGACCAGTGGTGTCAGACTCAAGTAGAAATAAGTCTTTGCCTATAGCATAATGACTTAGAAAACCACAAATTAGCATTATGTGTTATATTGTGTTTTTATTTATTTTATAAAAGATTACCCACTTATAACACTTCTGCTTTACACTTTTAAGCTCCAAGAAGGAAAGAACTGAGACTTATTTTCTGTTTCCCTAGAATGGTGTGTATTATGTTTGTTGTATATAGTTTGTTTAGGCGATTTCTGCCATTCTGCCCTGCTTTCCTGTAGTTTTTTGTATTGACTGGCCATTTAGAATCTCCCTGATTGTTTTCCATGAAGGAACTACTACTAGCAAAGAAACAATAGTAAGTAAAAGGCAGAATAAAGAAGACCCAGGAGGTAGACACTTAATGTTTATTGAATTGAATGTAATTAAATTGTGGGATTCTTAAAGGGGATGCCACTTTTCATTATCATAATTAGTTACAATTCTAAATGTTATCGCAGAAAACAACTGTAGACATTCTCTATTAATGCTGTAGTTTGCTCATTTAGTAAGTATAGCTGAGTCTATAAATGTTATGAAAGTGATGTGTCTCGGTAAAAATCAGTATTGTCCATTATTAAGACTTTAACCTGTGGACAAAATTCCAAATATCTCCGCATAGATTTTTCTGGGATTAATTAAGAGAAAAGATATAAACTTGCTGGAATGCATAATTGCTAGCTGCCAAAGAGAGATGTTAAACCTTCCCTCTCAAGGAAATAGCATGGTACAGTGAAAGCATGCTGAATTTGGAGTCAGTGAACCTTATTTTATTAAGCACCCATGTTCCAGGGAATGCCCTAAGTGCTGGGAATACAAATCATAGGGGAAAGAGCCCCTGCACTCAAGGAGCTTACAGTCTAATATATGAAGACAACACACAAAAGGAATCTGAAAGAACAGAAAGAAAGTGGAGACGAGAAATGCCATCCTGGTGCAGCCAGGTGAGAAGCAACTTGTCTGTTTTGGAGTTCATGCCTCTGACCTCCAATCAAAGGGAAATAGGAGATAGTGTTGCAGTGTGAGTACCAAGGTTGATTCTATCATGCAGGGCAGGATGATGAGGTTTTCCAATCACGAGGTTTCTGGGGCATGGCAGAGGAAGGAGTCAGAAGTCCAAAGTACTTCAGCCAGATGGGAAACGAGACTGGATAGGAATCCTAGTTCTGACAGCTTTGGGCAAGTCCCATGACCTATTCAGGTCTTTCATGTGGCTCATGTCTAAAACTGAGGGACTTCGCCTAGATGACTGAGGTCTCTTCCAGCTCTAAATTTTTGATCCTATGAGGTTTTTTCCTATTCTGTTATCTGTTTATCATGGCACTATAATCACCTTCCTAAAGACTTTTCTAGCAGTTTCTCAACATCTCTGGATTTGTTTGTGTTAGTAAGAATTTGGAGCTAGAACTTTTTAAATGTAACTCATCACTATCTCAGTTTTTTTTTAATTCCTTTTCTGTGGGTATTCGGTGGGTATTAAATACAAATACTGTATTCGTAGGTACAGATGAACTTCTGGTTACACCTTGAGAGATCTTATGTTTCATGTTAAGTAATGTAGTTTCCAATGAGCTAGATGTGTACCTAAATACTTGCCCAGAATTTTTGCTTTTTCCAGAAAGCCTTATAGCTAGATTATTCACTTTTATTTGTTATATCACATTTATTTAAATGTCTAAACGGCCTACTGAGATTGTATGGTTTTAAGTATATGAAAGGGCTCATACTGCAATGTGCAGATAGATGCTTAGAATGTTAACAATTTCAGAAAGCAATTTTTTTCACTAACTCTTTTGCTTTTGGACCTTTTCCTGAATTTCTGAAAAATTAATGAATGAAGAGTTGGCTTTTGATTAGTAAATACAGGTTCTTATAGCATATTTTCATACTGATTTTGCTATAAAATTTAGCTGTAGTTTTTAAATCGGTGTTCTACTGTATGTGGTATTCAGACTACATACTTATTGTAGAAACTTTCATTGGAAAAAATTCTCCAAGTCATCTTTTATATCTGTCATTTGTCTCTTTCAGTTGTTACAGGAGCTGTGCACAGTGTTTAATGTAGATTTACCTTGCCGTGTAAAGTCTTCCCAGTTGGGGATTATCAGCAATAAACAGACGCATACCAGCGCCATAGTAAAGCCACAGTCTAGCTCCTGCTCGTATATCTGCCAGCACTGCCTCGTCCACCTTGGAGACATCGGTGAGCCTTTGAAGCGAAAAGATCAGTGAGATGCTCCTTTCTAACTTGCAGTACAGTCGTAGAAAGAAGCCTATTTACTTTCAGCTGACCAGCAACTTAGTGAAGCATTCTGAATTGAGATTTTATGAGGGTGATGTGAAATGTGCTATAAGGAATGTAGAATCTCTGGGTGCTTTGGAATAGGCTTAAGCAAGAAGCCCTTGAAAAAAACAGCTTCCACATCAACACAAATCTTATGCAGACTAAGGGACAGTGTCGTTCTATGAGTATATGGTAAATAGCAAAGATTTAGTTTATGTTAGGCTTTTTAAAGTATTCTAAGTAAGGCTATACTGTTTTACATTTGTGAAGTTTTTTTCCTTATGTTTGTTATTCCTTTTAGAAGCTAACTGACTAGTTTATTATTCCTTTTTATTGATATACTAGGAGTTAGTAATTTTTAAATAACTTTATTTCTTTTCAAAATTTTCTAGAAAAGGATTCATGTTTCTTATGCGTTTATTTTAGCTGAGTGCTTTCTGCTCCTCTTGTTTGTTTCTGCAACTTGTCTATTCCTTTAAAGGTGACCTAAAATGGTTATAAAATAAATTAACTATAGGATTATGTATTAGTTGTCCTAAAATAGCAGATGAGGGAAAGGTTGACTTTAAGTTAGCTTTTTTTTAGGTCTTTTGATGTCCACAGCATTGGCTCCATGTGGGGTCCAGTCAAAATTAGCATGAGATTCTATCTGTAGGAGAGACTAAAGAAGCGGTGTGTTTGTGAGTTGTTCTTGCTTTAACTGTATTTTTTGCACACACATCCTTTATATCCCAAAAGGGGTTTGGAGGCATTTTAAAAATCACATTGAGATTTTAAAGAAATAAACTATTTGCCAGATCGTATTGTATAGTGTTTTTTGTTTTGTTTTGTTTTTAAGTGCCATATAAAATCACCCCTTCTTGTGGGCCGGCTCCAGGTCACCAGCATAGTCCATAATGGGAGCTGGTGATGCATGACACTGGAGGACCTGAAAATGGGGGCTAGGTAAGCTTTACAATTGGTTACATGCTGAATGTCCCAAATAATAGAAGAAGACGGACACTGCACACATAATCCTACAGTTAATTTATTTTAAACTATTTATATGCTCTCTCTGTAATGAGTCGTAAGTAAATTGTATTATGTTTATAGTCTGTAGATTTTTAAACAAACAGGCAGGAAAATTGGGGAAATTCAGAAAGAAAAAGAAGTTTTGGTGTTTCATTTGTTCACCTTATTTTTTTCCTGCTTTCAGCTCGCTATAGAAACCAGACCAGCCAGGCAGAGTCCTACTATAGGCATGCAGCTCAGCTTGTCCCCTCCAATGGTGAGTCTGAGTCCTATAAAGATTAAAGAGCAGTTGGGCATCTGTTTCATTCTTTCCAAATATGAGGAGATTACTCCTGTATATTTTTAAAGGCTCATTTTCAATTTTACAATGGTGATATGTGAGAGGCATCTTGTCCTTGAAGCTGTCCTTGAAGCCAGGAATACTTGGGCAAATCGTTGAAACTCTGAGTGCTCCAACTTTCTAAGACTGTAATTTGCAGAGATGTCAGCCTGTATTAATAGAGGGAGTTTCCTCTACCACTGAAGACATAGGTCTGGTCATTGTGTGGCATAAACGTGTGGTGCAGCGAAAAGAAACACTGGATATAAGTCATTGCACCTAGTTTCAAATCCTTTCTCCTCCATTTTCCTTTGTGACCTTGGACAAACTCCCACATCTCTCTAGGACTCAATTTCCTCATCTTTTATAAAATGTCTGAGTTGGACTAATTAACATCTAAAGTCATTTTTCCTCTCTAAACCTATGATCTTATTTTAGACTTTTCCTTCTGAATGTCACTGTGCATACTAACATTACTATTGATATAAAGTGAATTTTTTTTTAATCAAGCAGATTATAAAATAGACATTCTCCAATGAGTTTTCAGACAGTTTCTAAAAAACTTTTAACTTCTTGGTGTCCCTGAAAGAACTGTTCTCTTAGCTTTAATTCAATTAAGGATTTAATTATTTAATTACTTTGAATTGATTGAATTAATAAATAAATAAAAATAAGTAATAAATAAATCAAAAAATTTAATCAATTAAGGAACTTTTAACAAGAATTAAGTACTATACTCTTTTATCAGTTCTTGTTAAGCTGCATCTTAACCACATTAGGTCCTCCAAAAAGATGTCTTTTGAGACTTTTGGGCCCTTTTCCTTCTGCTTCAGTCAGATGGCTTAGAAACTGAAATGTGGGTTCATGTCAGGTGGTAAAGTTTGATCTGCTTTTTGGGAGCCTAAATTTAGGGCTGGAAGAAATCTTAAATACTGTCTAGTTCGGCCTCTTTTTTCCACAGTTAAAAAATTTTATTTTAATCAGTCAGGAATCTGCAATTTGACAACACGAGAAAAACAAAACCCATTGCAAAGATGTATGATCAGTCAAAACAAATTTCCACATAAGCCATGTCCAAAAAATTTTTTATCTTCTTCTCCATTCATAATCACCTTTTTACAGATAAAAACATTGAGAGCCCCAGCAATGAAGGACTGGGCCCAAGGTCACACATGGACAGGAAGTGGCAGAGCTAGATTTCAGAGCCACACTGCCCCATTCATTCAAATCCAGCCTCCTTTCCCTGGACCACACCTTCACACAGGTCCCCTTCCCCTTCAAAGCCACTTGAGGTCGTGCATTAGCTCATGAACCTCTTGATTTACATATAGAATAACCATAGGTTTGGAATTTCTAGATTCTGGTTTTGAATTCTAAGATTGCTTTCTTGTATCATAGTGTTAGATATTTGACAGCTCCATAAATAAGGATGTGTTTCTTCCCCTAGGTCAGCCTTACAATCAGTTGGCTATTTTAGCTTCTTCCAAAGGAGACCATCTGACCACAATTTTCTACTACTGCAGAAGCATCGCTGTGAAGTTCCCTTTCCCAGCTGCCTCCACTAATCTTCAAAAAGCACTTTCTAAAGCACTGGAAAGGTTTGCCCAACTTCTCTTGGGACTCTTTTTATTCACCTGTGGTAGGCCTAGCTGTACAGTTTGTATGTCAGATAAGAGTTGCTACATTTGTGCATCTCACATTCATATGGCACTTTGAGGCTTACAAATAAGACAGCTCCATCTATTCTACCTGTCTTTTTTTTTTTAAGCATGGAGTCAATGTAATAGAAATGTAGAAATTTGTGTATGTGTTCAGTAGAGTAGATAAGGAAAAAGACTAGAGAAACATCTGAGCTACATCTGTTGGGATATATATTGGTAAGTTCAGCCATATTTTATGCTATGATTTTAGTGGGAAGTACATTCAGTTCCACAAAGAACCCTACTGTTTCATTTGCTTACAAAGGTGTAATTTGTGTTGGGAATCTTTAAGAGATTAGTCATTTTTGCTACTTAAGACTGAAAAAAGTTTTGTTTTTTTTTTTTCATATGTTACAGCCGGGATGAGGTGAAAACTAGATGGGGTGTTTCTGACTTCATCAAAGCCTTTATTAAATTCCATGGTCACGTGTATCTGAGCAAGAGTTTAGAGAAGCTGAGCCCTCTTCGAGAGAAATTGGAGGAACAGTTTAAGGTCAGAGCACAAGGAAACATAATTCTTTATTATTTCTAAATCCAAAAATATGAAATTGGGTTTGGCTAAAAGGTCTCCTGATTTTAATAGTTAACTCCCACAACTATCAGGGATACATATTGCAGAAGATCACTTGGAAAAATCATGGAAGAAAGCAACAATGCTTTCACTGTTGAACTGCCAAATAGCAGATCGTGCAAAGGACAGCATCTCCTTTCTCAGTCCCACGAGTGGGGCTGATCCAGGATTCTAAAGTACCACTTTTGACTATCCTAGTGTGCTTGAGTTATTTCCAAATGTCAATAGGTAAACAGTAGCTTGGTTATTTACTTGGTAATTAGTCTCATTTTCCACATCCGTTATTCTGCTTCTCCTTATGATATTTAAATTTTAAGAACTAGGTCCAGGAACTTCATCTGTTTCCAAAGGAATTTTTCCACATTGTTTATGTGCGAGAAGGAAATAAAAATTGTCTCTTTTTCTGAAAGACTTTTGTTCTGCTTATATATGCATTTGACCTAGAATGAATTTATTGGGAGGGAAAGTAGCATTCAACCTCATGTGTTTATTGAGGGAATACCCAGATACAATCTTACCTCTTTATATATGTATGTCTATTCTGAGTGGTCTTTTCTTGTTTTGTTTTGCAGGGGGGAAGGCAGGGCAATTGGGGTTAAATGAGTTCCCCAGGGTCACACAGCTAGTGAGTCAAGTGTCTGAGGCCGGATTTGAACTCAGGTCCTCCTGACTCCAGGGCCAGTGCTCTACTCACTGTGCCAACTAGCTGCCCCATTCTGAATGTATTTAAAAAGTCTGGAAAAATACTGCATAATTATTTCTTATGCTGTACCTACAGAAATATTTCACTATCATCTCTTAGTCCAAAGGTCTTGAAAACTGACTCTAAGATAAGTTCACGCCAAATTTTATGGGATATTCATTCAACAAACATTGTGCCAAGTGCTACATTAAGCTGATAGTGGTGGACACATTCAGTACTTAAATTTACACAAAAGCTTTTAATATCCCCTGCGTTTTCTGTTCATTTCAAATGGGCTAATCTGAGCCCAAACAGAAGGTTTAACATTATGGCGATATCTGAAAAGCATTATTATGTGAGTCTTAAATTTCTCATTTCCATTAATAAAAGATTTAGCTTTGAACTGTTCAGCTTGGAGAGGAGTGATCGTGGTTTAGTGCTTTCTTAGTAAGTCTTGATTATAAAAGAACTATTATGAAAAGAACACATGTGATTCTCCACTGACACCAGGATGTAGGTAGTAGTCTCAATTGTAATTTGTCCATCATGAAATTACATTGCAATGAGAGGTTATGGATTCTTCTTTTGGGAAAATTTTTTACGAATTCAATTGTCAGATGATTAAGGTCCCATCCAGCCTTGAACCTATGAAAAGCATTACTTTTTAAGTGAAGCATTGCATAAGGCAGGCCTGTGAACCATAAGGGTTGGGAGGAGGGCAGGGAAGAAGGGTGAGTTATTGAAGCATGTTTCTGTTGCTTAGTTGGTTTTGTTTTGGGATTTTTTTGGCTTGGATGTGTGGGTATAGCCTTGTCAGACCTTGCCTTCAAAATCTGATTATAGATCATGAAATGGCTGTTTGGCGCAATTGTTCCCAAGCTTTTGAAGAAACCATGTGCTTTTCTCCTTGCCCCTGTTTTTATTTTTTAAATGCTCCCCCACTTTTCCTTAAATAATATATATTTATATGTTGAATTGTTGAGAATTTCAAAGTTTTTTCAGTTTTTTTTAAGGTTACAGGTTTTAAGGAACCCAGTTTACTATATTATACTTGTTAAAATGAAAGATAACTAAATACACAATTGTCTCATAGTCCTATACAGATTGGTGGTGATGTAGGTTTTGATTCTGTGTCTTGTGAGGCCATGGGAGTAGAGGTGAGGGTAGTGGGAGGTGCTACAGCTATCTTACTGATTAACTTCTTGTAGTATTGTCTCATGTATAATTATTTACTTTTTTTTTTTTAAATACTGTGGTCTAAAAAACCATGTTCATCCCTTATGTCTTCTTCTCAGATATGTACACGCACACAGAGAACCTTACCTCTTCTGCAAGTATTTTAGAACAATTTAATTATCTACTAGTCATATATAATTTAATAATTTCAATAACAATTTCTAGGCAAAGAATCAGCATGAGTCCTTTCAGTCCAAATCAAGATACTGAATTTTAAAAGTTACAGCAATAGGATTTAAAATGAAATCACTTATTTATTCATCTCTAGCCATACTTAGGTGGCCGTAAATGCATTTTGACCAATTTAATTGTGTTAAAGATAACTCTTATATTTGATTATATATGTAAAGTATTCCTGTCTATTTTTCAGAGACTGCTATTCCAAAAAGCATTCAACTCTCAGCAGCTAGTTCACGTCACTGTCATTAACCTGTTTCAACTTCATCACCTTCGTGACTTTAGCAATGAAACTGAACAACACAGTTACAGCCAGGATGAGCAGCTGTGTTGGACGCAGCTACTGGCCCTCTTTAGTGAGTATTACAATATCTCAGTTTGGTCTGTGTCCCTTTCCTAGCTCTTAGTTTGCACACATTAGAAATGGAATGTTGCCGCTCTTTTTCATTATAAAGAGGCAGTGAGTGGCCTTTTTTAATGAGTTCTTTTGTTCAGCATTCATATTGTTACTTTTAATTTAATTGGTTCCATGAGCCTCTCACTGAGTGTTTTCTCTGTGGCACAGAGAAAACTCTTGGGAGGGAAAGAAAGTTTTGACAGGATATAGCAAAAGACTAATAATTGGCTTTCTTTTATTTGGATTGGTATACTGTTTCACATCTTTCTATGTTCTGGGTTATCTCTTTCTTTTTCTCTCCCAAGTCTCTTTTCTTGGCATCCTGTGCAAGTGCCCTCTTCAGAATGAATATCAGGAGGAATCATGCAGTGCATATCCCCTTCCTGCTGTCAAGGTCTCAATGGATTGGCTGAAACTTAGACCCAGTGTTTTTCAGGAGGCCGTGGTTGATGAAAGACAGTAGTAAGTATTTTAAAACTTGGTTTGACTGTGTGTGGTGTGAGAAATGCTCTGATTTGTGTGATTTTCATAGACATGTAAAAACTCTTCTAAAACAACATTTAAACAGTAAGTTGTGTTGTTTGTTCTAGATATTATTGGAAAATAGGACTGAAGACTTATTTTGTGTTTTTTATTTGTTTATTTGAATTCCTTCTTTAAAAAACAAGTCCTGAGGATATGTGACCCACTCCTACCCGCTCTATCCTTAGAGATGAATCATCCTGTTGCCAGCTTGGATGAAAACAGTGCTCCCATTTTTCAAGTTTATTTCTTGTACATTTACAACACACCTTAACATGTCTATTTGGAAGTTGCAGGAAGTAGAGAAGATATATTTTTTTCCTTTTTTATTGTTCACATAAACTGTTGCTATTACTATTATATTAATTTTTATAACTAGTTTGGAGGGAAATTTAAGATATTTGGATATAGAGACAATAATAGCTGGTTATTCATTACTGACTGCCTAATTGCTACCTTCAGAGCATTTCTACATTAAGTTTTGTTGTTGAATTTATTGTGATAAATGAAAACAATATGATTTGCCAAAGAAGCCCAGCATTTAAAGTTTACCTACAAAGTGAAGGGCCTCATTTAAAAAAATTTTTTTTTTCATAAAAATGAGTTCTTTATTGGAGGAGTAGGGAATAGAATTTTTCTTTGGGAATCTAGAATTTAAACCTCTTTACCCATGGTCACTTCCTAAAATTGACCTAGCCAAGATTAGGATCCTTTTGTCTTTCTACTTATGTATAAGTTATATCTGTTATATCTATGAAGCTTACAATTCTAGTCTTGATCGTTTTGGACAGATCCACAGGTAGAACTTAGCAATGTAATACTGTGAATCTGATAAAATCTTCTGCATTAGCATTCAAATTTTCCAAGTTTTCTTCCTCCATACACTTTTTCATCTACTGTCTTGATTTATACAATTCCTCCTCTCCTCCCAACTTAACTTTTAAAGCCTGTTCTTTTTGCTTTGGTTCAGTAAACCTTGAGAACAGTACTAATAACGTTTGTAATTCTGTGATTTGCCAGGAGATTGTTCAGTATTTGTGAGCTAGAATTCAGAATCTTTCTAAAATGACTTTTTTTGTTATTCTAAAGTGGTTGATGTCTTTCTTCCAGCCCTGCTATGACTTGTATAGAAGGGTAGTAGACTAAACAGAAGAACTCTGTTCTTTCATGTACTGCAATTTGGAATGATGAGAAAATAACTCAAATAGTGTATTTTGAGACCTAAAATCACAAGCATATTCAAAGTAGCTTCAGCTTCTTCTATCTGGGTCTTAACATTTTCAATTTATAGATTTTTACCCCCTGCATCCTTCTTCTATAATAAATTCTGTCTTAAGTACTAATGTATATGGATTTCTTTTTCTTTGTGGGAAGCAAATTAGCATTGGTTCTCCAAGGCAGTTTATCCACAAGTAAACTCATCGAGCTGTTTTCTACAATTTTTTTTTCCTGAGAACTCATTTTTCTTTCATGAAAACATTGTGTCCATCATTGCAGTCTGGAAATTCTTTTTAAATTTGCAACTGTTTCTTATGACTATGATACATTCTATCCCAAATATTTTCAGCACACATGCACATTGGAAAGAAGTTTTGAAGACTAATCATAGTAGCAGAGTATGTTATGTTCTTAAAATCTCTAAATATGTGCCTCATACCCACCTTTCAAGATAGGCATTTATATTTATTTAATCAATAAATGAGCCACTTTTGGGGGGAGTGTTTCAGGTCAGATTTTCATTTCTTTCTCTGCTACTCCCAAATATTAATGTGTGTTCACAGAATGTAAATAATTTTGATAGCTTAAGAGAAAACTATGTATGAAGAGCCACGGATTCAGTCTGATTTCTCTCTAACAATTAATATCCTTTGTGACTTTGAGCAAGTTGTAATCTCTCCTGGGTCTAAGTGTTTGTTCATCTCTAAAATGAGGAGATTGGACTTTATGGCATCTAGAGTTCCTTCCAGCTCTTGTTCTCTGATGAAACTATTATTTGAAAAAGAAACTGAATCCCTATTTACACAAGCAGTAACATGCCCTGCAATATTGGTCATATCTATGATGTATTGGAACTTAATCAAATATAATATGTGAAAGTGCTTTAAGAGTCTTAATTATAAGCTCCCTGTTGAAGAAATAATGTTGCGGTTGATCAGGATACAGGTCTTTATTTTACCTTGTATGTCCTTATAAAAATGGATGGTTATCTTTGATTTCTAGCATCTGGCCCTGGCTGATCTCTCTTCTAAACAGCTTCCAGCCACATGAAGAAGATCTCTCCAGCACTAATGGTGAGAATTTTCCTACTTTTTCTGTTTCCCAGTAACTAATAATAGTCTTATGGCCAGATTAGATGAATTCAGGGCTTACCATAGCTTAGTTATAGGAATCACGTTCTAATTGCTTTTTAGTTATTCATGTTATATGGTTCATGTGCCTGATTGTAACCTCCTTGAAGACATAGGTTTTTAATTTTCATCTTTGTATGCCCAGCATTGAGCACCTTTAAGGCCTTGCACAGATGCCATGTAAATAATAAGGACTTGATAAATAATTATCAGGTGAATATTTCATTTCTTTTCACTTCACACAGTTTTAGCTGGGGGGAAGAGGAAGTGTCCTTTGATTTGAATAGGTAGAAATTGCTCTATGGTGTTAACCCCTGTATCTTCCCTTATTATTCATATGCTTCCCTTATTCTTTCCACTTAATCACCATCCATAGTATAGAAAGGGTTGGTTTGGGGAACTCATTTTAGTTAGCTAGAATTTTAGCTTCTCATCCATCATCTTCTCAGGTCCCAGGTGTTAGGTATAACAAAAACAAATGAGATAGATTTTCATATCTAGTGTTTGTAAATGCCATTTTGAAGTGTTTGAAAATTGTTCTATTTGTAGCAAGAAGACTTTTTTTTTTTTTAAGATAAGAGCTGTGGGCTGCACATAACCTTAGAAGAGGTTCATCATTTGTTCATTTCTTGAGCTGTACTATGGTCTGAATATTTATATTTATTTAATAACAATGTGAATTAATACAGATTTTCTGTATCCTTTATTTTCATCTATTCATTTACTTTTTAGCTACTCCACTTCCCGAAGAGTTTGAGTTACAGGGATTCTTAGCCCTAAGACCTTCTTTCAGGTATGTGGTGCCGTTATTAATGGTTACACTATTAAAATGAAGGGTAAATACACATTTCAGATGGAGAGGACTTTGACATGCTCCTGCCCTCCTACTACTGTGAGCTATAAAGATAACAACTAGTAGTGAGGGCTCATGGCTGTTGAAGCAAGATTTAATGTAATAAACATACTATACATTTTAACAGCCTCTGGATGTTTTGAAGTGCTCTTAATGTTTTCCATCATTCAAGCTATTTTCCCTACCTTTTTAATTTTTCAAATGCATGATATCAGGTTCCATATTATCTATAATAAAACTTCACTAATTCTCATTACACTAATTTGCAGTTGTGATCAGGCCATGGACTAAGCATAAATTTTCCATACCTATATAAGAGGACTTTACCAGACATCCTAATAGTCAGATAATAAATAACAAGCAGCCACCATAGTGGGCCACCTCCTAGGGATATTCAAAAAAGGCGGGGGGAAACCTTTTCTTTAAGGAGCTCACAGTATAATAGGGGAGATGACGTACAACCAGCTGTTCACAAACAAGTTATATATGGGATAAAATGGAAATAATCAGAGGGAAGACCCTAAAATTAAGAGGAATGGGGAAAGGCTGCTTGTAGAAAACAAGATTTTAGTTAGGACCTGAGGGAAGTTAATAAAATTGAGAAATATTGAAAGAGTAAGTTTTCAAATACTGTGGGGCATGCAGTACAAAAAGTTGATGTGCAAATTAAGGACCATTCACATCTTCTATTTGTTGTTTTATCCCAATTAGAGTGTGAGCCCCTCGAGAGTAAAAACTGTTTAGCTTTTCTCTTTGTGTCCCCAGCAATTACTAGTGCTTAGTGTTTGGCACATCGCTAGCTCTTAATAAATGTTTTTTCATTCATTTATTCATCTATTCATGAAAGCAGTTTAGCCAAGGGAGAACTAACTAACTCTCTTTCTCTTTCTTCCTTTCTTCCTTCCTTTCTTTATTTCTTTCTTTTTCTCCCCCTCCCTCCTTTCCCCCTCTCTTCATCTCTCTTCTTCCTTCTCTTTCTCCTCTCTCCTCTTTCCCCTCTCTGTTTTCTCCTCTTCCTCCTCCTCTTTCCCTGTCTCCTCTCTCCTTCTGTCTTTTCTCTTTCTCTCTTCTCTCTCTCCTCTTTGCCCTCTCCTCTCTCTCCTATCTTCTATCCCCTCCCCTTTCTTCCTTCCCTCCCCCCTGCATTATTAGTACTACACATACTTAAATAACTTCATTTTATATTAATCTAAAATTGTAGACTGGACTTCTCAATTAGTGATAGTTAGGCAAACTTTCTGATTCTCGTTCACTAAAAACATCTAAGAGGGAAAAACTACCTATGTGAGGTATGTGTTAAAGGTGATATTTTCCTTCCTGATTATTACCTTTTGATGACAGCTAGGAGACAGTGGGTAGAGTGCTTGGCCTGGAGTCAAGGAGACTCATTTTTCTGAGTTGAAATCTAGTCACATACTAGCTTACGACACTTAACTAGCTGCACGACCCTGAGCAAATCACTTCGTACTTTTTGCCACAGGTTTCCTCATCTATAAAATTAGCTAGAGAAGGAAATGGCCAAATCACTCCAATATCTTTGCCAAGAAAACCCCAAATGGGGTCCTGAAGAATGAGACATGACTGCAAATGACTGAACAAAAAAACAACAATGTTAGAGTTGACAAAGTCCACAAAATTATTTAGCTCTGTACTTAACATAGATCTTGCTATATAATGCATTCCCATTAAAGCTTTCTTTTTAACAATGCGTTATCTTCCATGCGTTGTTCCATTTATTTCTACACACTTTCTGTGTTCATTCTTGGGAAGTATCAGCAGTATTTATTAAAAAAACAAGGTCCTGAAAATCCAAGTTGCACAGTAACATGATTATAATCTAGGCAAATTATTGAGCCGTACAAAATCTCAATTTACTGTCCTATATAACATGCAAGAGAAAGCCTTAATTCATATAATTAAGAGGTATGGAAATGTAATCTGGCAGCCCTAGAAAGCAAGAGAAAAGTAAAACTATTACTTTAATATGAGGAATTATGACAGTCCTATCCTTTCTGCACTAATTAATCATTTTTATACTGTGTAGTTGATTCACTTCAGTACTTTGGTTCTGATATTTCATTGCAGTGGCAGAGTATAGAGTTTTAAAAATAATAGGACCCTTATATCATCTAGTTCTACCTCCTCATTTTACAGGAAAGAAGTTTAATGACACAGGAATAAAGCACCTTGCCCAATGTCATGCAGCTGGTTTGTGGCAGAGTAAAGAATCTCCTGATAGTAATTACTCTATAGTCAAAAAGTCCAAAGTCATTTAAGCTAGTAAGTATACATCATGCAAAAGGTGTTTGGGGCTAATTTTATTTTCTTTTTGCTTATATCATTTCTAGGAACTTAGATTTCTCCAAAGGCCACCAGGGGATTACAGGAGACAAAGAGGGACAGCAGTGGCGAATTCGCCAACAGCGTTTGATCTCTATAGGCAAATGGATTGCTGATAATCAGCCGAGGTATCCATCCCCAAGGCTTCTGGTGTCCTTTTACCTGTCTGTTTAACGAAGTTACTTTTAGCCTTGTTAAGGCAGTAATTAAAATCCTTAAGTTAGACCTTGGTTTAAACAAGGACCAGTTTATATTCCCCCAGTATGGTGATTTATGTATGTTTGTGTGCATAGGTACTTTGCTTATTCCCAGACATCATTGTTATAACAGAATCACTCTATAACATAGACTTGGGTATAAATTTGACTTTGTAGTGCATACTACGGTGAAACAGTGATGCATATGTAGAACAGAGGGAACAAAATGTATGTGGTGACGCTTGTATAAAGCTCTAAAGGATGAAGAGAAGTGCTTGGAACCACAGAGTGACTGTAACTTATTTGTTAAGTCTTGCAGACACTCTTATATTTGGCTGTTTGCTGTAGTGAATATAGCTGGCCCACATTGACTGACTGTTGGGACTCTATACAGTTCATTTATGACTTAGAAGGTTTGTGTTTTTCATGTGTGGATTTATTTTTATTTTCTTTTAGGCTGATTCAGTGTGAAAATGAGGTGGGGAAATTGTTGTTTATCACAGAGATCCCAGAGTTATTACTAGAAGACCCCAGTGAAGCCAAAGAGAACTTCGTCCTTCAAGAAGCCTCCCTTGTGGAGTCCCTACCTGCGGAAGGGAGCCCGGGGCTGAAATCCGTGCTGTCTACAGGCAGAAGCGTGAGCACCAACTGCGACACCACGGAGAAACCCATGGTCACCTTCAAGGAGAACATTAAGCCTCGAGAGGTGAACAGAGAGCAAGGAAGAAGCTACCCACCCAAAGAGGTGAGAAGGGACTGTAGCAAAGGCATAGCAGTTACTAAAAGTGGTGGAAAGAAGGACAACAACAAGAGGAACAATGAGACCAAGAAATGCACCTTAGAGAAGTTGCAGGAAGCGGGAAAGCAGAGTGTGGCAGTGCAGGTAAGACGCGCTTGAATCGAACGTACAAGGAGGACTTGGCGGGAAGCAGAGCTTTGGTTGTGCCCTGAGCCCGTCTGGCGGCCGAAGGACGGTCTGCGCTCTTCTACTCGGGGCCCAGGTACATTGGAGCTGGGGGAAAGCTGCGGGAGGAGCTCGCCTTGGTAACCTGCCAGGGCTTGGAATTTGAGTAAGATTCTGACTCAGTCTGTGTTTATGGAAGGGGGACCGGTGGCACTGATTTTTGGTCCCAGTCCTTGGAGTCTGGTCGTTTGATTTAAACAAGTCTGCCAACAATTTAAGCTTACTGTAGACTCAACCTTCCGTCATTCCAGCGGCTATAGAGTAGTCTTGGAAAGCATGAATCCTATTTGTAAGTGCTGTTAGGGAAGGCAGTCTTTCCCCTGATCCCAGATAGAGCCACTAGATCCCTGGTCTCATTACACTTAACTGTTTAAAGATTTCATTGAGGGACATGAGAATTCTTGACACACCCACTGTCATTTAATTCAGCTGGGGAAACATACTGTCTATGTGGACGTATAACATCACTGCTAGGTTAAGCTTGACATTTCTTACACTGATGTAGTTTTAAGCTTTAATCACTTAAAAACTGAACTAAGACTATCGAAACATCCTACACTGCTAGCTCCTTGTTTATCACCTTCATTTCTTCATGTGCACGCATGAACGTGATGTATATTCACACACATGCATATGTGTGTTCCTCACTCTTTCCTCCCCAAGAGCCATCCCTTATAGCAGAGCATTTAACCACCACCCAAGTGAGCAAAACCAACCAAAACATCAACTAAGTATGCAGTGTTCCACACCCATAGTCCCCCACCTCTGCCAGAAAAAAATTGGGAGGGGAGGTGCATTTTAAAATGTTTTCTTTAGGGCCAACCTGTGCCCTGTATCACTACAATTACACATAATTCAGTTATTTTTATGTCTTTCTTTCCATTTTCATTGTTGAAGCCACTGTATATGTTATTTTCCATTTCTGCTCTTCCTTCACTTTGCATCAGTTACTATACATACAAGTCTTCCCATTCATTGAATTAGCTCTTTCTAATGATGCTGGTTTGTTAACTTTTATAGCAAGATTAAAGTAAGAACAGGAAGCACGCAGTTTGGTGGAAGGTGGGAATGAGGAAAAGAACCAGCCAACCAAATGAATAGAAAGCCAAGAAGTAGAAGAGACATGCAGCTGACTGCCAGGCTCTTACCTGCAACTGTATCTCCCCCAGGTCCAGGCTTGAGGTCATCCTCTTTTTTATTTCCTAGCCAGCCCAAACCTGCCTGCCCAACCTATGGCTAATGTTTGTCCAACTTCACACATTCCCCCTCCCCCGAATCTCTGCAGCATCCTGTGCTCTCTGTTGTCACAGCTCTTATCTAGTCTCCTGTTGCTGATGAACCAAACTGCCAAGAATCTAAAGGGCCACTTTGAAGGGAGGGCTTTTGAGGCCAGGACCCCAGCTCTGGCTGTTGAGACCTGAACCCCTCCAGTTATGTATGCACACAGTTGAACATCAGTCTGGAGGAGGTTGGTGTCAGGGTGGGCAGGAAAGAGACAGTGACTGGTAGTCAGAATTTGATGGTCCAAGATCTGCCTGAACCCATGAGAGGCAATGACGGGTAAGCAGAGTGTGTTGGACGTAAAGCCAGCAGGTGCAGGTCTGGGTCGCCCACCAGCTGTGCCATCGGGCAAGGCGGGCCACCTCTCTGAAAGTCAGTTTCCTCATCTGCAGAATGAGCAGGTTGGCCTAGGTTATTTCTGCATTGCCTTCCATCACCAAATCATTCTGAAGGTGGAGGCTTCCTGACCTGAGGCTGATGGCAGCAAGTGGTTATTTTTAAATTCTCTAGATGAAGAAAATGATTTTGTGTAAAAATAGATGATTTTTGTTGGGTAACATTACGTCCTAATAGCATGTAATTTTTCTGACCATTCATTTATCTGTTTTCTTGTTCTAAATGCCCATGAATGAAATTTTTTATAAAAGTACTCTACAGCATAATGCATTGCCTATGGTAAACATTTAATGTTTGTTGGTTTTAAATGTTGGAAGTCGCTGATGCCTTCTTCAAAAGTAGATCCTTCTTTCTTACCCTAGCCTCTGGTTCCATATAGTTAAAATGATAGTTGGCACCTTGTTTTGTTTTGTTTTGTTTTTAACGTGTTTTATAAAAGTTTTCCTGTTGCTTCTTCTTCTTGTAGGTAAAATCTCAGACTGAATTAAGGAAGACCCCAGTGTCTGAAGCTAGAAAAACACCTGTAACTCAGACCCCAAGTCAGGCAAGCAATTCCCAGTTCATCCCTATACATCACCCAGGAGCCTTCCCTCCCCTTCCCAGCCGACCAGGTAAAACCATTTATTCTCTGGAATTTCTTTTTTTTTTTGAGGGCAAGGAGTATTATTTTCTTTATCCTTGAATTTCTCCACAGGTTATCTAGCACCACCCCTTAGATATATTAGGTCAAGCGACAATGGCTCATCTTTGACCAAATTCCACTTGTATATGAAAGTGTGTTCTTGAGAGCAAATTCAGGTTCACTTCTGTATAGCCAAATGCCAAAGTTGGAAAGTATTCTCTAAATTCTTTGGAGTTTTGTTTTGTAGCGTTCTTCTCTGTGTACTAATGTCTGCATGTATCATTTGAGTTTTGCTACCAACAGACAGCAGGATTTTCCTTAGAAAACACTGGAACATTTCCTGCTTATCATTGTCAAAATTGAACATTAACAAAACTCTTGAAAAGTAGGCCTCCTGAAGAACCATCCATATGCCATATGTAGTGCGTCAGAATAAGATGAAGACTGACTATGTGTTGTGCCTTTATCTCATCAAGACATTTCATCTGCTGCATACTAGGGGTGAAAAATGGCAAAATGCCCTTACATTGTTCTGCAGGACATTATGAAGGGCTCATTGCCTTTAGCTAAGCTATCTTTCTTTTTCTATTTTAAAGGGTTCCCACCCCCAGCATATGTTATCCCCCCTCCTGTGGCATTCTCTATGGGCTCAGGTTACACCTTCCCAGCTGGTGTTTCTGTCCCAGGAACCTATCTTCAGCCTACAGCTCACTCTCCAGCAGGAAACCAGGTGCAAGCTGGGAAACAGTCCCACATTCCTTACAGCCAGCAACGGCCCTCTGGACCAGGGCCAATGAACCAGGGACCTCAACAGTCACAGCCACCTTCTCAACAATCCCTTTCATCTTTACCAGCTCAGCCAACAGCACAGTCTACAAGCCAATTGCAGGTCCAGGCACTGGCTCAGCAACAACAATCTCCTACGAAAGCTGTGCAGGCTTTGGGGAAAAGCCCTCCTCATCATTCTGGATTCCAACAGGTAACATTTAAATGGGAAGTTCTATAGTTACATCAGAAGAAAGAAAATGGCTGCTGGGATTTTATTCCAACAGGTTAATTAAAATGGTAGTTTTTATAATATGTTTCCTGTCATTGAAATGGAATCTCCCATTGGTCAGTAAGCACCTACTACGGACCAGGCATTGGACTAAGCACTGGAGATACAAAGAAGGGCAGAAGACTTCCTTAAAGGGGCTCATAGTCTAATGGGGGAGACAAGAAGCAAACAAATGTGTACAAATGAGCCTGTGTTCAGGATAAAGTGGAGATAGTCAGCAGAGGGATAATATTTTATCCAAGGAAGTTTCTGACCGGTCACATTGTTTGTCTTTATGATGGAAGAATTCTTAAGCTTTGACTACTGTTCCTTCTTGCTGCTCCTCTCTCTTTTCTCCTCTTTTAATTTTAAAGCCTTGTGTGGAATTTTCTCTAACATTTATGTGTTTTCACACTGCATGAGAAATGGCAGCATTATCTTTCCTGATTTCAGGGTACGGAATGAGTGATGCTGACAGCTGGAAACTTTGTCATTGCTGCCTATGCTAGAGGCAAGAAAATTACTTGGCCTCCGAGATGGCTAGGTTATGAGAGAGATTTTCAGTGCGTGAGCTTCATGTTCTACTGCAGGGGTGGGGAACCTGCAGCCTTGAGGACATGTGGCCCTCTAGATGCTCAAGTACAACCCTTTGACTGAATCCAAACTTCACAGAACAAGTCCCCTTAATAAAAGGATTTGTTCTGTAAAACTTGGACTTAGTCAAAAAGCCACACCCAAGGCATGTAAGCATGAAATAATGGGAAGAGAGAAGGCTCTGAAGTCTGTGCTCTGCCATTGGTGAGGCATATCTCCTTGACCAGGCCATTGTATCTCTGTAGCTCCAGCTTGTTCATCTGTATAATTCAGTGGTTGGATTAGATGACATATCTCTGGTCCATTCAAGCCGTAGTATTCTTCTTTCTCTTACTCCCCTACCCCATTTCTTGGAAGCTTGGCATACTGAAAAAACCATAAGATAATCAATAGAGTAGAATCTACTGTAGTCTAAAATATTATGGATTCTCCATTTTCATATTTGTCATAGAACAATGTTAGCACCATATTTTGATCTTGGGTAAAATCCATTTCATTTTTAGTATCAGGCAGATGCTTCCAAACAGCTGTGGAATCCACCTCAGGTCCAAGGCACCTTAGGGAAGATCATGCCTGTAAAGCAGCCCTACTACCTTCAGACCCAGGACTCCCTAAAACTATTTGAGCCGTCCTTGCAACCTCCAGTTATGCAACAGCAGCCTCTAGAGAAAAAAATGAAGCCTTTTACCATGGAGCCATATAACCAGAATCCCTCAGAAGTCAAGGTCCCAGAATTCTACTGGGATCCGACTTACAACATGGCTGATAATCGAGCAGTGATGACCCAGCAGGCGAGTGTGGACCGTCGGGGCAAAAGGCCTCCAGGCGTTTTTCCCTCCGAGCAGGATCCTGTACCCAGGATGCCATTCGAGGTGAGCATGTTTTCATATCTACAGTCAGAGGTCCCTGTTTGTGGAGTGCTCTTTGGGTACGGCTGCATGGAAAGCTGCACAATGAAATACATGTTTCCTTCTCATTTGCCTAGAAAAATGAACTTTAATCCATGTCTTTTGTTTGGTGCAAAAGAACTGATGTGTTGGGGTGTTGTGATGATTCCCCACCTATATTTGATTGCCATAGTAAAGATGGTCTAGCAGAAAATCTGTTTGTAGCATATGGCATGTTAGAAAAATAAGTAAGGGACATGGGACTAGCCCAGTAGGGCTGACTTGACTATTATGTAAAAATAGGATTATAGGGTCACTTCATTTTTTAAACCAGAAATTATTTCTTGATAGGGACAGAGTCAACTGGTTATTTATGACTGCTTTTCTTTGCCCCATCTCCTGCACAGACTACTAGTAGGTCATTACATACATGTCTAAAAGGGAGCTGCTCCTGCCCCTGCCAGCTTCACCTGCTGCCAGGCCCCTGGATCTATGGCATGTTTTTAACTTGACAGCTGCAGGCCCCTTCCTGCTACTGTCAAGGCAATGGCCTGGGTTTCTGCTCAGAGCTTGTTGTCTTCTCTCTTCCCGTTTGGTCTGTTGTCTTGTTCTCTGCTCATCATCTCTGTATCACTGTGTTCTCGCCTCTTTCTTCTCCCTTGCCTAATTACCCATGCTTAATTTGTTTTCAGTTTCTTCTTCCCCCTTAACCTTCTCCGTCTCCATTTCAACCGGTGGTCTTGCTCAAACCACTCCTCTTCTCTGCTATTCTCCCTTCCTCCCTTACTGCGTCTCACTGTGCTCCTTTCTGTCACTAGGACCCCAAGAGCTCCCCTCTGCTTCCTCCGGACCTGTTAAAGAGTCTGGCTGCCTTGGAGGAAGAGGAAGAGCTGATTTTTTCTAACCCTCCTGATCTTTACCCAGCTCTGCTGGGGCCTCTCGCCTCTCTTCCTGGACGAAGCCTCTTTGTATGTATTTGACATAATTCTGCTGCTGCTTGCTCTAACGCTGACTCCTTTTCTGAGACTTTATTTGAAATCCATAAAGATTGAGATTTCTTTTTCCTTGGGTTTCCAAACAACACTTCTTTATTATCTTTAGACCTAGGAAGGAGAGAAAGCATGGAAACATGTTTCTAACTCAAAATCTCCCCTAAATATTTCATTCACTATAGTTTGAATAAAAAAAAAATATTATCTAAAGTGGTTGTGTTATCTACAAAGAATTATTGTCCTTCACATGCAGGCACGACATTGCAAAGATCTTTCACTATTTAGGTGGTAATCATATTTTGGATCCTTAGAAACTTGAAGTTTATTTTCAGTCATATTGAATAACAGCAAAATTCTTGAAATGTACTCATATATCACAGGAAATTTGTGAATTGTTCTGGATCAAAAGGCTATGAATGTTTGGAATAGAGAGGTCTAAGGTAATTAGACATGTGAGGATTCTTTTCGCTCCAGCTGATTAATGTGGGGTGGGGGTGGGAGAGAGGGAGGAAAGAAAGAGCCCAAATCTCAAGTCAGACTGATTCCTAAACAGAATTGGAAGGGGGGGGATTATTCCTATTTGTAAATGGCAAGTGTAATAGAGTAAGTGGCAAGTGCAAAGTTTGTAAACAGCTGTAGATTAAAATCAATTCACAAGATCTTATTTTCAAAAAATGTACTGATACTTCCACACTTGTCCAGTTTCTAGGAAAAAGAGTTATAGAGTTATCCGCTAAATTGATGTATATCCAGGGACAATATATGGCTCTAAGCTCTCATTAACAAGTTTATTTTCATTTTGGAGAGGTGGGAGGGTAACGCAGGAATTTTCTGCTTACGTATCAGTCCATATAGAAATTGTGGGTGACTGTTTTAAATAAAAGATTGAGCCCTACTTGTTTGCTTTTCCCATATGCCAGGAGCAACAAAACCTAGGGATATTTAAACAGATTATTTCAGTCCCGGGAAAGTGACGCTTGAGCAGTCGCACCCGCGGTCCTGATCCCCACTCTAAAAACCACTCCAGAATTTTCCTGACTAGCAGTCACTAAAGCAGTTTCAGCCCCTCTTTGTGTTTCGGTAGTTTATGGCAGCAGTTTTTAGGCTAGCAATAAGAAGCACCTAGCCATGAAGCAAGCGTGCATGCTACCACCCCAGCCTGGCGAGCCAGGGTAGGAGATGTCCTGCCACAAGGCTCTCTATTCTTTTTCTTCTACTGCTTTGTTTTCCTGTTCTTCCTGTAAATACCAGAGCTTTCTGTTCACCTGTTTCCTAGTGGCTGTCATCCTTTTAACCAAGTAACCAAGCAAGGGTTGAGATGAGTGTATGTCTAATTTATTTTGTTGAATTCCCATATTGTCACCTTTTAATGCAATCTTTCCGTAGCATTTAAAACTAAAATACTTTTGATCCCAGAAGCCTTCACCACTTTATTCTGCACTTTGTTATTTGACCATGCTGTCTGTCTTAAAGTGCATTGTATGTGGGTGCTTAAATATCAGCTTGGCATATATCCAGTGAGAGTGGCTTATTTCCAGTTTTTATGAAAGTTATGACAAATAGTATGTTAGGTCTGGCCTAATTTTTAGCTAATTTACTTGACCTGTAAAGGGAAGCTGGCAAATAGAATGAAGGTGACCCTATTTTCAGTCATTAATAACAATGCTATTTGCCAAGCACTCAGTGAACCAAAAAATGCTGGAGTAAGTCATTGTTTGTTGACTAAGGTATTAATTAAAACGGGGTGGTTATTTTCTTGAAAATATTCTACTCTTTTTAGGTACCTGATGAGGTACCCACATCTGAAATAGGAGTTTGATATTTGCCAAGACCTTAATGCTAATTGAATCTTCTGACATGTGAAAGTTATATTTTGCTTTCAAGTGGTGGGAGGAATTACAGGCTGTCTTTGTGTTATAGTCTTCAACTATAATATTAGTCCATATGTTGGTGTCAAATCATTGATTTAAAGTTCTTAGTTTATGGCAAGTTCTTCTAATTGTTCACAATTTTTCTTTGTGGACATTAGGCCTATGGTAAGATGGATGGAATGAGTTGTGATGATGTGGTAGCTTTTAACTTCTGCTCAATAACATTTTAAGACTAATAAGGGGAAAAATATAAGAACTAACTTGATGAAATCTTTCCTTTTTGGGTCTCTGAAGAAGTCCCTGTTGGAGAAACCCTCTGAGCTCATGTCTCATTCCTCTTCTTTCCTATCCCTCACTGGCTTCTCTCTCAATCAGGTAAGCTAACAGTCGAGAAACCTGTTCTGCATGCTCTAGACACAGTCTGTAACACAGGATGATAGAGTTCAAACCATTTTAGTACAATTTAGAATCCCAGCCTTTGTTTACTGAATATTTTCTTTCACTTTTCACATTTCTTCCTTCCTCATTTTGAGCATCTTGTAGAAATTTGTTCTCTCTTCTCTACCTTCCCTGTTTGGACCAAGTTAGAGGTTCTCTTTGAACCTCCAAGAGCACTTTAGCACTTCTCATTAATTTCACACTCATAATTATGACTTTGTTGTACAGTCAAAGAAATCACTTAATTGACTTCTGTGGCTGCATGGTTCTTCACATATGGTAGGAGCAAGGGGTATGGAAAAAGAAAGGAAAAAATGGAATTATCTAGCAAAGTAGTTAACTTTGTGGGGACGTGTATGTCGGGTTTTGTGCACATACAAATGCATTCACCGAAGAAAGATTACTTTGGAAAAGCTCAAGGAAATGAGTATTACGTCTTAAAATTCTTACTGTGTGTTCATAGCTTAGTCTCTATTTTTAATTACTCAGGAAAGATACCCAAATAACAGCATGTTCAACGAAGTATATGGCAAAAACCTGAGTACCAGCGCAAAAGCAGAGGTGAATCCCTCAATGAGCCACCAAGAAACATCATTGTACTCTCTCTTCGAAGGGACTCCGTGGTCTCCATCCCTTCCTGCCAGTTCAGGTAAGAAATAGGATTTTATTGCAGAGGTCTTGTTATTTAACGTGCACATTGAGCTGTTTCATTAAGCACTATATTGATTACACAATTAAACTTTTTAGTAGCTCTGCAAAATACTGTATTGAAACTAACATGAGGTGGGCTCATTTTAAAAGGATTCCTGAGACTGAAAGGCTCCTGATGGCTCTCTAAGATAGCAAAAGCTAGTGAGAATCAGCATGCATCTTTTTAAGCACCTGCTCTGATCCAGACAATGTACTAGGTGCTGGGGATACACGGGCCAAAAGCGGGGGTGGGGCACAGTACCTGCTCTCAGAGAACCAATATTTAATGGAAGGAGATAGAATCTCCATTTGTAAATATATACAAAATAAATAGAAGGTGGTTTTTGGAGGGAGGTTCCAGCAGCTGGGGGATAGATAGAATTCTGGGCCTGCATTCAGGAAGACCTGAGTTCAGATCTGTCCTCAGTTAATAGCTGTTTGACCCTGGGCAAGTCACTTAACCCTGTTGGCTTTAGTTTCTTCATCTGTAAAATGAACTGGCCAAAGGAGCTTGAGAGGTTATTCAACAGTTTTCTTTCAGCAAGGTGGAGGCCATCTCCAGTCATCCTGATCTTTATCTTGCCACTGGACCAAGATGGCTCTGAAGGAGAAAGTGAGGGTGATGACTTTGCATAGCCCTTCCTCACTTTAATCCAATGCATTTGCAAGTCATGGCATCACCTTCCTGATGTTATGGTCCTCTTCCAGAACAAAGGACAAACAACAACATAAAAAGGTTGTTCTTAAAACTGAAGAAATCAAATCCACTCTAATCTAACATTTCTGTTATATTGACATATGTATGTATTTATATATTTTTTATGTTTATATTCTATTTATAATATAACTTTTTAGTCCATTAATAGATTCTAGTATGACAAGTTTGTTTGATGTTTTCATAGCCCTCCTGATCAGGTGATCAGATTTGGTCCCGTTATTTAGGTAGGACTTGTTCTAGAGGCTTCCAAGCTGAAGTAGTTCTACCCAAAGAGTGGAAGAGCCAGCATGCAGTGCCTCTGAGGGCATGTTTGAGAGAGAGACCTAATATATCTGATCAATTCCTTTCCTTTGAAATGAAGTAATAGAGTTTTACCTGCCCCCTTCCTTACTCTTAACCCTCAAGACCTGTGGTTATTTATTTATGCTATGATATAAGTGCTCAGATATGTGGAAGACTGGGTCACAATATGTTTGTAAAATATTTAAATTCTGTAGTTTCCTGTATCATCATCATCATTATTAAATAATAATTATCATTATTTAATAGATCATTCAACACCAGCCAGCCAGTCTCCTCACTCTTCTAACCCAAGTAGTCTGCCAAGTTCTCCTCCAACACATCTGATCAATTCCTTTCCTTTGAAATGAAGTAATAGAGTTTTACCTGCCCCCTTCCTTACTCTTAACCCTCAAGACCTGTGGTTATTTATTTATGCTATGATATAAGTGCTCAGATATGTGGAAGACTGGGTCACAATATGTTTGTAAAATATTTAAATTCTGTAGTTTCCTGTATCATCATCATCATTATTAAATAATAATTATCATTATTTAATAGATCATTCAACACCAGCCAGCCAGTCTCCTCACTCTTCTAACCCAAGTAGTCTGCCAAGTTCTCCTCCAACACACAACCATAATTCTGTTCCATTCTCCAATTTTGGACCCATTGGGACTCCAGATAATAGGGATAGGAGGATCGCAGATCGTTGGAAAACAGATAAACCAGGTAAGAACTGATTTTCATTGCTAATGGCATAATTAAAGAAACCACTATTGTAATCTTCCTCATTTTCACTTCGCAAATAATAAAACTCTTGAACTCAATTCTTTCTTACCTTAGCTATGGGTGGATTTGGCTTTGATTATCTCCCAGCAACATCCTCATCCTCTGAGACCAGCTGGCACCAGGCCGGTACTCCAAGTGGTACCTGGACAGGCCATGGTCCTTCCATGGAGGATTCTTCTGCTGTCCTTATGGAAAGCCTAAAGGTGAGTAAATTCCAGAGACACACACAAAAAAGTGCTTCACTCTGGCAACAAAATGTCCTTCCCTCTTCAAGATTAATCAGTGGATTTTTACAGGCAGATACTCTAGGAGTGGTTGATATAAAGCACACATATGGAAATGTTTAGGGGAACCATGGATCTGTTTCATGAGTCTCTTAAATGGCAAAGTTTCCTGTTGGAAAATTCATTAGTGGCAAAGTGGGATGAGGAGAGAAACAATAAGGGTTTTCATTTCCTCCCAAGCTTGAAGGGGAAACATTTTGTCTAAAATCATTCTGACATTATCAAAGGGCAGTGCCCAGTGTCATGTGTTGGACTAAAACTAATAATAGGTCGTTCCCTGTGCTCTTTGATGAGACTGAATTTCAATCAAGTCTCTCAGATGGTTCTTTGACTTTTACTGGTTGATCTAAATCACCATGGGCCTAATGAAAGTTTTTTTTCCAAAAGTTCAATTTCCTTGGTACTTGTGCACATATGTTTGACCGTATGTGAAACCCTGTGTGTTTTTCAGTCTATCTGGTCCAGTTCCATGATGCACCCTGGACCTTCAGCCCTGGAGCAGCTGTTGATGCAGCAAAAGCAAAAGCAGCAGCGTGGACAAGGCACCATGAACCCACCGCACTGAGGCCAAGGTGGCAACCCTGGTGAACCAAGGCTCCATGAACCATGGCATGTTGGGTTTGCAGGACTGGCCCACACAGGAACCTGCGGGTGGCAGCCCTCTTTTCTGTTTCTCGCTGTTGAGAGGGTGTAAGTGTTCCACCAGCCCGCTGAGTGTGCACGAAATGTTCGCAGTGCAACAACAAAAAACATCAGGAACTCTCCTGTCCCCCTGGGGCCCACCGGGAGGGAGAGAGGAACTGCTGTTTGTCTCACTCAGTTACCTGATATCACGCCTCTCACCTTCTCCATCGTGCATGTCCCCAGCCACATGGGAAGGGAAAGCTGAGAACGAAAGGCAGATGGGAGAAGCCAATGGGAACTTCTCAATCCTTTTTTCCTCTTTGGGGAATAAAATAGGAATCCATTAATGATTGCTTTGCTGACTGAGAATGTAGTTGAAATTATTCCTTAACATCTTTATTATTACTCTCAGTAGTAAAACATCACACTGAATTCTTCCATACACAGATGTGCTCGTAGTCAGTGTGTAGCAATGAAAGCCTCGTTCACTGCTGGTGTCCGAGGTAGGTGGTGACAGGATGGGGGGACATATCTCCTCAGCCAGGGGAAGTGTTTCCAAAAGGAGAGTACATGACCTCACCTTTCACTCAGAAGGCTCTGGCTGGCCCTTTCGTGCCCTAGAGGATCCAGCAGGAAATGCTCTTCACTCTGTTGGTACTCTGAGCTACAATTGGGGACACAGTGTGTGTGCTGGGGCTGTGCTGGACAAGCAGGTGACTGCTGTAGGGTTTTAAATTAACGTTTCTGATTCCTGTACATTTTACAGTAGCATAGCAAGCAATCTCACAGAAGCCAGGCAAGTCTGTCCATTCATGGCCTGACCCATTTTAATAGGTAGTAGAAGCTTTCAGTGTGGTTTTTTTTTTTCCCGTTTTGTTTTTGTTCCCCCATCCTATTCACCTACCCTTCCTCCCATCCCCCAGATTTCTCCCTTTACCCTATGCTGGATGCTAGTAGATTTTATTCCTAATGTACAACATCTCACCAAGAAGCAGCATGGGGTCCAGCAGTTGGGGGCCCACCCCAGAAGACGGTCCAGATAGGCAGGAAGCAGCAGCATATGCACAGCCTACTAAGGGGCACAGGCCCCTGCACAGCGCCAGTCCCTAACCCTCCAGCTCCAGAGTGAAATTCAAGGCACCATGGACATGTGTATCTTGTGTGCACAGAAGAAAACACAGTCCATTTGGGAAAAGGCGCAAAGAAAGGGAAATAAACTTTTTATTTGATATTTATTAGGGGGAAAGAAGACTGGAAATTTTCTTGTGTAGAAAAAAAAAAAGGACAACATTTCTGTTAAGTCGTTTCCTGGAAAAGTAATATTTTATGGGAAAATTATGGAAACAATCTAAATGTCCAATTGCTGTGCTGGTGATAAGATTTTTTTTTCTGGGTTTTGTTTTTTTTCCTTTTTCAGAGTGTGTGAGGATATATGTGTGCTTGCACACTCACACTCAACGTAGGCATGAGGTAGTTCAGGACCTCAGAGCTGGGGCATAGCTGCAGAGCAGAGCACAGCCAGAAGCCCAGGCATCACTGGAGTCTGGGCAGAGGGGCAGGGTGCACATCGCTCGTCCCTGGGAACGGTTGGATTCCCCCGGCACTTGCAGCATTAGCACTCTCTGAGTTTGACATGGTGTTTTGTTGTTATTTTCAAAAGTTCTCTAAAAGGGTAAAGCCCCTACCCCAGTGGCAGTATGAAATCCTCCGTGCTTCTCTCCAGCCCTTCCCTCTCTCTGCCTCTCCCTTTTCCCTCCCCCCCTGCCAACCTTACCCCAGTTTGTGTGTTTGAGCTGTGCATCCAGGCAGCTGCAACATTCCAGTGTTTGAAATGTCACTGACTCTTGCACCCTAGACAAGCTAACCAGGTTCACCATCTCACTCCCGGCAGTACCCTATCCTAGCCACAGTCCCATTTCTGCATGAGAATCTGGTGTTCGGAATGTTTTCTGGTTCTTGGGGTGGGGCTCCCCATCCTGCCATACTCATTGTGGAGTAATGAGGAGGGGAGGGGACCCCCAGCAGAAACTGGTTTGTGTAGTAAGCTTTCTTTTGTGTTTTTGTCTGTCTGTGCAAGACATGCAGCTGCTGAAATCAGCTTTGCCTTTAATTAAACCATGTTCTCTCCAACCAGACCCGTGTGTATGTTGCATTTTTCCTGCCATCGAAATTAGGTTTATTTAAAGCCAACATTTCTAAGAATTGCATGTACCCTTAACATAGACTTGAAAAGAGCGAAATTAAATACTCTGGGGTGTTGTCCTAGGGGAAAACAAAGCCTGAATGTACACGGATGTTGGATCTGCTTTACCTAAAGCCAAAGATCACAGTGTTTGGATAAAGAGCGACCGGTTGTCATGCTAGTTCTGTTTAATGAGAAAGGGAGGACTTCAGTAAAGTCAGGATCCCCCCAGTTTAACCCACGTCCTTGCTTTTAAATGGAGATTTCAGTGGCTGATACTCAATCTCCCTAGGCCTCACTTTTTACCATTTATGTTTTTAAAAAGGTATTGGACCTAGATTATCTCCAACATCTTTCTCAATTTCTCATCTCGTGAAGTTTTTTTTTTTTGGAGAAATATGTCAAATTAGATTTACAGGCACAGTGAACATGTGGAGACCTTGGGTTGCTTTGCAGTATCTTTTCCAGGAGCAGTCTGTTAGGATCTTGCTTTTCAAGCCAAGACCACATGCAGTTTGAACCAGAATTGCCCTGTTTTCCAACCTAATGGTTCAATCGTAATAACAGGCCAGCAAAAGGCAAAATGCCACCTTTTTTGGCACCGTTAATTTAATTTTGAATTTGCTGCTGTGATGCCACTTTGCACAAACACCTTACTAACTCAAAAAAATCATTGATGAGTGCTTCAGACCTCATAACCAGACGAAACAAGTGAAAAGAGACAAATAGGCATGAGCCTTCTGCTCTAATTTATAGCCATTCACCTTAATTGCTTTATTTTAAAGATGTTTTACAGCTGCAGTTCATTGTTACAGGAACATGAAAAACTTTGGGATGAACTTTACAGATCCGAATTAGCCCATCAGCAAGAAAAAAAAATAACATTTAAAAGATGAACAATTGAGTTTCACAACAAAACCAAGGAAACGAAAATAAAGCAGTGAGGGTGGGCCAGGAGAAGCTTGGGTAGTGAAAGGAGCACTGGGTTTCATCAGAAAATGTGTCAAAGGGCAAGGCAGGTTGGTCACTTAGGCTCTTTTGAGACTCCTTTGGTCATCACTAAAATGAGAATAATCGAGAAGCACTGTGGTCGTGAGGAAAAACTGAAATGTGAGTCAGGAGGTGTGGGTTGAAATCTCTCCCTGCCCCCGCCACCACCCCCCCCCCCTTTTTTTTAACTACCTGTGTACAACATCCCCTTTACAGGTTTTTTGGTTTGTTTTTAAGGAAATCGCTTTGCAAACCTTCGAGGGCCATTGGCATGCTAGGTAGCTGGAAGACCTGGGTTCATTCAAGTCTTGCATTATTAGAAACATCCTGATTTTGTGATAATCTGGGCTGGTTATTTAATCTCTCCGTGCTCTGGCAACCTGTAAGACTCTAGGTTGCAAAGAAGGTGCCATCTTGCCTTGGTAGAGGGATTTTCCTCACCTAGGATTCCCCATCACGCTGAAATCACAATAGGGTTCAGTTCCTTATACCTATCTCATGCTTGTACAAGCTACCTCTCAAAGTGAGTTTGAAGAAGGTGCTTCGTAAATTTTGATATAAAGATTTTAACCTAGAATACTCTGGCTTCCTGAGAATGGCTTTCTATTACTATTGGCTAATAGTGCCATCCATGTATTTGAACCTTCAGGAACTGGGCTTCTGATACTTAACACCCTCATGGACTGCGAGGAAATGAAGAGTTGCTAGTGATTGCCGTTGTAAAACAAGGATTCCGGTGTTTCTTGATCGGATCAAATGCCTTGTTCCCTGGAAACACCACTCACTCATTATCCAGGTCTCAGCTACTTAAGTAACAGGATTTTTAATGAAGGAGAAAAACATCAGATAAAGCTTTGCAAGGAAAACAGGTTAACGTTCTCCAACTGTCATTGTCTCTCAGGGCGTAAACTGTTGTGCACCTTCGAAATGCTCAGAATTGCTGCTCGTTTTCCAACTTCCTTGCCTAGGCTTTCATGGCCTGGCCTTCTGGGCCTGTAGCTGCACATTCTTCAACAAAAGCTTTTGGGAAAATGCCCACTTTCCCGTTGCATTCTCCTTCCAGCCATTCATCATTCACTAGGGTGAAAAGGCAGAAAAACACGTGTCATTCATCGTCCAGAAACAGGGTGGGGGAATTGCCATATTCAAGTTCTTTCCATGTGTTTTGGTCTGAGGTATGTCTTGCCTTATAGTCTGTGGCGGTCTGATAATGCAGAAAATAGCCAATAGTCTTCAAGAGGCAACAACATACTAATGTGGGATAGAACGAACAAGATACAGACAATGCAAATAGGATGGGAAACGGGTTCAACTACTTTGTGGATAACCAGCAGGTGTTTTGACTACTAGTAAAGTTTTTCTTAATAGCTTTACTAAGATTTAAATGTATGGCTGCAAAAAATTACTTGTCGAAAACGTGGGTTCTTAACTAACACTGAAGAATAATTCAGATCACTAGTCATGTTTATATCAAAAAAACTACATTTTATTATGCCAAAAAGAATGCTTTTGGTTTAGCCATATGAGATGCCCCCTTTCTAATCAATGCTGTTACCCTTTACTGCTTTGGGATCTAGGTTGTAGGATCCCCCGATAAGTATTCTTTTGACTGATTAAACCAATGTAGGTTCTGAGATAGACCTGTCTCATGTTGACTTTTTTTTTTATTTTTATGTTTGGTTTTTATATCGTCAGAATTTCTCCAGTATTTCTCCTTCCCCTACCCTCCCAGGAGCCATCTCATAAAAATATTTTTAGAGAAAGAGTAAAAAAAAGTATCAGTAAAACTGATGAATACATATAGAAAAAGTCTGAAAATACATGCAATTTACCAAGCTGATGGACTTGTCACTTTCGGTTGAATCCTCCTTAGCAATGTTCTACTGAAGTTCCAGTATACAATACAGGTGCTTCCTGAGTTGGAAATACCTGTTATTTCTATTTTCATATGTGAACAGCTGGTTGGACACTGATTTCTCCATTACCCCAGTACAGCTGCTCTAAGTTCTGTCTCCTGCCGCAACCACAAAAACCACAAGGCAGCACCTAAGCAGTCTTGGTCCAGTCGCCCCACCTTGTTAAACTGACATGGTACCAAAAAGTGTGCTCAGATGCCTTCCTCACCATCTTGTCTCTCTGGGGGCTGTATATATGCACTTGTATTGACTCTTTCTCTGTTTTTATCACTACTTCCCAGATGAGTTCTATCCTCATCCATTTTTCACATCCCAAAAGTGAAAGGAATTTCCATTTATAATATTTCCAGCAAATGTCGATGCAGCTTCTGCTTGAAGACCTCCAACGAGGGGACTCCACGACCTTTCAAGGTGAACCATTCCATTTTTGGACAGCTCTAGCTCCAGAGAGTTTTTCCTGTTGCAACGTCTCCCCAACATTCCCAGTTCTGCCCTCAAGCTCAACAGGACAAGCCTAATCCTTTCGTATCATTCAAATAACTGTCTTTCTAAGTCTTCCCCAAGCTAAACATGTTCAGTTGCCTCAGGAAAACCTATCTGTTTCCACCTCTCCCTCTTTTGGTTACATATGTTAAGACAAAAAAAAAAAGTCATTGAAACTTATCCACTATGACTTTTTTCCCCTCATAGCAAATGTAACCAAAGTTTCAGTAATGCACCACGAGCATCTCAATAAAGAACATCACGTATTTTGGACCATAAAAAAAATTTAGAACGATGCTAGATATAAAATCCACCCACCCCCCCAAAAAATGAAAATTGGAGACATTGAAGCCTTTAGCTCTTTAATCATCTCCACAAAAGCATCATTAAATCCAACTTTCCTCAGGACCAACATTCAAGATTTAGTCAAAATTGTTGACTTTCTGTTTTAGTTGTGTGCATTCAGCAACCTTCTCTGTACAAGATGAAGACATTGTGGTATTTTGGATAGAGAGCCTCAGTCCCAAGCAGCAAGCTGGCATAGTGGGGGTAGAGCACGGGATTTGATGTCACGAAGACCCATGTTCAAATCCTGCCTCAGGACAGTATCTCTGTGACTCAGGCAGGTCACTAACCTACCTCCCTTCTGTCCCAGTTTCCTCATCTGTAAATTGATGATAACTAATAACACCTATTGCAAAATGTTGGTATGATGATGAAATGAGATGATAACATGTGCTTTGCAAACCTTAAAGTATGATGTAAATGCTAGCTATTAATAATAACCTCTCAGCATCCTACGCCACCCTCCTCCCATAAATCACTAATCTGTGCATCAGTAGAGGGAGTTTCCCCACTCATGTTCCCTAAACTAATGAAAACACAGGTGCAGACCCCCAGACCCCACAAATTGTGCCAGTTGCTCTAAGAAAGTGTTTACAACCTTCCATTACAATAGTACAGTTTTATGTGGCTTTTTATTGTGTATTAGCAACTTCAGTATTTCTACAAATTATAATCTTTCAGTGTGGTACTACTTTCCGGAGTGCCGAGTCCATCTCTACTTCTGTTTAATTCTTGGCCATGCCCTCCCATAAATCCTTCAGAAAGAAGCCACCCCCGGGCCTGGAGGTCTTAATATTCTAAGCATACTGGCACAGCACTCAGGATGTCTGCCTCTTACCCTCTGCCCTTGATACTGATCAAGTATACATCCTTTTCTGAGATGTTTCCTGACCAATATGTTTTAATTACAAGTTTAGCTCTGAAAAGGATCACAATAGATTTGTAGCCTGGTCTGGGATGCCAAATCAGCAACACTGCCCATATGTAAACAGACGACTAACTATAATTTTGAGTAACTACCCAGCAAAAGTGTTGGGGTTAAGAGGAAAAAGTTGGTGAGGCATAAACAAGAGCAGGGAACTTGTTTCTTTTAATTTTTTGATGACTCAATATAATTGGTTTCCTTTATAAATATGTTTATTGTATTTTATTCATTTAAAAACATGATTCACCAGAGCTGCCAAAGCGGTCCAGGACACACAAAAGGTTAAGAACCCCTGATCTAGGGACGATACCCCTAATTTAATTCTCCATTGCAGACTATTCTATCTTACTCATCTTGTTCTCAAAGGTTCAACCAAGCTGGAAGGGCCAGTAGCAATAGTACTAGTAGCAGCAGCAGCAGGAGGAGGGGGAGGAGCAATAGCCTTTCAATACAGGTAATCTGAGTGGTATTCCCATTTTACAGAAAAGAAAAAAGGTTGAGAGAGGTTGTTTTTGCTCATATTTCCATAGCCAGTAAATGGCAGACAAGATTTGAACCTTGGCCTCTTGAGTCCGGCTTGGGTACACTTGCCACTTGCTGACACTGCCTCTAGATCCCTGATTTCATCTGTGTGGGTATATTCTCCATAAATATAAATCACAAAAATTTATCACTAGAAGCCAACCATGTGATGAGCTAACTTGCTCCTCAGACAGTGATCACCGTGCTACAAAGGGCAAAATACTGCCAGACCTTTTAGTCCGTCGACCTTCTCTCCAAAAAATATTTATTTTTACACAAAGTTCCTCTAAAAGTACGAGTGACGCATACCTTTCAGCCTTACCTGTGAGGTAGGTACTATAGGCTTTACTGTCTCCATTTTACAGATGAGGAAACTGAGGCTGAGTCACCCCAGCCTTGGCTCTGTATGTTCTATATCACTGTCTCTTTCAACTTTCAACTTCGTCTATCCCAAAACTTCCTAAGCTTTTGTGTTCTGATCTGGGCTTCTGGCTTCAGTCTTCAACCAAATCTTTTGGGAAAATGTCTCAGTGACTTTCCCTGTGAAATGAAGGGGTTGGGCCAGGAGTAGGCCTTCAAAGTCCCTTCCAGCTCCAAACCCGTGAACCGAAGCCTAGGTTCATCTAGCTCTGTCAGAGGAAGAACTTCTGACTCCTTGCCTCTCTCTACGGCTGCAAGACAGTCAATTTCTCATTACTCAGGCAGGTCTTAGAAGGAGCTTCCTAATCCTTTTTGCTCATCAATTGTTTCCTGTCTTTTCTCTAGCTCTTTGCAGAGTCAGAGAAGGACAGCCAGGGAAGGCAAGGATGATACAATTCAAACCCGCCATTTCTCTGCTTCATGCTAAAAACTTTATCAGAGATGAATATCACTGGTTGTTGAGAATATTTCATCTGGGAAAGAAGTTGGAGCTAATGAAGAGCCCCAGACCATGAAGCAAGGGACCTAGGTCTGAGTCCTGCCCCTTAGTGGCCATATGACTTTGGGCAAGTCTCTTCATATCTCTGGGCCTTACATTCCTCCACTAGCAAATGAGAGGACTGGACTAGATTCTTTCCAGTATCTCTTCTCACTCTATGAGTCTACGTAGCTAGAAGTTTGCTTGAAGATTATTTGTTCAGTGCTCTCTAGATACTTGTCTACTATGGATAGTTGAGTATTAACTATATTATCATGGAGGAAGGACTTTTCATTTAAGGCACTGGAGACACAAAGCCAACTTGCCTTTGGATAACACCAGGATCACATCTCCGGCTAGAAATTCCAGGTCCTCTGGTTGTGAAGCTTCATAATTGAATAGTGCCAACACTTGGTTTCTTTCTTTGTGTTGGGGTTCTGTCGCATGGATATTGTCATTTAATGTATCTTTTTCCTCTGGTACTTCTGGAAAGCCTTGGTCACCCTGCAATATCAAAGGTTCCATTTACCCCAGCTTTTCAACTTGTGTACCTTGTACCTCACTAGAAAGAGAACTGACCATGGAACTTCAGTGGTTGTACTGGGGGCACCAAGTCAAAATGGCAGGTTGATTATGATTGAAGGGAAGTGACTTATGGGCAGGAAGCTTAAAAAACATAAACGTCATTGAAAGTATTTCATTCCTGTCACCGTTCCACAAAGTATGTCAGTCTGTATGTAGTATGCGGTTATTATCTGTGGTTTCATTGGTCATTACTCCCTCTATTGGAACCCATCCATCCCTTCTCATTCTGTTTGGCACGTGCTCACATCTGCCTACAAATCCTTCAGGACTAGAAGCTAGAATTTCTGACAAAGTCCAACATTTTTAGCCCTACTGGTATTTCCAATATTGGTTTAAACTTTGTCTCAATGGGGCAGCTAGGTGGTGCAGTGAGTAGAATACCGGCCCTGGAGTCAGGAGGACCTGAGTTCAAATCCGAACTCAGACACTTGACACACTTACTAGTTGTGTGACCTTGGGCAATTCACTTAACCCCAACTTCCTTGCCTTCCCCCCTCCAAAATAAAAAAGAACTAAACCATGTCTCAGGAAACCACAGATAATAATTCACATTAATGAAACACTTTAAGGTTTATAAAATACTTTACACACATGGTCTCATTTGATTCTCACAACAACCCTGTGAAGTAGGTGCCATTGTAATCCTCAGTTTACAGATGAAGAAACTGAGGGTCAGAGAAGCTATATCCTTCCATTTCGACTCTGAGGGGTTGTAGTCAAAAGGCAGGTAATGAAAAGGCCTGGGTAAAAGTCTTAATTTTAGAAGACAGGGATTTGCTTATTCCTGGGACCTCAGCCATTTACATTCATCTAGAGAAGAAAACTGGATCCAAAGAATAATATTTATTTCATCCTGTCAATTTTCCAAGCTCATGGATAGCCAATGAATGGCTTGCATACTAGTCTGGTATCCTTTCTATGTCAAGAGAAAGTGTACAAGGCCTTCATACATATTGGGTGCCCCCCCCACCCATGGCAAACCCATGGAAGACACAGACAAGAATCATGTGGAATTGGCAACCATGGATAGGTTATTATTTGCATCGTGGGAGAAAACAATCAATATCCATAATTTCACAGATTCATTCGATTATTGGAGTATCATTTGCTACCTTTACTCTTACAGAGCCTCCTCCTTCACCATCTCCAGAGGTTAATCTATTTCCTCCCACTCTATATCCTTTATGAAAGATTTCTGCCCTTTAAGCATCTCCAAATAAGCCCTTCTGACATCTTTTGGGGGCAAAGGGTGAAGGATGGAGGGAGGAAAAGAAAGAAGGGACCCAAGAAAGGAAATATTTCCTTCAACACTGTTGAAACCTGTTTCCCACTCTTCAGCTGGCATAGACCTGGTAGAGTGTATTAGTATCCCCCCTTGCTTTGTCTTCTACACTTATTTCTAGTCATAGTTATAGCTTTCAAGTCATAGCTCTTCAGAGCACTTATTCACACATTGCAGTTTATCTAGGCAACAATGAATGCAAATTCCATAGGCTAGAAATGAAGCAAAAAAAAAAAAAAGGTAGGCAGTGGGAAGAAAGTTTGCTTAGGTTTCTCAATAGCAACTCCAATCTCCTAGACTGAGGAGGAGTTGGGTGTGTGGGCGTCAATGCCAGCTTAACTCATATCAAGAGCTACAGTCCTGGGTGGTTTTCTCACAACTGTTCATGAGCTGGAGATGTTAGCTCTCTCAAATATCATAAGGACATCATGAAAAAAGAAACTGTCCCATGGAAGAACCTGAAAATGGGTGTGCTTGGTTCATCTAGTCAAAATAGCAAGTTGGCTTCAATTGAAAGGAAATTGCTTAAAGGCTGTGCAGTCTTTAAAAAAAAAAAACCAGGTACTTTCAGGGATTTGGTTCCTGTCACCTTCCACAAAGACTATAAGGTAGGACCTGGTTATGGGGGCAGATAGGGTTTCCAAACACATGAGTCACAGGCTCACATCAACATTGGAAACACCAGTGGGGTTAAAATGTTGGTCTGTATCAGGAATTCCAGTTGCTAAGCCCTGGAGATTCAAAGGAGAATACAGACAAGAATCACAGAAAAGGAGAATGTGTGGATGGAAGAATTGTGATCTGCCCCTGAAGTGCTCCCAGTATTGAAAGCACAGATCCTTCCAAATATGAGGGAAAGAGGGAGGGAAGGAAGGGAAAAAGGAAGAGAAGGAGAGAGGGAGGGAAGAAGGAAAGAAGGAAGGAAGAGAGGGAAAAAGGGAAGGGAAGGCGAGAGGGAGGGAAGAAGGAAAGAGAAGGAAGGAAAGAAGGAAGAGAGGGAGAAAGAGAAGGAAGGAAAAAGGGAAGGGAAGGAGAGAGGGAGGGAAGAAGGAAAGAAAGAAGGAAGAGAGGGAGAAAGGGAAGGAAGGAAAAAGGGAAGGAGAGAGAGAGGGAAGAAGGAAAGAAGGAAGGAAGAGCTTTGCCTTTTGTTGGCTATTTCACCTGGGGCAAATGAGCTCATCTCTCTCTTGGTCTCAGTTTCCCTACTGGTTAGCCTCATTAACCCTTTCTCAGACACATGGCCAAAGGACAAAAATGGAAACTGTTCCAACCTTCGGTCCTTAACTACCCCACTTTCACTTTGTGATTGTAGGTGTCAGTTTACCTTAAAGGTCATAGATCAACTTGCCCCTGTCCTCTGGGGTCAGTGACATTTTTGTCTTGTGAAGAGCTCACTATTTTCTTCCTCCTTCAAAGAGTTTTGTCCTCATGTCTGGACTTGCCAGGGACTAGTCATAGTCATGTCACCACCTGGTGGTGGCACAGTGGGAAGAAGGAAACATCAGCGAATTTGGATTCATGACCTGGAATCCAATCCCAGTCCTACTTACTACTTGTATAACTTTGGGGAAACCCCTAGATTTGGGCTTCAGTTTCCTCATTTGTAAAATGGGGGAGGGGCTGTACTAGGACCCTTTAGCTTTTATCCTGAAGCCTGTGATCCTATGTAAAAGGGTAAAAAATTATTGTCATTAAGCTCATCTTCAATCTTTATTGTTTGTGGCCATGAAATATGGTGGCGATTGTAAAACATGAAGACAGATGTGGCGACTGACATAAGGAGACTGAGTTTTCAGTAGACTTTACGATTTCAATAGAAGTGAGGAGTGGTCTGGTTAAGCACTTGGGATCACTGAGCTACAAAGGGTTAAGGTGATCTATCAGTTTGTTGGGGTCACCATCAACGTGGTGAAATCCTTAGAAAAGAGGGCCACCATGTTGGCTTTCAGTCATTTTTCAGTCGTGCCCAATTCTTCATGACCATTCGAGGTTTTCTTGGCAAAGACACTGTAGCGGTTTGCCGTTTCCTTCTCCAGCTCATTTTACAGATGAGGAAACTGAGGCAAACAGGGTTAAGTGACTTGCCCAGGGTCACAAAGCTAGTAGGTATCTGAGGCCAGATTTGAATTTAGTAAGATGAGTCTTCCTGACTTCAAGCTCAGCACTCCATGCACTGCATCACCTAGCTGCCCCACGCTGTGTTGCCTAAGGAGAAACAAACACAGCCCTGCTAGATAAAGCAAGGGAAAGCTCCCATGCAGATCAGCACAGGGATTGGCTCATGAGTATCCATTGCATTTCAAGCCTGGGTGAGATAGGGAGACCCAGTTTCAAAAGTGGGGAAGGGGAGGGGAATAAGCATTTATATAGCACCTACTGTGGGCAGGGCACTGCACTAAGTGCTTTACAAATATTATCTCACCCTATCTCCACTTTACATTTGAGGAAACTGAGGCAAACAGAAATTAAGTCACACAGCTAGTAAGTGTCTGAGCCTAGGTTTGAACTCAGATCTTCCTGACTCCAGGCCCAACATTCTAGCCACCTAGCTGTCTAAAAAAAATGTCACCAGACAAGTTGCTCTTGTAGGTTATTTCCAACGGAAAGCAATAGAGACCAAAAATGATGAAGTTACTTAGAAGGAAAGATGAGTGAATAAAATGATGGAAACAACCAAAGGCTTACTCACCACTGTGTATTCACACCAGAGAGTCAGGCAATAGTTCTTCACATGGTTCCACACGTTCTTCATGTTTTCCTCTGAAAGGGTGATGAGGCCCTGGTCATCCCCAGGCCGATAGCTATTAAGGGGTCAGAAGTAAAGTGAAAGGTCATAGTGGCCCTAGAAATGGCCATATCTATACCCTGGTCACTATTGGTTCTCAGCCTGGTTACTCACCTACCCTCCCTCACTCTCCAGCTCAGCTGGATGCCCATCCACCCACAGGGACGCACCTCAGCTTGGTGTGCTCAGGGAGCAGTTCCAGTTTTTTGCACACCATGTCCAAGATCTCACTGTAGGGAAGCCCAGGGCGAATCTCCATGGCCACTGTGTACTTGTAGTGCACTTTGAGGGTGTACGGCGTGGGGACACTGAGCTTTAGGTCCTGTGAGGAGGTCAAAACAAGGGGTGAATATCAGAGGCAGATCCCTTGACAATGCCCCTTAGGCTATAGTAGTGACCTCCCCAGAGTGCTGTCCAGGTTGAAATATCGAGTGTGTTAGAATTGTAGCTCTGGAACCTTAGAACTCATCTCCTCTCCAATCTCCTATCTCATGTGGGAATTCTCTCTCTGATAGAACCAGGTATGTAGTCGATACTTAATAAATGTTTATTGACTGACCATCCAAGAAGCCAAAGTCCACTCCTTTGGGAAATGTGTTTGCAAAGGGATGGAGAAACCCCCAATCCAAAGACTTAATTTGGTCAGTGAAATGTAAGTAATACTGGGTGGGAACCAAGAAGCCTGAGTTCTAATTCCATGTCTGACACTAAGTCATTATTTGACCCTGAGAAAGACATTTCTCTCCTGGCTCCACTTCCCTCTGACAAATGATGGGGGTAAACTAAAATGGTTCCTAAGCTCCCTTCAAGCTCTGATGTCCTAGGAGGCTAGGACTGACTTTTTACTCTTCCCACTCAGCGCCTGTGCTATAGAAAGCCAGTACTGGTCCCCATAGCAAACCAGCCTGTCCTCCCAGATGGAACCATAGAAGGAAAAACCTTACTGTCTGCTCTTCTGGTCGCTTCATGCCTAAATGGAGCAGGGAAAGAAATAGGAAGAAAACAGAAGTGAGTGAACTGCACCTGGCTATCATCTATCTCATGCACAATGAGAGCTTCAGTGAGTACTGGCTATTTGTTCAGGAAGGCAAGCAGTCTTTATTTCCAATAAAAGACTTCCTCTCTATTTTGCCTTCAGTGGTAAATGTAGGAGACAATTGTTTTTGAAGCTTAAGCCACCATGAGAACATGCTTCAGCATGAACACTGGACTGAGAGTTAGTGAAAGTGGGTTCAGCTCCTGCTCTTCCACTAACTACCTGTGTGAGTCCGGATAAGTCACTTACCCTCCCTTAGAGTCTCTCTTTCCTCATTTATGGAATGAGGGAGTTGGATTAGATGATTTCTTCTTTGCCAGCTGGCAGCTGCCCTCCCTCCAATCTCCTCCTGACTTAGTCCAGAGAATTTGAGGATCTAGCTAGCGAGCTACAGTGTAGCATAAAGAGCTTTGGATGAAAGCTGGGTTCAAATCACTGCTCTGCCCCTTACTCCCTATGTGGCCATATCCTCATCTGTAAAACGGGCTTCTATTATTTCTAAGGACACTTTTAAAATCCAGGATCCTTATTCTCCCAAATAACTTTTAAGGTTCTTCCTCCGTGCTTTGTTTTGTTAGAAAAGTTTCCCAAAGTGGTCCAAAGAGGATAGATAAATCTATTCCCCTGTCCAGGAACGTAGTCACATTGCTGAGTGTTAACAGACACTTCCAGCTCTTCAGAGTTCGAAAATTCTGCTTGCTCCTCACATTTCCTACAGGAAGCATTAAGGCCCTTTTCATCTCTAAAATGCCGGGATTTTACACTAAATATGTAAGTACACCCAGCCTGTGCTCTCAAAGAACTTACAGGTAACAGATACTTAACATCAGGCTGGCTTTGGGACTCTAAGAATTTCATAGAATCATAGATTGCTATCTGAAAATGATTTGACTAAATGACTGGTCCAAACCTCTTATTTTATAAAAGCTCAGAGAGATAACCTTGCCCAGGGTCACACAGGTAGTAGATTACAGAGTCAAGTTTTGATCCCAGGGTTCCCCTCAACTACAAACCCAATGTTCTCTCTATTGTGCCAGGTTATACCTTCCTGATACTCAGCATCCGCAAATCAAGCAAGCAAGTATTTTTACATGCCCACTATGTGCCAGGCATTGTGTTCTTGTGAACCAGTAGAACCTAGAGTTCTTTGTCAGGACTGGCAGGGAGCTACGAAAGGCAGCTGCCATAGAGTAATTTTGAGTTGGGGGACCACTTTGTCCAAAAGAGAAGATGCTGGTTCTGTATATTCATGGGATGGTGTGAACATTCCCTGGGATTTCCACACAACCCCCCCCCCCTCACCATAAGAGGGGACATTGGATCCCTGGGCTGGCTCAAAGTCAGGCAGGAACTTTAGTGAAATTGATAGCTGTTGGTGCCTTTAGTGCTTGGAAAGAAGCAAATTTTCCAAGAAGGTCACTAACCTGGGAGCACTTGGGGCTTTCCAGGAGCTCTGGAATTGGGTGGTGCTGGGAGGTCAGAATCCGGAGAGGTTCCCTCCTGGACATGAAAGTGAGTGACAGTCAGTTCTGTAGATGGAGTTCTAAGTGATAGAAATTGGAGATTCTCCTGGCTAATGAGACCAAGTGGAAGTGATTTCAAGGAAAACTTGGGAGAATGGCAAGAGGACAAAAACTTGGAAGGGAGATGGACAGATTTAAACTGCAGAAAACTTCAAGTGGGGTAGAGACAAGGACTGGAAACTCCACCAAATGCACCCCACCCACCCCACCCCCATTACTCTCTGCATCAGGAAAGGGGGAGAGCAGATTAATTCAGATGCAGCCAAAGATATCTGGTGTGCAGCAGATTCCACCCCTGTGCCATGGGGGTCATGCCCACAATTCTCAGGACCAGAGGGCCCAGCCCTCTGCAAAAGGAAACACTGCCACGCATTCGCGGAGGGTGCCCAACTTGTCAGAGCATTTTCACAATCTAGTATCCAGAGACAAATTGGTTCCTAGGGCAATGTCTGTGCCTTGAGGGCCCAGGGAATCTTGCTTTGTCTTTCTATCCCCAGCACCTGACAAATACCCTCAACATTGTAAGTGCTTGATACATGCTTGTTGGATTGAATTGACTAAAGACAGATTTGTTGTATGATCTAAAAAAGTCAGAATCCATGTCGGGCTGATTCGCAGAACGATTGAGAGACCTAGTCAAGCCAGAGGGGAAGTCAGGGAACAACAGGAAAGCAGGCCTGCCTCAGAGGATGGGGAAAATAATGCACTTTTTCATAGGGGCTTCCAAAGCAATGCTAGGAGGTAGATTCTCTCTCTCTCTCTCTCTCTCTCTCTCTCTCTCTCTCTCTCTCTCTCTCTCTCCCTCTCTCTCTCTGTCTCTCTCCCTCTCTCTCTCTCTCTCCCTCTCTCTCTCTCTCTCTCCCTCTCTTGCTCTCTCTCTCCCCCCCCCCTCCCCTGCCCCCATCTCTCTCTCTAGTATCTTTCGTACAACAAACATATATTAACCACCTAGTATGTGGCAAGTGCTGTCCCTGGTGCTGGAGAAACAGCCAAAAGGGTAACAATCCCTTCCCTCAAAGATCTTACATTCTATTGGGAGGAAACAATGCCGATATGGATAACTGTAGCAAATTGTTTTTTGTCTGTCTTTCATTTTTGAAGAGGACTGAAGTAATTAAAGTTAATTTTTTGAAGGCAGATAAGTTCATTTGTAACTGAAGGGGAGAAGAAAGGAGCTTATATAGGAATTGGCATTAAGGAAACTGGAGGTTCTCAGAAATGAGGTGAAGAACAGAGGCTTCCCAGGAATGGGAAGTGCAAAGTTAGGGAGCCAGTTTGACTGAAACACGGAATGTATGAAGGTGAGCCATGTACAGTAACCGTGGAAAGGTAAACAGGAGCCCGATTGCGAAGAGTTTAAAATGCCAAACAAGTTTGTATTTCATCCTAGAGGCCATAGGGAGCCACTGAAGCTTCTTGAGCAGGGGAGCAACATGGTCAAACCTGTGCTTTAGGAATATCAATTTGGCAGCTCTGTGGCAGATTTAAATGGAGAGGGGACAGATGAGAAAGGAAGTAGGCTACTCATTTTTTCCAAGTAAGAATCACCAAAATCCTACTCTGATGATGCCTCATGGCATGTAGATGACCTGGGATCATGCCAATATGGTCCAACCAAACTAGAAGGATTTCCAGTACAGATCTGGTGACAAGACCATATGGCCAGATGAGGTCGAATTAAAGGTGTTCATTTACAGGTCATCTGTCAGATAATGAATTCTTTAATCCAACAATTCACAAAGAACATCTGCTAATTCTATCTGCACTGAAATCATAGATCCTTGAAGTCCTGGGGGAGAAAAATCCATCACAATCACAGGGAAATCTGGGAAGGGATAACCATGCTATAAATCCATGACAACTAATCCAAAGCCACATCCTGGTGAGCGTTCACGTGGGCACCAAAGCACCATTTGGCTATGTAGTACGGGCATGAATCAGTAAAATGACAGAGACAAAGCTTGGTGATACATTCCACCAAGGGCTCCAATTTCTGTACTGTATTTATTGAGTGTCTGTTAGATACAATGCATACATTTATCTCCTCCCTCCTTGCCATGTGGCTGTCTTTGGAAGGAAGAGTGACAAGGGGTAAGTCTTCTGGGCCCAAGTGTGGTTTTACCTGGTTTTGAAGTTGAGGATTGATCCGGAGTTCAACAGGTTCCAGGTAATTACAGGGGACAAGTCCTTTCTGCAGCATAATAATGCAAACATGAAAGAAAGAGAGCAGAGGCTACACCTCCATACCACAAAACAGAAGTAAATCCAGGGAAAAATCACCCTTTGGTTTGTCTGGGATGAAGGGGGATGGGGGTGGGAGAGTGGATATAGCTTTTCAGAAAGCTCTGGGATTGGATGACAAGGGTCCATGTAAACAACACTGCCACACTGTGTACCTTCCCATTGAACATGACGGTGGCCCAGTTATCATTTCCTTTCTTCAGGACAAAGACAATGTTTCCTGGCAAGACTTGAAGTTCCTCTGATGTCTCAGGTGTGAATTCAAATAGCACCCGATGTGCTTCTCCTTCCAGGGCTCTGAAGAGGGTTAGACCAGAAACAGAACTAGAAACTCTGGTCCCTGGGACAAGGTATTGAGGGAAGGAAGTGGAGGAACCTTGGACTTCAGGATATAAGGCCTTGTAGGAGGGGAGAGAATTAGGACACTAGCCTGTTGTACGCAGACAGACATCCTACCCTTGCTGGGAAAACTTATCCTGGGGTGGGGGAAGGATGGAAGGGGACAAAATAGAGGAGGATGGGGTGCACTTGGGGCACAGCCACCTTGTGTGGGCAGAGGGGAAGTACCATCTGGCAGTTCTCTATTTTAGCTCATTATTCTTGCTAGGTGGATACTAAGTTCCTTCTACCAGCTGATAGAGAACAAGTCTGTCAGCACCCTCTAAATTTTGACAAAGGCCTGAGTTAGTCATAGGAGCCAGTCAGTCCTCCAGGTCCACTCTTACCCCTCACTGGATTTCCACTTTTCCTTGTCTTTCCTAACCAAAGCACCAGAATTTTCTCCTTGGGGCGCTTTCCTTTGTTGTTAGGTTCTCCTCAGCCCTTTTTGTTTGTAGACATTTTACTTATTTAAATCCGAATAACTCTCCTAGCCTTGGTAGTGCCAGGTTGGTTTGTTCATTTTGAGTGGGAATTCTTAAGGGGTGAGTTATGGCATACTTTGTCCCTCATCCTGTAGGAGAATGGCTTTCTTGTCTCAAGTCCTTCCTGTTATTTCTTTCTTCAGAAAGGATCATACCAATTCCAATCTAAAACCCACACAGGAAAGGGGAGAAGTGGAGTCGCATTCTTTCTTCCCACTCTTTGCATGTCATTGGAGAGACTCTCCACCCCCTTCTGCAGATCTGGGCTTGGCCCTTTGCTGACCTCATCTTAAAGGTACTGAGAAGAATGCTTCAGCCAGGAGGGTGGTGGATGGGTGATGGCCATAGATGGTTTTTGCCTAGTGTTCAGCTATGAATGTTGACAATGTCATCATTCAATGTTCTAGCCACTGGATACTGGTGCTAGACATCCTACCAAAGACAGCAGATCTCCCTTTTCCACAACACTACCCAATTTTCCCACAACTACTCTGAAAACAAGTCGGATCTAAGATCACAGTCATACTTAGGGTAGAGCAGCTGGGCTTTGCCCCTAGGGTGCTGAAATTTAAAGGGTGTTTCTTCCCTGGCCTCAGAATTTACACCCCAATCAAGGTCTCCTCTCTCCACTCCAGGTACAAAAATTTCTGGTGATAACTCCAGTAGAATTCCATTTGATTTTATTATTGCTCTCAGCTTTATCATCTATACCCTCCAACAATACAGTATAAGTTCCACTTTGGAACTTTGACCTGATGTATTCTCTTGGTTCAAATATTAGTGCTAGTACTTACTTGAAGATTTCTGGTGTTTTGGGTCTTGGGGGAGGTTCAGCTGTCTATTGAGAGTTAAGGAGAAAGGAATAATAATAAGTAAAGGGAAGGAAAAAAAATAATACAAGAACAAAATGATTTAAAAAAATTCATTAATACAAATTTCCGAAGTGCTTCCCTCGTAACAATTCTGTGAGTTAGATAGAAAGAGAAGGAGGAGAGGGAGAGAAAAAGAGAGAGCAAACTACTAATGATAATGCAAGTGTTTTTCCAGTGCCAGGAATCCACAGAATGCATTTTCTGACTTGATCAGGAAATTCCCTAGGGGAGGAAACAGCACTGTGAATATATACTGGAAAGCATCACCTCCTGTGAATTTTTCTTGGTAAAGACTTAACCAAGGCTGGAACCAAGCTGAAGCCAAATGCAACTTCCAGATAAGTCAGTCGTCACAGACCTGCACAATTCCCTAGAAATGTTATTTTGCTGGTGACTCTCTGTCTCTTTTTCAGGAAAGTCCCAGGAGTTTTGTGCTGAAGACATCAGCTTATGCTCTTTCTGCATGTTCAAGATGCTGCAACAATTCAGCCAGCAGCTGTTGTGGGGTGTAAGACCCAACAAGACCAGCAACAAGAGCTGCTGCCAGCACAGGTTCTTTTGATCTGCTTTACTGAGGAAAGTAACTTTAAGGGGTTAACAATCTTACTTTAATTCAACATACAAATATCATCACTTAGTTCAGGAGGAAAAGCCAGCATCCTGAACTTCAGAGCAAATACAAACAAATGACAAACATACATTAGAAACAGATAAAATCACAATTCACAGTGACCAAAAAGCATCAACATCTGGGTCCATGAGCTGGGGAGCTCTTAACAGTGGCTGGCCCAGAGTCATGCGCCACTCCTCCTGTGGCTCAGATCCCCAAGCAAACAACTCTGTTAACTCTTTTTATACAGTCTTTAGCCATCATCAGAGTGACCAGAACTTAGACACATACTATTGGCTCTGGTCTTAGCAACTCCCCTTAGGGCCATGGGGGCTTCACGCCCACATTGGCTTAGCACCTAGTAATTAGGGTTTGGGCCTGGGGTTTAGCACCTAGTTAGACTCAATCAGACACTTAATTAATTTAGCATTCTAAAAGAGTAAAAAGGTCTCACCTTAATTAATATTACACAAGATAATTCTTGGAAAGAACAGTCATAGAATCACAGGATTTCAGAGTTGGAAGGAACCTGGCTCCCATCTAGTCCAACAATATATGAAAGGGTTCCCCACTAGAACATACCCAGCAAGTGGTCATCCAGCCCCTGCTTGAGCACATCTAAGGAGGGAGAACCTACCATCAGTCTAGGCCCATTCCACTTTGGGGTAGCTCTCATTGTCAGGAAGGAGCCTAAATTGTCTTTTTTGCAGTTTCCACCCATCACTGCTGGTTCTACCTCCTGGGACCAAACTGAAAAAGCCTAATGCTGCCTTCATATGACAGCCCTCCAAATATTTGAAGACAGCTATCAGGATACACCCCACCCCCAAGTTTTTTCTTCTCCAGGCTAAATATGACCAGTTCCTGGACTAATCCAAGCAGGATCAATCTTCCCATTGTACATCACCTGACATCCTGACCCAGGTACATTTTTGTTACTACCCGATGGTCCCTCTGTCTGAGTTGCTTTGTTTCTCTGAGGCTGATTACTCCTCTTAAGAGTTCCTCCCTTATTCTCATTTGGCCTTACAAAATAATAGTCATAGCTCTTCACAGCCCATAGTAGGTATTTACTTAAACATGTGTTGATTTGTTTGATCTAAAGTTTGCATATTGCCTTATGTTGCACAACAAGTTAATTGAGTTGTCTTTGATCCTGACAGCAAATTTGAGAGGCAGGTATCACAGCTCTTATTATCCCTGTTTTAAATATGAGGAAACTGAAGTCAGAGAAGTTAAGGGATGTACCTATGGTCACATAGCTATCAAGTGTCAGGATTTGAACCCAAGTCTTCATGATTCCAGTTGAACGCTTTATCCACTATGACATGGGGCATTTCTTGTCTTCCACCTTATTTACAGGTTGTAATAAGAAACATTAAAAAGCCTCTCATTGCCTCCCTGTTCCCCTTCTCCTGACCTCTAGGCATTTGGCTACTTTCCATGTTAGTACTACTTTGACCTCTGGTGGAGTGGGAGTGCTGTCATGGTGGACTGAGCCCTAGAAACAGACATACTTGATCATAATGTGTATGTATGTCTACATATCATCATATATTCAGATGCCACCCCTCTTCTGGTTTAGAATGAGGGTCTTCCTACTCCTAACATTCACTTCATTTGTCTTGTTTCCCATATAAAGGTTCTTCCCTACACAACAGCGTTGTGCATTCCAAACTCTTGGGCTATTCAGATCACAATCAACCCTTCTATTTCATCTATGAGTGGGAGTAGAAATTATTCCTCCTGGGAGTGTTCTTGTTAAATCAACCACACAAGAACCAGGAGAACAATTTACACAATAAAAACAACATTGTAAAGAAAAACAACCTAGAAAGATTTAAGAGCTCTGATCAATACGGTGACCAACCAGGACTCTGGAGGACCCATGGGTGGGACATGCTATTATCCACCTCCTGGCAGAGAGGTGATAGACTCAGGATAGAGACTGAGACTTTTTAAAACAAATATAATCAATGCAGAAATTTGTTTTTCATGACTACATTTATTACAAGGGTTTTATTTTTCTTTTGTTTTCTATAGTGTGGTGGGGGGAGTGGGACAGTAGGAGGGAAAGAAGGTAAATTTTTGTTAAATGAAAAAATTTAATTTAAAAACAAAAAAAATTGTCTGTACCATGTCTTCTTTGTTTTGTAAATGAGTGAGACCAAGAAGTCCCAGAACTTCCTGCATTCCAAATATCCAACAGATTCCTTTAATCACTCCCTGACAGAGAAGAAGGGATTGGGGAAAATAGACTCCAAGGAAAAGTCTTTTTTGTTCAATAGCTAATTTTCTAGAGAGAACAGATAATAGGAAATGGCTTTTAGGGGAGGCAAGAAATAGATGACATAGAAAAGCAAAGCCAAGATTCTCTCAAGTGGTAAATTAAATTCCAGTTTCAGAAAGATTCTAGATTAAGAATTTAGATGCTGCCTTCCCTTGGAGGTCAAGTGACATTTAAAGATGATGGAGATCAGAGAGTGCCCCAAAATATCAAGAGGTCATCTTATGGGAGCTTTGAGCCAAGAAATCTCCCCCATTTTGGACAACCATATACACGTTAACAAATGAAAAACGCTAAGGGCTACCTCACCTGGGGTTGCAGAGGGGCAAATCCTGAGAAACTGTCTTGATCCACCACAGATGCTACAACCTGAAATAGAGGAGGGGAGTATATGAATATTCCACTATCCCTGCCTTCCTGTTGTTTTTCCTTTTTTTTCCTTGCCCTGGATTAATCCTCATGTCTGGCTTCCCTGGGTATTTGGTTCTCACAGCAAGGATTTGGGTCACCGGCCTCACAGATATATATTTCAGTAGATGAAGAAACAAATTCCCCTTGAGTCTTAGCACTACTTTTTCTTGTGGTATCTAGAAAAGCTCCACAGGCAGGGATTGGAGGCTCAGAGCTAAATCAGAGCAAACAAGGTTCAGTCAAATCTGCCAAGGTCAGAAGTTCTTGGGTCTACCCAGTTATTCAATACAAATTTTCTGGCCAAAGGCTCACTCTGGCTGAATTTCAAGGGATTTGAAAAGCAGAAAGGGCTGGTTTTAGAAAGATTCTAGTGTTCAGATTTGATCACTGCCAATTAAGTGAGTGTTGGATCCCTAAGGTTGGAGAGATAAGGATTCTCTCAAAACCATCAGGATACTTGTTAAAGGGGTTTCAGAGAAGTATTCACAGTTGTTACTTAGCCACAGCCCTGGTTGTTCTTCCTCCTCTTAGGTGGTTAAATAGCCACGGGATTTAACAGAAGGTAACTAATTTTTACAGAATTTTAGAGAATCGAAAGCTTGGAGGGATCTTAGTCCCTTCTAGTCCAACCAACACACCAAAATAATCCCCACTACAATATACTCAACAAATAACCATCCAGCTTGTTCTTGAAGACAAACAGAATGACAGGGAACTCTCTGCCTGGTGAGGCAGCTCATCCCACTTTTGGATAATTCTACTTATTACTAGGAAGTTGGTTTTTTTTCTGACTCAGTTACTCAAAGGAATCTATGATCTCAATAACTGGGAATTCTATTTAATGGTGCAGCCAGCAACCCACCGATGCCTGCCCATCCTTTGCAACTTTTGTCCATATTCTCTCAAAAGCTCATCACAGGGGATTCACCCAATGGGCCGAAAGCCTTCGTCACTTTCTTCTGTCTAAATTTGCTTCTTTACAACCTGTGCTCATTACTTCTAGTTTTACCCTCTGAGACTGAATACAGCAATTCTACATGGTATAGATAGCTCTTATACCTACCTTGAGTCTTCTCTAGGCTAAAGAGCCCCCATTCCTTCTGCTGGTCCTCATGTGGCATGGACTTAAATCTGTCCCATTCTGGTTGCCCTCCTTTGGACCTCCTCCAGCTAATCAATGTCCTTTCTGTGATTCTCTCCCAGGCTCACACTGGGAGAACCTGGGGACTGGGTCCTAGGGTGCATCCTAGCTCTGTAATTCTGATTCTGTGATCCTATAAGCCCTCACTTCTTGCAGATGAAGGCCTTTGGCTATAAATACACCTTTACGAATCCCATCCCTTAGTCTCTACCCCAAGAGGATGACCACAGGGAAAATGCCTATTTCCCCAAGAGCTGGTTCCACCTTGTTCTGTGTGACTTGGACTACAGAAAATCCATGAGAGGGTCCTTGTTCCCACTTACCGTAGCCTTTCCCAAGTAATCCTTCTTGTCCAACTGAGCCACCTGCTTCTCATTAGGTCTGAACAGTTTCCCCACAGGAATCACGACTGGCTCATACAGCTTCTGTTTCTAGGGTACAGAAATCATATGATACCTACATGATCAGGTGGCAGAGCTTCTCTTTGCTGTGTGATTCACTCATGAAGAAAGGTCACAAGTTCTCCTCACCCTCATTCAGGGACGGAGCCCAGGCATAATTCAACACCAAACTCCATCCCCAAGTCTTAGAGACATTCAGATCTACTCCCAGCACTTATATTGCTTTCACCCCTTAATGATCCCTAACACTCCCCAAATGCATTGGTTTAAGAGTAATTCCTTATAAATGCAATTAAAATTTTTATTTCATCTTTAAACCCAATCAAGTCAAATCCCTATCATTTCTACCACCACCACTCTCCCAACACCCAAATGGCCTTACTTCAAGCTCCAAAGCCTTCCCTCTCCCTATTCATCTTCTCACCCAGATCTGAAAATCTCCCCACTCTCAACCAATTTTATTTAACTGTTGTTAAGAGAGACCTTGCCCCAAAGATAAAAGTTGGATTTGCTCTTCCAGAGAGCCAAGTTTTCTTACTAAATCTGGAGAGAACAGTGAAGTACTTTGGAATTTTTCCCTCTACCTCATCCTTTCATGACTTGTAAGATAACTTGTCTCACAGTCAAGAAGACCAAGGTTTAAGTCTTGTCTCTAACACATACTGGCTATGTGACCCAGGGCAAATTATGCAATATCTCAGTGCCCCCAGGTGATTCCCTAAGTCCATAAACTGTAGAACATGTATCAACCTTCACTGGCAGATAGAGCTTCTTTTTAGGCAGTTGCCTATGCCAGTAAAATCACAGAACTGGTCCCTACCTCTTAAATGGAGGATTTATTTTAATTTTAAAACTGAATACATTTTGTGTAATCAAATTGATTCGACAAATCCCCTGGCCCAGGAGCTCAGGTCACCACCTTCAAAGTTACTTGACCCTCACCTCCCCCACAGTAGGAAAGAAGATTCATTGGAAACCCCATGGCCACCCTTGCCCAGAGGGAACCTTACCCAGACAGCTTCCATAGCTTTGTCAATTTTGGAGTGTCTAGCTTCTGTCTTCATGCTCATGGCCAGTGCCAAGTGCTCTTCAGCTTTCTTCCATTCCTCTTTCTTGGCATGGATGAAAGCAATGTTATATAACACCTAGAAAACCATTAAGTGTCTCCATTAGGACTGAGAGTACTTTAGACATAGGAAGTGGAGAAGTGGGAATTTTGCCCAGATCTAGAAACAGAAAGTAGCCCATGTTGTTAAAAAGGATGAGTGCATCCCGTGCATCCCATTATGGAACTTTGGCCTCCACTGAGGGAAAGACTGAGTTACTGTGTCACTTGTCCCTCTCAGTACAGCACTCAAGATCATGGAGGTCACCTGTTCCAGATCCTGGGAGGGACAACATCACTATCCAGAAATGAACAGAATCAGCTTGAAGACCAGGGCCATAATTACAAAAGGAGAACAGGAGAGTGTAGAGATGCAATCACTAGTGGGTATGTTAATCCAAAGATATGGGACAGGAAAGTCTGATATGCAGGAAGGCAAAAGAATCATCTTAATGATAAGTCTCATTCAAAAGATGCTGAAAGGAAGCTGAAGCTCCTAGTGACCAATATTGCTCCAGACTTTTCCTATCCAGTGGGCCCTGATTGGCATCCTGGCACTAGAGTAGCTCCAGGTCTGCATTTACAATGTCTGGGAAACCTACAGGTACAACAGACTGGGAAAACTACAAGGATAGGGATCCCAGCTGGGTTCTGGATCTCACTCATGCCCTTTCTATTGATTACATTGGGAGTATGTTTGGCTGCAGAAGGACCCATTGTCTTTTGGCCTATTGTCTTCCCTACTTCTTGTCATCACTACTGATTTGGGCCTTTCATGGGGATGGCAAGTGAAAAGTGAAAGAAAGCTGCCCAAGCCCAAATCCAGGCCCAGGCCCAGGCCCAGCCCAGGGATTTTCAAAGGTTCTGATTCTGCCCCAACTAAATGAACCTAGCAGAAGGGAGCAGCAGCTGCCTCAGATTTGGCGACCTGACCCTGAGATCATCCCCGTGGCTGGAAGCCTTAGTCCTCTTTACCCTTTCCATCATCTCACCCTTACTCCCCTGCCCCCACCACCCCAGGCCTCAACTCCCTTTCACTTCCACTTCACTCATCAAGCACAGGCTGGATCACTAGGGATGTTTTTGAGGAGTTTCACACAAAAGATGAGTTGGTAGTGCCTTTCATGTCTGGATTCCTAGAATTCGATACGGCTCAGCATTTAAAGCCTTTCACAATCTGGTTCCAGGCTACTTTTCCACACTTTTGCTACCAAAAAGAATTCCCCTTATGACATAACAATAATCATAAATAACATTTAGAAAGCACCTATGTGCCAGGTACTGTGCTAAGCACTTTACAATTATTATCTCATTTAAGCCTCACAACAGCCCTGGGAGGTAGGTGCTGTTATTATCCTCATTTTACAGTGGAAGAAACTGAGGCAAACACAGATTAAGTGACTTGTTTAGGGTCATACAGCTAGTAGGTATTTGAGGTCACATTTGAACTCAGGTCTTCCCGACTCCAGTTCTGGAGCTCTATCCACTGTACCACCTAGCTGCACCAACTTCTTGGTTGACATACCAACAACTGACTGTCCAGCTTCTGCTTGAAGATCTCTGTGGAGGGAGAACCCCCCCCCCCATTCTACTTTAGTACATCTCAAATTGTTAGGACATTTTTATCAAGATCAAGTCTAAATTGGCCTAGAACAGGGGCAAGGAACCTGCGGCCCTGAGGCCACATGTGGCCCTCTAGGTCCTCACATGTGGCCCTTTCACTGAATCCATGGAATCACTGAAGTTCCCCACCCCTGGCCTAGAAGGGCAGCTTTAACCCATTGCTCCTGGTTCTTGCACCCTTTGGAGCCGAAGAGTCGAACTGAGTCGAATCCCTCTTTTACAAGGCAACCTTTCACCACCCTTCACCCCCACCCCACCTTCGTAAAAGTCAAGGCACTGGCCTTGGAATCCAAAGACATGGGTTTTATTCCTGATCCAAACACTCTTTTAGCCTCTCAGCTGTCTGATTTATAAATAAGAATCAGGATATTTGCCCCCTTTGACTTCACAAGACTGGTGAGAGAGCACAAGAAAGTAAGTCAGTAAAGGGTTTTAAGCTCCTGGAAGATCAATGTTGTCTATCAATGGCAGGTCTCAGGACTTGGTGAGTTTCCAGTTCTGGTGGCTGGCTGCCTTGTGCAAATGCCTGTGGAACAGTACAGTTGCTATGGTGGAGCTCTGAGCAAAGTTTGAGCTGAGGGTGGAGGGGCAGGGGTAGGAAGAGCTGTGATGCTGAAGTTCTGAGCTCTCTCTCTCAAGGTCTATTTCTGCTATCTCCGGGGAGCAGCTGCCCTCTCCTGACTTGACACATGCTCCAGTGTAATCACTGGGACCAGCCTTTATATCTATGGTGGAAGGAGAACTTAGGGTTTAAGACATAGATGCCATTTGGTTGTCCTCTCCAACCCAGTGGAATAGTGCTTCCATGGAGTTCTGTTTTGTTGCCATCTTAGCCTAACAAAGCTGCTGATTCCAGCTAAGAAGTTGAGTCTCCTTAGCCACGGAACAGTGAAGTGAACTTCCCAGCTCCAGCAGCAGAGCTCGAGTCCAAAACACACGTCCCTGGGGCTCCGGCTGCTCCAGGAGGACCCTGAAGGATCTATTTTTAATCCTGGTTAGACTACGACATGGGAAATCTCAGTTTCTCATGCCTGAGAAACAAAGGAAAAAACTTTCCTTGGAGATTCTTCTAAATAAAGAGAGAACCAGAAAGGACTTTGGAGATGATCTTGTCTGACCCCTCTCATTTTACATATGAGAAAACTGAGGACCAGAGAGGTAGAGGTTAATTAACTTACCCAAGACCACTCAGGTAACAAGTAGCAGAGCAGAATTTGAACATGGGTCCTTTGACTCCATATCCAGGGTTCTTTTCATTGCATTATACTGTCTCTCCGAGACCTACTGTTTTTATAAAAACTATCGATGCATCATGATGATGAGTGGGTTGAAGGAAGCACATGATCACGGGGAAACAAAACCATTTAGCTCTTCCCCATGATTGTGATGTCATGTTCTTCATGAACAAGGACAGTGCTACTGACAAACTGTCCATAAGGCGTGTGCTTTGAGTCCTTTGAGCAGTGGGGCAAAAGGGTTTATGCCAAGTGATCCATGGGGATCCTTCTGACCAAGGGAACATGTTTAGATACACACTCAAAATCCAGGATTGAGGTTATGGGTTGTGACTTTAGAACAACACCCGACCCAGAAGGGGGAAGGAATCCCAACAGATCTAGACTTAGAATATGGAAGCCTGAGTTCAAATTGTGACTCTAACAGTGGTTGGCTGTGCCACCCTGGTGGACAAGTCACCACGATCTCTTAGAGACTCCATTTCCTCATTTGTAAAACGTGAACAATACAATTCATGCTACCTTCCTCACAGAGCTGGTGTGAAGAAACATCTGGACAGATGTGAGTTATTCTGAGAACAAGGCTTCGATCCCTGGAACCAATTGGCCAACTACAACCTCTTTTTCAGTCCAGAACAACATATTTATCTTTACTCTTCCATTTGAGGGGAGTTACTTTGCATTCGTCAATAAAGCATCCATTATGAATCTATTACATACCAGGACTTGGAGATACAAGTACAAAAGACAGCCTCTAACCTCAAGGGCCTTACATTTTTTGGGGGGGTGGGCGGGGAGGAAATGGAAATAACACATGTTCGGGATCAAGAAAATAGAAAATGTTTAGAAAATAAACACAAAGCGATTTTGTTGGGGGTAGAGGTGAGAAGGAAGAACATTCAAAACATGGGAGGAAGGGCTTGAGGGGGAGGACAGAAACAGCCTGTGCAAGGGCGTGGAGGCTGGAGAAGAAGGACCCAAATCAGAGAAAAACAAATAAGATTTTTTAATACTTAGCACATAGTAGGCACTTAATAAAAGCTTGTTATCTTCCTCTTCCCTTTTCCCAGTTTGGCTGGACTGCCGAGTGAAGGGGAGCAATGAGCAAAAAAGTCTTGAAAAATAGGCTGGAACCAGATTGAGAATGCCTTTAAATTCCAAGCTGAAGAATTTTTCTTTTAAACAGCTAGAGTTTATATCATACCTACTATGTGCCAGTTACTGCTCTAAGCTCTTCACAAACATTTGACTCTCACAACAACCCTGGGAGGTAGGTGCTATTGTTAAACCCATGTTACAATTGAGGAAACTGAGGCAGACAGGTGAAGTGACTTGCCACAGGATCACACAGCCTCGTGTGTTTTATGCACATGGGAGATTCAGAGTTGAGGTTCAGGGCTGTGACTATAGAACAACACCTGACCTAGAAGGGAAAGGAATCTCAACAAAACTAGACAAACTGTAGAGTTTACTGTTGCTTGCTGTTTGGTCATTCTTTCATCTTTGTGACCCCATTTGGGGTTTTCTTGGCAAAGATACTGGAGCAGTTTGCCATTTCCTTCCTCGGTTCACTTTACAGATGAGGAAACTGAAGTAAATGGGGTTAAGTGACTTCCCCAGGGTCATACAGCTAGTAAATTTCTGAGGCAAGTTTTAAACTCAGTTCTTCCTGACTCCAGGGCCAGCACTCGGTCCAATCCACCACCTAGCTGCCCTAGAGGACATCGACCTGAGCTCAAATCCTGGTTCCAACAATGGTTAGCTGTGTCAAGCCTGGGGCTGGATTTGAACTCAGGTCTTCCTGACTGCAGGCTCAGTGCTGTATCCACTGTGGCCCCTACCTGTCTTGTTTCTCATTTTTATTTTCGTTTTTCTTTTCTAGGGGCTACAGATAGCCAATGAAAACTTGTAAGCAAAGAAGTTGTCAAGGTTCAGAGCTGTGCCCTAGGAAGATTACTTGGGCACCTATGTGGCGATAACCAGTTTTATTCTTTATGGGAAAATTGCAGGAGGAGTCGCCTGAGGAAGACAGGGAGAGCCCCAGAGGGGTCCCAGCAGTGGCTATTGGCTCTCTGTTTCGGTCCTTACCTCGCAGGCAAACAGCTTGAACTGCAGCCCCAGGATCTTGTAATCGATGAGCTGGTTCCCACGGAGCTGAGTCAATGCCTCTTTCAAGTCTTGAAGAGCTGACTCATATCTGCAGGCAGAGAAGGTTAGTCAGCAGATTCAGGCACTGTGCTTTCCTGAATGCTCCCTGTGCTTTTTCACAAGCACACGCACACGCATGCACACACACATGCACACATACAGACACACACACAGATATACACACGTGTTCACACACACAGAATCAGACACACACACTCACACACACACACACTCACACACACACACACACACACACACACACACACACACGCGCGCGCGCGCACACACACAGACGTACCCCTCCTCCTCCTCCAATTTTCCTTAACAACTTTGGATCTTTCTTTGGCCTCTATCACATTCTACCTGAAAATCTTATTTGTGTAACCTGGAATTCCACGCTCCATCCCCAGCAGATTCTAAATTCAAGGTCAGAGACTGAATCTTTTTTTTTCACATCGTTTTACCTCTGTCTCCTCTCATCTATTCATTTTGGGGGTGAGGGTGGGAGTGAGGAATTGAACTTTTTATTTCATTGGTGTAATAAATCCCTAGGGGCAGCTAGGTGGCACAGTGGACAGAGGGCAGGGCCTGGTGTGAGGCAGATCTGAGTTCAAATCTTGCCCCTGACACTTACTAGCTGTGTGACCCTGGGCAAGTCACTTAACCCTGTTTACCTCAGTTTCCTCATCTGTAAAATGAACCAGAGAAGGACATGGCAAATCACTCGAGTATTTTTTGCCAAGAAAACCCCACATGAGGTCACAAAGAGTCAAACAACTGAACAGCAAGTGAATTCCTAGTGTGAAAATCCCCTCTATCAAACTAGATTAGCACCTGCCTCACATTTATAGTCTTGGAGAGTTTACCTGCGGCACAAACAAGCGAAGTGACTTGTCTAGGGTCATGCAGCCAGTATGTGCCAAAGGCTGACTCAGGAAGACCTGAGCTCAAATGTCACCTCAGACACTTAGTAGCTGCCTGACCCTGGGCAAACTTCTATTTGCCTCGGTTTCCTCATCTGTAATACGGGGATAATAATAGCACCTTCCCCCTGGGGTTGTTGTGAGGATTAAATGAGATCAATATTTGTAAAAGCCCTTAGCACAGTGCCTGGCACACAGTGGGTGCTTAATAAATGCTTATTCCCTTCCCTCTTCCTTATATCCACTATGCCATAGCTGTGCCTCCGACATTGAATATTTGAACTGAGTCCAGCAAACATGGACTCAAGGGGAAGTCAGTGTCATCCCCGCTGATCTCCAGAGGGCAGAAGCCGTCCCATTTCTTGGCTCTGGACTGGCCTATTCACCAAAGCTGAGCGGCAATGCTATACAACACCCCCACCCCACCCCCATACAGCTCTCTTCTTCCGTTCCCCTCAAGCTGTTCTTCGGTCTCGAGTTACCACAAGGTCAGTCTTTCTTCCTCTGTCAGCACAAACACTTCCACCTTTCTGACAGCCCCGACTTTGGCTCCTATACACAAAAGCGGCCTGGCGGCGCCTCTCACTGTAAGTAAAGGGGCAGCCGGCTCTCTCCCCTCCTCGCCCCCTTCCCCTAGCGTTTCCATCCTCCTTCTTAGTCCTCTGAGTCAAAGAGCTGAGTCAGAGTGAGCCTCCTTGCCAAGCAAGAAATGTCACCGCCTGATTTAGCTCCAAGGCTGTGGGCACCCACACTCACTCCCTCTGACAGCACACCCAAGTTGCAAAGACAGCTCCTCCTGCCCAGGGCTTTTTCCCTCAGCTGTATCCCACTCACTTCTCCGTTTTTCAGGCCTTCTTATGCTTCCTCTACAAAAACCTACCAACCACCCAACCATCGATGCTTTTCTGATAAGGATTCTGCAATCTACTCGACTCTTGATTTGTTCCTTTCCTCTTGCATATGTTCTCTATAAGGAGAAAGAATCTTTTTTGTTTCTGTGTTAGGGCAAGGGCTTTCTATGACCTGGGAGATGGGGAGGGTATTATCATCATTATCGATTGAATTAATTATCGGATTAATTGCAGGGATGCAGATGAGGTCAGGTTCTCTCATCTGGAGGATGGATATGCAGCTGGAGACAGTCAGAGTGACTGATGAAGAAACCAACAGCCCCTGACTCTAAAGGAATCCCACCAACCCCTGTGTCTAGCCTTATCTGACCTGCTCATCACTGCAGTATCCAAAGGCAGCTAGGAATGGCTTATCCTTATATTAAAACATCTCATTCCCTGGGTATTCAGGTAGATACAACCTCCATTTCATTTCCACAGGACTGTCAAAAATGCAGGCCCAAGTGTTGCAAGTGAAGGGGATGTGCTTATGTCTTCTTGTTGCCCTTAGGTGTGAGTGTGTCTCTGTGGTATGTATATTATTCAGTAACCCCTGTACTAAGCTTTCAGTTGTTATGGCTGTGTCTTTGTTCCTTGACATCCTGAAGTGAACACAGTTTATCTGACTACTGTGATTGGAGTCACAGCAGAGAGCGGAGGTTTGTCAGCCCAGCTGGGTCTTCAGCAGGCACCTTGGCTCTTCTGCTTAGTGTGTGACCATGGACAGTTCTTTCCGTACCTCCTTCTGAGAGGCGGCATAGCACATAAAATGGAAAGCTGGGTCTGGAGTGAGAGAACCCAGCTGATAACCCTGTCTCTAATTCTTATATCCTGTGTGAACTTGGACCGGTGAGTTAATTTCTCTGGACCTCAGTTCCTCATTTATACAATGGGGGGACTAGGTCCCTTCTACTTCTTAATCTACAATCTTATGACCTAGGCTTCATTCTTCCATCTGTAAAACATGTGGATTAGATTAGATGAGCTAACTTTAAATTCCCTTCCAATTCTAAAATTCTATGATCTTAGGATGCCACGGGGCCTCTTGTATAATTTCCCCATGTTTCTCACCTAGAGGTTTAAGAATGTCCCTTTCTACCTTTGACCCAGCAATACCACTTCTAGGGTTGTATCCCAAAGAGATCACACAAGCGGGAAAAGGGTCCATATGTACAAAAATATTTATAGCAGCTCTTTTAGTGGTAGCAAAGAATTGGATATCAAGGGGATGCGCATCAATTGGGGAATGGCTGAACAAGCTGTGGTATATGAAGGTAATGGAATACTATTGTGCTATAAGAAATGGGGATGATATGGACTTCATAATAACCTGGAAAAACCTACACGACATAATGCTGAGTGAACGGAGCAGAGCCAGGAGAACATTGTACACAACCATAGATATATAGATTCTGTGAGGACCAGCCCTGACAGACTTCGCTCTTCTCAGCAACACAAGGTGCAAAGACAACTCCAAAGGACTCACGATGGAGAATGCTATCTACATCCAAAGAAAGAACTATGAAGTATGAATGCAGATTGAGGCACACTTCATGCTCGCCTTTCCCCCCAGCCTTTTTTCTCTCTCTTTTGTTTTTGTTTTTGGGTTGTGTATTTTTTTTAGTTCTGTTTCTTCTTTCTCATGATTCATTCCATTGGTCATAATTCTTCTCCACAACTTGACTAGTGTGTAAATTAATTCAATGCAAAGTTAGACGTGGAAGTTATATGGGATTCCATGCCGTCTTGGGGAGGGAGGGAGGGGAGAGAGGGAAGAAAATCTGGAGCTCAAAATTATGTAGAACCGTGTGTTGTAAACTAAAAAGAAAAAATAAAAAGGAAAAAAATGTAAAAAAAAAAAAGAAAGAATGTCTCTTTCTAGCCAGCCCCAGCACAGCGTATGGGGTAGAAGTATGATCATCTACTAGAGGTCTCATACGGTGGTAGCCTGGCTGACTTGCTCTGTAGGCCTTGCTGATGTTTTTGGCCTCATGGTAACTATGCTTTTGTGCCCGATGTGCCCTGCCAAGAGATCTTTTTGAGAAGGACTTGGCAGCTATTTCTTGGCTGGTTTAGGAATATGGTTTCTAGTTGAAAGAGCCCCAGGAGTCAGGAGACCCCAAGTGCTAACCCCAACTCTCCTCCCATCAAGGGACAATCTCTGGTGGGAATATGACAACACGTAAATGTGGGATCTTAAGTATTTCAAACACAGTATGGGAAGACAATATTATAACTGTTTTAAATACAATATTTTATAAGGCAGCTGGATAGTTACAGTGGATAGAGCACTGACCTTGGAGTCGGAAGGACTTGAGTTCAAATCTAGCCTCAGATACTTACTAGCTGTGTTACCCTGGGCAAGTCACTTAATCCCAATTGCCTTCAACCCTCCATGTATGTATACACACATACATGTATATATAATATATGTATATGTATGTATATATACTTGAATTACATGGAACCTAGTCTGATCTGGTCTTCTCCTGTACCCACCTTGCAGGGTTGTTACGAGGATCAAGGAGAGAATATTTGTAAAAAGTGCTTAGCGCATAGTAGGAGCGACAGAAATGCTTATTATGTCCCTTTCTAACAAGCCATGTGACCTTGGAAAAGTTCCTTTATTCCTCTGGGCCTCAATTTCTTCCTATGTATAATGAGGGAGTTTGAGTAGTGGATTTCTTAGACTCCTTTTCAGTTTTAATATTCTATACTTTTGTTATTACAATTCATTTAACAGGTGGATAGCAAGTGCCCACTGCATTGACAGGGCTGCCTTCTGCAGCTAGGTGGCACAGTGGATACAGCACTGGGCCTGGTGTCAGGAAGACCTCGACCTCAGATACGGGAGCTGTGTCACCCTGGGCAAGTCACTTAACCCTGTTTGCCTCAGTTTCCTCATCTGTAAAATGAGGTGGAGAAGGAAATGGCAAAGCACTCCATTGTCTCGGCCAATAAAACCCCCAATGGGCTCACTAAGGGTCAGACACGACTGAAAGACTGAAGGACAGTATTTTCTTCTTTATCAAGGATATAAAAGAAGGAGGAGACAGGAGCCTAGTCTCAAGAAAATTGATTTTCTGTGCACTTCTGCCTGATTAACCACTATGTTAGGAAGGCAGGTCCCTTGTGGTTCCTGAAGAAGTAGGTTATTTTGATTTGCTTATATGAGGCAACTCATCGAGCAGCATACGTGTCAGTTTATTCTAAAGTTACACGTGGGAGGAATCTGACTTTTAGAACTAGGCAATGGAATTATTTTCTTTCTACTTTGTGTGACTATATTATTAATATCGATATTATTATAATTATCACGAACATTTTAATCTCCAAAAACGTCTTACCCATGCCTCAATATGGCACAAAAATGACCTTGGATCCTCAAACACTAGGTTGGTAGAAGGAAAACTCTGGAATATTCTCCCACATAGGAAAAGCTTCCAGTATGGCACCTGTAATGATCTATCAGTGTATTTGTTCACAAGGGTCAACCCAGCTAACTTCTGACAGGCAAATCACTGGAAAATTAAGTCCGTGAGGTGATGAATATCTTTGATCATATCACCTTATGAAAACATTCTACTGTGTGTGTTGGGGCCTCAATCTAATTCAGTGGAAAGAGCTCCTAAAATGGTAACAAAAAATCATAGATCCTCTCAAGCAGTAACAACAGCAACAAGCCACATTACAACAACTACAAAAAGGTGAGTGTTGGGTTTTTAGCTTTGTTGGCAAATAGAGGATCCAGGAAGGGGGAAAGGACCATTGTTTGGGAAGGACAGGATAACTAACAGCTGACCGAAATGAGCCAGAGATGCCTCATTCTTCTCTTACTTCTATTTTCTCTGCCAAGGAGAAGGATCTTTGGCCTGGAAAGGGCAAAATGAGAATGGCAGAAACCCAACAAAATCAAGGCAACAAGAAGAGAGAGCCCAGCTGCCCTTGGGGATTTCAGGGGTCAGATCCAGTCAAACAACATCCCCAGGGTCCTGAAAGGACTGAGAGGGGATTGCTAACCTCCTGCTTCTCATCTTTGAAACATCACATAGAACAGGAGAGGTGCTGCTGGCCTAGAGAAAGTCAAGCGTGGCCTCAGTTTTCAAAAAGAGGAAGAAAATGGAGTCTGCTAACCGTCCTACATTGAGTTTGGCTTTAATTCATGGCAAAACTTTAGAATATATTAAGGGGTAGTTAGCGAAAATCTGGAAAAGGAAGTGGTGGTGACAAAGAGCCAGCGTGACTTTCTCAAGGTCATGCAACCCTAACTTTATTTCCTTTTTCTGATGGGCCAGCAGGACTGGTAGATCAGGGGGATTAGCCAGATTTTTGTAAAGACTTTAACACCACCTCCCATGCTATTCTTATGCACAAGATGGAGAGAGGTAGCCTAGACAATAATCGCCTGGTTAGGTGGATTTGGAACCGGTTCAATGGCTGAACCAAAAAAAAAAATCATTCCCTTCCAATTCTGAGATTTTTGTGATATTAAGTGTGGATAGGTCCTGTCTCATGACTGATGTTATAAAGATTGCTCTTGTATTGTGCCTAACATATCTTTGTACTTCCCTGAACATGTGTATACAGTAAGCATTCAATCAATGTGCCTGCCTCAATTTCCTCATTTGTAAGATGGTGATAATAAAAGCACCTTACTTCCTAGGACTGTGGTGAAGATAAAACATGATAATATTTGTAAAGCACCTTGTAAACCTTAAAGCACTATGTAAATGTTAGCTGTTATTACAAAACAAAGGAGAACTGGGATAGTTTGGTGGAGAGAGAGCCCGGCTGGAAGCCAGGCAGACCTGGATTCAGGTTCCACTTCTGACACACAGTGGCCATGGGATCTTGGACAAGCCATTTAACCTTGGAGGATTTCAGTCAACTTTCTAAGATTAGAGATTGCATAGAAGAAGCCAAATGCATTGATTGAAAGACTTTTTTCAGCTAGGAATTCCATATACCATTGACATCATAAGTCTGGTCCCTAGGCCTTAACATAAGGCAGTGTGGGAGAATGGCTAGAGTCAGTATAGACCCCTTAGGTATCAAGTCTTACCTCTGACACATACTGTCTGTGGGATTCTGGGAGCAAATCACTTGACTTTTCAGTGCCTAGGAAACTCTCTAAGACCAGGGGTGGAGAATCTGTGGCCTCAAGGCCACATGTGGCCCTCTAGGTCCTCAAGTGCAGCCCTTTGACTGAATCCAAACTTCACAGAACAACAAATCCCACTGGTATTTGTTCCCAATCTAGTATCCTTGCCAAGAAAACCCCAAAAATGATCACAAAGAGTTGGACACGACTGAAATCCTATTCAGTCAAAGGACTGCACTTGAGAACCTAGTGGTCTCTGTGAGGTCACAAGTTCCCCACCCCTGCTCTAAGACTATTAATTCTAGATGGGGTGCTAACCTGCGTTGGTAAAGGGAATGTCCTTATACCAGTGAAATCAAGTTGGGGGGCAGCTAGGTGGTTCAGTGAGTAGAGCACCAGCCCTGGAATCAGGAGGACCTTTGTGTGGTCAAATCTGGCCTCAGACACTTGACACACTTGCTAGCTGTGTGACCTTGGGCAAGTCACTTAACCCTGATTGCCCTGCCTTCCCCATTTCAAAAATAATCAGATGCAGTTGTGTGTGTGTACATAGTATATGATAGAATTTACTCTCATAATAGTCCCTTGAGGTAGGAAGAGGGAAGCCATCATCCTCACCATTTTCCAAGTTCAGGAATGTTGGGTTCCTGTTCAGGATCATCCAGCCTAGACAGTGGGGCAGAGTCACTGAGAGGTGGGCAACCACCTAGATTAGAAGCCGTGTCCTGATTCTTTGTCCTATCCAATTTCTACTATATTACACTCACTATTCATAAGACAGTTGAGGGTCCTCTGAGGGAAAACTCTCATCATTAACCTACAAATAAGACTTTTCTCTCCCTAGTGGACAAATTAATTTCAGTTGTGAGTCAAATCCTGCTGCATCAGGGTCCCCATCTTTATGGAGATATTGAATTAGCCCAGTAAGCTATCCTTATATCCAATTCCCTGGCACATCAGGACATCCAGAGATCTGTGCCAAGTGAGAGAAGGAAAGACTGGATTAATGAACCATCCAAGCAAGAAGTCTGCTTCATATTTTGAAAAAATGGAAAAATTCTTGATAAAAATACTCCCATCATGGCCCTGGGTCAAATCCTGTTATGCTCCTCCCATCCCGCAACCCTGGGAAATTATTTGAATAGTGACAACTTCAAGACCTTGGGGAGAAGGTCACACCCAGCCTGGTTTCAGTGGAATGCCTCATCTGCTTTAAGGATGTAGCACTGTCTACTGCACCATCACAGAGGATTCCTGAGTGCCCTAGGGAGGAAGCCCGTGTCTCAACTTTGAAAGCTGGGACAGATACCAGCTTAGTAAGATCTGATCGGATCATTAGGATCTCATCAGCCCTCCTCTGGATAATTACAATAGCCTCCTAACTGGTTTCCCAAGCCTCTGCTCTCTTCCTTCTCCAGTACAGTCTTCCTAATCTCATACAAAGATTTTTACCAGATCATTCTTTTGCTCCAAAGCCTTCAGCGATCCCCTACCAGCTAGCGAATACTGCCTGTCCGGCCTTATCACATGCTGCTCTCTGAATACCCTCTACATTCTGGGGTGAGCCTGGGGAAAACCTTGAACCACTCTCTCAAAGGCAGCATATCACCCTCTTGGGAGTGATCCCTGGTTTGGGCAACGAGGTGGTACAGCAAATACAGGACTCGGGAAGACCTGAGTCCAAATCCATCTCAGACCCTTACTAGCTAGGAGACCCTGGCAAGCCACTTAAGTTCTGTCTACCTCAGCTTCCTCAACTGTAAAATGGGATAATAATAGCACCTATCTCACAGGCTTGTTTTGAGGATAAAATGAGATAATATTGGTAAATCCTTTTGCAAACTTTAAAACATTATATAAAGAGGGGGGAGTAGGGAAGAATAAGCATTTTTATAGTGCCTACTATGTGTCAGACACTGTGCTCGGTGCCTTTTTAAAACATTATCTAAATATTAAATATTAGCTATTTTGCTTCGAACCTTAGCCTGGCCTTCACCTTGCTACTCTCACTGATCCACACCAATGCCCTGACCTTGGGTTTGCATCTGCTCTTCAGTCATGCTTCCTATTGAAAACAGGAAGCTTTTCTGAATTCCCCCACCCACTACCCTCTTGGGCAATGAGCTTCCCTCAGATTTCTCGCAGCACTGTGTTTTGTTCCTCTCTAATATATTTCATGGGTGGCTAGGTGGCACCATAATGCACAGAGCACTGGGTCTGGAGTCAGGAAGACTCATCTTCCTGAGTTCAAATCTAGCGTCAGACACTTACTAGCTGTGTGACCCTCGGCAAGTCACTCTACCCTGTTTGCCTCAGTTTCCTCATCTATAAAACGAGCTGAAGAAGAAAATGGCAAGCCTTTCCAGTATCTCTGCCAAGGAACCCCTAAATAGGGTCACAAAGAGCTGGACATGACTGAAAAAAAACCTGAACAAACAACTTCATGATACCCTCTGTTCAGCATCCCCTCTTCCCACTTAATTGCGGTACATTGTCATGTATTACCTATTCTCTCTTGCCAGCATTTCTCCCAACCATCCTCATCATCACCTGAATTCAAGGATCCCCACAATAGTCCTGGGAAGTAAGTACTACTATTCTCACCATTTCATAAATGAAGGAACGGAGGCTTAGATCAGTTAAGTGACTTAACTGGGTTGTGCAAATAGAAAATGCATCTGAGGCGAGATCTGAACCCAGCTCTTCCTGACTACACATCCAGGGTTCTATCCACTGTGCTAGGCTGCTACTTAGGCATCCCTGCCTTTCCACTCTCACGATCAGCAAGGCCAGGTTAGTAAGATCTGATTGCCTAGCTCAGGATCTCATCAGCCCTCTGGATAATTACAATAGCCTCCTGACTGGTCTCCCAAGCCTCTGCTCTCTTCCTTCTCTGGTACATTCTTCCTAATCTCATACAAAGATTTTTACCAGATCATTCTTTTGCTCCAAAGCCTTCAGCAATCCCCTACCAGCTAGCGAATACTGCCTGTCCAGCCTTATCACATGCTGCTCTCTGAATACAGTCTACATTCCAGCCAAACCAGACTTCACAATTCCTTGACCTTAGCCTACCCTTTGCAGCCCCTTTACCTTTCTTGTACTCTGTAATTTGCCTGCAATGATCTATCTCCACACCTCCACCTGTTGAAATCTTTCTCTTCCTTCAGGTCTCAGCTCACAGCACTTCTTCCATGAAGCTTTCGTTGGTCCCATGTAAAGTATTCTCTCCCCATCCCAGATCTCTGATACGTAGAAAGCATCCTCCCCCATCCCAGATCTCTGATACATGGAAATGTTCTCTCCCTTCCCAGATCTCTGATACCTGGAAAGCATTCTCTCCTATCTGATACATGGAAAGCATCCTCTCCCATCCCAAATCTCTGATACATGAAAATGTTCTCTCCCTTCCCAGATCTCTGACACATGGAAAGTGTTCTCTCCCACTCTAAATCTCTACTTTGAACTCTCCTATCCCCTTATATGATAACTTGTGTGATGGTTGGTCATGTATTTTCTTCATCCTTCCTACGACATTTCAAGTTCCTCAATGACAGAAACTCAGCTATGTCATCTTTATATCATTGGAGCTTTATATTATCAGAGCCACATGCAATTGTTCATTGTATATAGTAGGTGCTTAATGAATCAGTCCATCAATAAACATTTATTGAGTACCTACTATGTGTCAGGCACGGTGCTAAGCACAGGTAATACAAAAAGAGGTCACAGGCGGTCCCTGCCCTCAAGGGGCTCATAATTACTAAATGTGTATTACATTGAGGGGGTGACTTGCCCCTTGTCCCATCCCATCTCTAGCATCCATTGGATTTTTGTTGTCCTCCAAGCTTTGTGTCATCCCCAAGTCAGATGAGTGTGCCATCTATGTCTTTATCCAAGTAAGTCATTGATAACAATGTCCTACGGCACCAGTCCCAGCCCAGACCCCTGGGGGATGCCATCCACTAGAGCCTTCTGCTTCACTTGGTATTGAATTGATGGAGACTGTTCTTTGGATCCAGTCATTCAGCGGCTTTCCAATCCACTTTGATATACTAGTATCTAGTCCCCATCCCTCCATTTCCCCCACCAGGATGACCCAAAAGACTTGAAATGCTTTGCTATAAAGTCCAGGTAAACTGAGCAGTTGTAGCACAATAGACAGAGTGCCAGGCCTTGAGTCAGACTCCTTTTCCTGAGTTCAAATCTGCTCTCAGACACTTACTAGCTATGTGACCCTAGGCAAATCACTTAAACCTGTTTGCCTCAGTTTCCTCATCTGTAAAATGAGCTGAAGAAGGAAATGGCCGAATGGGGTCATGAAGAGTTGGATACAACTGAAAACGACTGAATAGCAGCAACAAAAATTGGGCAACGTGGTGTATCACAAAAGTGCCGCAGTCCAACTTGTCCAACTTGGTTTCAAGCTTTGGCTCTGCTATTTACTACCTGTGTGACTTCAGGGCATGTTACCTCACCTTTCTAAGTCCTGCTTTCCTCATCTATAAAATGAAGGCTTTAGATTAGATGATCTCCAAGGTCCCTTCCAACTTTAAAGATAGAATCCTATGATCCTTGCCTGAATGGGACTCGGATTCCAGGTATTGACACCCTGTCCCCCGCACTCCAGCTCACCTTACCAAGTATTTGCTCAGTTCACCTTTTTGGAACCAACCCGAAAGCCTCTTCCTCAGCCAGTGAACAAACATTTATTAAACCCCTTACTCTGTGCCAGGGAGGATGCTGAAAGATGGGAATGTGGAAAAAGGAAAAAAAATTAAGTCCCTGCCCTCAGGGAGCTCACCTTCTAATGGGGGAAGATAACATGCGAACAATTAAACACATACAACAAACACAAGATATGTATGTATATGTATATACATATATATGCACATATAGTGCATACAAGATATATATATTCTAGACATAGCTAGATATATGCATACAATATATTGTATATAATATATACATAGAACAGATGCAGGGTAATCTCAGAGGGAAAGCACCAGCAACCCCAAAGCTTGTGCCAAGTTCTCAGAGATCCATCACCACATCTGCCTTCCTGGCATTACCCACTTTCTACCTCAGTAGAGAATGCAGGATGTTCCTGGAGTTTGCTTTGGTCAAACCCAATCCAACCCAGTCACCCCCTGCTTGTATATATGTCCTTATCAGGTTGCAAAACAGCCTTTCCTTGGAAGAACTCCTGCCCTCTTCCCTTGCCCCTCTCCGACCACTCCATGCTCTGCTCATCTCAAACCAACTTCTCCCCTTCTCTCTCCTCAGTCCTCTCCTTCCCCTCTCTCCTCCTCTTCCTCCTCCTTTTGGCTTCAGCCAGGAGAGTCAGCCTTGACACACAGCTGTGTTTCCTGATGTTCTCTCTCTGGAGGAGCTCGATAAATGTGGTTCCTAAATAGAACTCAAATGGTACGTGTGTGGGTGAGATGTGTCCCGGCAGCCTGGGTGGTATTGCTACTGTATATATCCCAGCATTGTATCAAAAAGGAAGACAAGAAGAATGCTCTTCTCCATCCCACCCCCCCAACTCCTCCGCCCCCTTCCCAATAGTTCTCTGATGTCCTTGTTGCCATTAGGAAAATGCAGCCCCCTTAGAAAACCGTTGGGTAGCTGACAGCTCCAAGCTGGGCTCCTGCTACATTAGCAAGCTAATTATTTTTTTTCCTATACCCACATCCCCATGAAACCAAGTATGGGCCCCTTAGCAGCAGCTGAGAGATCCTTCACCCATGAGGGGGGGATTACTATAATTGCTTTAGCCAATTAACTGGTCCTGTGCTACTGTCAGCATTGCCCTCAGTAGGGACCATGGGGAGCAAAAGTCATCTGAATCCAAGTGGTTGGTGGCCACTAGGGGGGCACAATGGATAGAACCCGGAAGACCTGAGCTCGAGTATCTCCCCAGACACTTACTAGCTTTACGACCCAAGGCAAGCTGCTCTTAGCCTCAGTCTCTCCATCTTAATGGAGACATCGAAGTCAGGTGGTGCATAGAGAGGTGGACTTGGAGTTCAAAAAGGCTTGAGTCTGATCCTGCCACAGATCCTTGTCAGTCAAGTGAGCCTGGGCAAGTCCTCACGCACAAAGGAGGTGACTACTGTGCCACCACGCTGTATCTCTTCAAATAATAAATGTGCTAAAATTCCTAAAAAAGTAGCCTACCACAAATCTCACTTTAGCAAACCCTTTCTTCACAAAATGTACGAAGGAAATTTCAACCTGGATCAAGCAAAATGTCCTTGAACCCTGAATGAATGAAGCAACTATAGGGAATATAGTGGCTGGACACCTGGTCTGGGAGTCAGGAAGCCCCTTGTTTGATTCCTGCAGCAGATACTTATGACTTAGATTAGTTACTTAATCTGTCGGCCTCAGTTTCCTCAACTGGAACATGGGGATAATAATGGCATCTACCTCTCAGGGCTGCTGTGAGGATCAAATGAGATAACACATCTGAAGGGCTTTGCAAACCCTAAAGAGCTATATAAATGTTGGCTATTATTATTATTGTTGTCGTGGGTGTTATTATTAGGTGCTAGGTCCTGGGGATATGAATACAGAAGTGAATCAGTCAAGGAGTTGACATTCTAATGATGGGAATCGACCCAGAGAGGGAAGGGGTGGTCAGGGAAGGGTGTTTTGGTTTGGAAAGTCCCAGGGATGGCGAGTGGAGCCACAGAATAATCGAATAACATGCCCCTTTCGGGATCAGTGGTAGTGTTGGCTAATTCCTGTACCCAGAGCAAGAGGTGGACTAGCAAGGTACAGGGCAGCAACAGGTGGTGAAGTATGGTCAGGGGGCAGAACTAGAGTATAGTCTAGCTTTCACCAAACAGAAGAGGACAGCCCTGGGATGGGGGACGTGGGGAGCTAGAGAGCCCATTGGCAGGCAACAGCAGTAGCAAGGAGATTGGGGTGAGATGTTACAGTGCTAATCCATGGGATGATTTGCTTCAAAAGGACCCTATCTGAAATCACCTTTTGTGCAATGGAACCCATTTCAAAGGGGAAATTTAGAATCTGGTCATATGGGTGAACAATGAGGAGCTGAATAGCCTATAGGTTCAACCCAAGCCAGTCCAGGCTGAGGCAAGAAGTAAAAACAACAAACACACAGTAGATATCAGCTCTTTTCACTGTAGCCCTAAATTGGAAACTCTGTGTGTGTGTGTGTGTGTGTGTGTGTGTGTGTGTGTGTGTAGGCAATTAGGGTTAAGTGACTTGCCCAGGGTCACACAGCTAGCGTCAAGTGTCTAAGGCCAGATTTGAACTCAAATCCTCTTGACTTCAGGGCTGGTGCTCTATCCACTGCACCACCTAACTGCTGTCATTTCATTATGATTCATCACATCTTAATTGAGTCCTGGTGACCAGATGGTACAGAAGGTAGAGCACTAGGCCTTGAGTCAGGAAGACCTGAGTTCAAATCTGAACTCAGATTCTTACTAGCTGTATGATTCTGGGCAAGTCACTTAACCTCCGTCAGCCTCAGTTTTCTCAACTGAGAAAATGGGGATGATAAGAGCACTCACCTTACAGGGTTGTTATGAAGATCAACACATCTGGCACATAGTAGGCACTTAATATATATTTTTTCCCTTCCCCTTCCCTTTTCCCCAGACTTTGATGAGAATATTCTGTTCCAACTTATCCTGACTGAACCCAATTTCTCTGAAGGTCTGGGACCTCAGGATGATTAGCTGTCAAAAGTCCCTCTGAAGAGCCTGTGGCTTCTCCCTATCACTTTCACAAACTGTCTGTTCCCCCTGATAAGATTGCTAGAGCTGATGAGATGCATGGCTTTATTTTGCCTTTCTAGCTGGGGTCAGCTAGAAGATGTGTACTGTGTTTCCTTTGGCTCTCTCTATAGATTCTCTTTGGAGTAATTGAAGAACAGAGAGAAGACCAGGCATGTAGAGTACACTTCCTGAAAGGGCAGGAGCCCTCATGTCTGTCACCTGTTATCTCCACTCAGATGTTTCTTTCTACATGAAGACTGTCTTCTCTGTCTTCATCAATTATTTTTTCCTTTTTGAAAGACTTCTCTCTCATAAAAAAAAACCCTTCAAGGTCTTTGCATCCTTATAGGAATTGCTTTAGCAAATGATGTTGCCCCTAGCAACAGCTTCCTTTTACAGACTGCTTCTGGAACAACCCCTCTCAGAACAATTAAAAAGCAATTTTTTTAGAACTTTTAAGTGAGATTCTTGAAGGCAAATTTTGACAGAAACGAGACATAATTTTCAAGAGTTTTTATGCCAAACCTCATTAAAATTTATCTCTCTTACAGATGTGGCTATAACATTCCCCAAAACATTACCACGAACAATAATAATAGCTACCATTCATATAGTACTTTAGGGCTTTCAAAGCACTTTCCAAATAATATCTCATTCAATCCTCACAACAACGTGGGGGGTGGAAGGGTAGGTTCTAGTATTATCCCCATTTCACAGATGAGAAAACAGAGGCAAATAGAGGTAAAGTGACTTGCCCAGAATCACACAGCTAATAAGAATTTGAAATCAGGTTTTCCTGACTCCATAGCCAGCACTCTATCCACTGCCCAATCAGCTACCCAAACATACAATCAGAATAGGTAATAATATAGTTTCCATAGCATTGGTATTAGCCCTACAGTAGTATTTTTAATAGTTATTTGTTTATTTTATTGACCCTATAATTTCATTGGCATAGGAAACTCCCAGTAAGAAAACTCCCTCCAATAATGCAGATAAGCAACTTCGTCTAATTTACAATCTTAGAGAGCGGTACTAGATTATCACTGAGAGGGTAGGTGAGCTGCCCCGGGTCACTCAGCCAGCCAGCGTGTATCTCTGGAGACACTTGGAGTCAGGTCTTCCTGTCTCTGAGGCAGCAGGCTTTTATCACAATGTTCTCTTTCGAGGTTTTACCGTGTCTGAGTTTTCTGAGAGGCAGCAGGCTATAGTGGAAGGGACACGAACTCTGGATTTAGAGGGTCTCGGTTTGAGCCCCAGCTCTGATGCTTACTAGCTATATGATCTTGGTAAGTCTGAGTCTCAGTTTTTTCATTTATAAAATGGGAATGATAGCACTTGAACCACCTATCCTCCCAAAGGGTTACTATGAGGAAAGGACTTTGCAAAGCTATAGACATGTGAACTATAATTAATTACTCATATTTCAGATAGTCCAGAGTCAGATTTCCTGATAGAAACTAGGAAAAGCTTTCAATGACCATAGAGTAAAACCCACATCCTCCCAGTACCCTCATGTCATTCCCAATATTGTGTGATATCAAAGACTTACTTCTCCATCTTATAAAAGACTATCCCTCGTTGGAAATAAGCCACTGCTAAGTGTTTGTCTCGACTTATGCTGCCGGTAAAAGCCTGTAAGAGAGAGAAAGTGGTTTTGCGTATAGGTATGCAAGAGTAAAAAGCTGGTAATAATAACTAAGACAGCCACTCTGGGCTGAGAGCTGAGGATGGCTGGAGTCTGGAACAGAGATGTCTGCAGGGTAGGCAAAGGGAGCCAGCTTTTTATAGCTACCTCTGAAGATAACAAAGGCATGAAGTCAGAAGGGAAAATCAAGAAAGATAAGAGGTTAGAAGGACAATAGGAGAGGTGGAGGAAGAAGAGGAGGAAGAGGAGAAATGAAGTTCATGAAGATTTTTAAAAACTAGGAGTAGAAAGGAAATAGGGATATATACATATATACACATCTATGTACACACATGTGCATGTAAGTATATCCACATACATGCACAGATGTGTGTACATATATGTACGTGCATGCACACATATGTATACATGTGTATATATACATACACACAGGCATATATAAAATATATAATATAATACATCTTATATAATATAAAATAACATAATATATTATATAATATAAAATAACATAATATAACATAACACAACATAATACAACACAATACAACATAATACAACAGAACACAACACAACACAACATAACATAATGTAACATAACATAATTAATATAATATAATGTAACATAACATAATTAATATATTATATATAACGTATATTATATAATAGGTATATATTATATTATTATATATGTGTATATATGTATATGTGTGTATATATGTGTACATGTATATGTGTGTGTGTATATGTGTGTATATATATTTTTATATATGTGTATGTATATATATATATATATATACACACATATATAAATATTCCATTCCAACCTTCTCCATTGTTGCTAAGCTTTTGCCAAAAAGCACCTCATAGGGGTAAACTCTAAAAATAACACCAAATGAGTATAGATATCCTTGTATTCTCTACCTAACTTTCTACTTTCTCCTTGTCTACACACTTCCTTTCCAGGACTTACTCTCTCTCTCTCCTATGTATCTTATTTGTCCTTTAAACCAACTGCTATTTACTAAGAAACCCATGCTTTATCCTTGAAGTAAGCGTGTCTGTTTATATTCTAATCTCCCACCAGTATATATAGATATCAGAGCTAGAATCTATTTGTGGATTGCCTCTGGGTTCACCTGTTTGACTCCCTGACCTATCCGTGCATTAATTTAATGCTTGACATCACTGAGATAGCTCCTCCCTGAAGCCTTTGCTGATCCCAACCCTCCATCCACTCACCCCAAGTTGGTGATCATTTTTCCCCTCCCTTCCTCTTGGAGCTTATATGGTAAGTGAGTTGCTATGAGACTCAAGAAGATCACCAGCCCTCATGTGCTCCTAAAGGTAGTGCTGGCTGAGGGAGTGGGGTCCCACCTTGTCCTGAAGCCAACAAAGACTTCAGAGTTTCAG